>NW_011888903.1:4035296-4042447 GCF_000151845.1 Pteropus vampyrus | reverse complement strand
AAGGGTAAGTGTGGTATATAGCATGGAAATCAATGGCATATTTCCTAAAAAGGGAGAGGTATCCATTCTAGCCCTAGACTATTAATATCACTTGGGTTTTGGCTTTTTAAGTTTATCTTTAATCAATAAAAAACTGTTAGAAAAAAAGGATAAATAACAGTATGGTAATTTAATTGCTTGAGATCTTTACTTTCCCCAGAATGGAAGTGAAACAATGAATAGTATGGAAGTGAATTCATTGGCCAGACACTCTAGCTGTTGGTGGATATCACCATTAGAGGCCTACAGAACGTAGCAATAACCAGCTCTCCAGGAAAAAAAGGAGCCCTGATTTGCCAAGTTTCACAGCGTAAATATTCACACCACTGTTAATGTCAAGCTACCAATGTGAAGTCACCGAACAGAGTTGGGAGCTGATGCGAGTCAACTCCAACCCAGGCCAGTGGTGTGAATTGGGAGGCACTCAGAAGAGACAAATAAAAGTTCCTGAGAAGTTTTGCCTTTCTGCTTGTTGTCATTGTTATCTGTTTGTTTGTTTTGCTTAAAAAGGTGGAGTTTAGTGTCAGACCAACTTCTGGCTCTGCCATTGAGGTTCGGTGCCCAGCAAGTTCTTGAACTCTAAACCTCAGTCTCCTTATCTGCAAATGGGACTTGTAACACTAGTAACAACCTTTCACAGAGTTGTTGGAGAAAATACACTACATGCAAAGGGCTTTATGTAGCACCTGGCATTTAGTGAGCATTTATCATATTTTATCAGTTAATGTTGATGATGATGCCAATAATAATAGTCCTTTGTTCTCAGCTGTGGATAAGAACGGGCATTTCCTTGGGATTCAGGTGCTTAGTTTAGCGTTAGTGTCATTTACCAGCTTCCTGGTTTTCCCTTCTGATTTCTACAGACCACAGTTCCTGTTTATCAAACTTGTCCTTTGATCTCTTTGCCTCATTCTTCATCTTCTTCTGTGGATCTCTAGGGACTTAGCAGTTGCATGGACTTTGTATAGTTCAGCCTTGTGCTCTATGTGTTCTCTTAGTTCTCATTTTCACTCGATTTACCTCATCGTGCCCTACTCCCTTGATTTTCGGGAGTACTCTAAACACGCCATCAAAAACATGTAGATGATCTATCTTAAAAAATAATTCTTGTTCATTATTATCATTTCTCATTTTTGACAGCATCTAATCTGTGGTGTAATGAAGAGAGAAGATATAAAATTGTCCCTAAGGCTGAATTTGAGACCAGTGTCTTATAATAAAATACAGATCCCAATTACAAATTTCTTTCGAACTTATAATAATGTTAGAAATAAACCACTATTTTCTTAGTGCACAGCAGTTTATATATGTTACTGCACTTAACCTTTAAAACAACTCTGTAAGATAAGTTTAATTACTCCCAAGTTATAGATGAGGACACTGAGGCACAGAGAGGTTAAGTAATTTACTCTAAGTCACACAGCTTATGGGAAGTTTAAAAGTTTAAAAAGAGATCAGGAACCAGATGAATTTGCCCCCACAGTCTGAGCTTGCTTCCTCTCTGTTCTACTCAGCCTCTATTTATAACTATGTTTAAATAGTTTTTTTGTGAAAATATGCTTAACATTATATTGATTCAGTTAACTACAACTTGATGTAACACTGAAATCTTCTATTATGATACTTGCCATTTAGTTTGCTTGCTCCCCAACATTTTATTACAGACAGGATCATCAAGTACTGTATTAATGACAAGTGACTAAGTGGCAAATGAACAGTGAGTGGAAACTATAAAGAGATTTAAACCCTGCTTTCACCAATATTCACCAAAAGTTTATATTTTATCCATGATTTGAGTTTGAACATGCAATGAGTTATTAGTCACAGTAAAAACATAGGTTGCCTGAACTTGAGATATTCCTATGTTATGTAAAATATGCTTAATTAATTTGGGTCCAGAAGAGACCATCAAAACTCAGAAATTTCCTAAAGAAAAACGTAATAAATAAGGTGTGAAAAATCCACTTGCATTATTGGAGAGGAACAGTACACAGCTACTAGCAATATTCTTGTGCCTTCATAGCAGACGAAAAGGTTAAGGCAGGCAAAGGTTAAGGCAGCACACAACCGAAGGTCCATGTGTGCTCTCCAAAAGAACAGAGGCTGTGTCTTCTTATGGAAAAGTACAGAACAATAATCTCAGCTAAAACATCTCAGTAGAGAGAAGAGTTTTATTATTTTTCTTAATAACCAGGTTTTCTCTTTTATGTAAATAAAGTTGCACAGTCAACTGAGGTATTGAAATTTTCCTTAATGGTTGTGGTGTTTGCGTCTACCCCAGGACCTTGCGGTCATTCAGTCCCAACCATTCCTGTCTTCGCTTTGACTCTACAGACAAGTTCGGACTGAAAACTCCTTTCTCTCCCTGCCTTGTAACAGAAGACTCAGAGCCTACTGTGTTCCAGGCACTGCACCAGGCGCTTTGCTGTGTTTTCTCATCTAACCCTCTCAATAGCTCTGTGAGGTAGGTATTATATTCCCCTTTGATGGTGGAGAGAGCTGAGATATCAAGAAGTTAGGGAGCTTGCTTCAGGCCAAAGAGCTAGTACCTGGCAGAGCTGAGATTTGGATCTCTGGAACTGCTCATTTGCGCACTTCCCTTAATTGATACATGGACAGCCTGTCACCAACTTTTTTTTGCCTGACTACAGGCTAAAGGAGGCATTTCTCTTTTTGACCCTGCCTAGAGTCAATATTCAATTTCTTAATTAAAAACCCCCAACAATTTAGGGTATCATCACAAATTTGTCTCATTTTATTACCCTTTCCTATTATTTAATTTTTTCTTTTCTTTTCTTTCTCTCTCTCTCTCTCTCTCTCTCTCTCTCTCTCTCTCTCTCTTTAAATAGTTTTATTTCATAGGTTTAACATTTTAATCAGTCTTTGATGATCAGTGGAGTTTGCATTTGTCCTAGGATTCTCAGCCCCAATTCAGCCCCAACTACTTGATACCTATGAGAATTTGATGAGAAATCAAAGGGAATAGCTCTCGAACTGAGAAAACATTAATGGTCCATTAGCCACTTTCTGAGTAAATAGTTATTCTTGGAAATGCCATCATTCCAGAATCTACTTCTCCATGGATGTGGAGTGAATCCATAAAAGCAATTTTGGCTCTGAACACATGGAAGAGAGGTAATGGTTTCATTAACACAGAAATGTTCTTGGAACTATCAAAAATCATTGTTACTGTAATGTAGACATTGTTTCATACAAAGGGAACACTCATGAACCAGAAGGAAAAGAAAAATGGTCATTATTGTACAACACATGAAAGGTACGTACAATACAGAAGGAGAATCTACAATATTTTCTACATGTTCCTATTGACTACTAATGTAACATCATGATTGGATTGTAAGAAGCTATACTGGATCTTGATCTTTTATCTTAATTGGACTCTGATTTTTAAAGTTGAAGAGTTCAAGTGGACCCGAATGAAACAGAATACTATAAACTAATACCTTAATTGCAGAGGATTATTTGTACTGTAGGTATATATGTATGTGTGTGTATATATATACATGGCTTTATAAAAGGACAATGTTATCAAAGAACAACCAGCTGTTTATTATGACTCCTTTTTGTTTAATCCTATACTGTTAAGCTCACAAGGGTCTCTCTGCCCCCATGTTAAAGGAGATGTGGTGAGAGGGGTTGAAGCTCACAGACGAGTTATTGGAGAGATTCTCCTCTTTGTTTACATTTTCCAAATGCCAGTGTGTGCCCAATTCCCGGCTCTGAATGCTGCTCAGAACTGGGTGCTCCAAGCACATGGTGTGCGTGAATAACAAGACGGCCTCCAAAATTCTTGGGTAAGTCCAGTAAAAGTAGAGGCCACCGCAGCTAAGGGCAGAGTCAAGGGAAAGATAAGGAGGATTCGCCACCCAGCAGGGAATATATATGAGTAACTTACTGTTGTATTTTATCAGGTAGGTGTCCTACAAACAGAAATTAAGTAAATTCAGTACCTGCCACCTATGAAGTCACCATGTTGTATTTTGCTTGTTTCCTTTCTAGAGTTCCCATGCTGAACAGTTTGCAAAATTAGACCACTCATTCCTTCATTTGTTTAACAAATGTTGAGAACCTGGTATTATGTACCTTTTATAATCTAAGGTAGTCCATGTTTTTCCACGCATCTGTGTGTGGGGGATGTATGTGTGGTGTACACACAAATTGGGGGCAGCTAAAGAGAGTTCTCAGAGCCATTTAAACTCCTATCTTCAGGAAAGCGGTTTTCCTCTACAAATAGGTAACCAAAACAAATCTGAACTTTCAGAGCTGCATATGCCTAAAGTGAAAGGCAGTAACTTAGTTAAAAATTCAACCAGTTACCATGTGCTTCTGTTTCCTAAGGGATGTATGTTCCGGAAGAGAAAACATTAGCATCCTATCCATCAAAGTAGAGAGCACATTGTTTTATCTCTCTCCCTAGAAGTTTCAGGAATTTCCATTATATCCTGTCGTAACTGAAACATCCTTCAAAGATAATCTGCTACATGTTTCATCCTCTACCTTATCTACAATGCATTCTTTATGCATATGCTAATGTCAAGGAAGAGATCTTTATTTATTTTAAATGATATTGTTTGGAAATCAACAATTTGGCATCAGTTGATAAACCCTCTCACTTAAAATATTTATAGCCAGAAAAACCCTCAATGTTTCATTACATCTACTTGGACTACTGATAAAGTTTAAGTATATAATTACTACATGGCTAGTTGCAGAACCTAGTGGCCAGTGTACCTGATTTGATATATTTCGGGGTGGTGATTGGAACTGCCCCCAGTCATGTTTACATCTGAGTTATGCTCTTTTGCATTGACAAGACAGATCTTATGTATGTGTTAAAAGTGTGGGTTATGGAGATCACAAATGTTAGTGAGCCAAATGTTGATGAACAGTACACAGAGAAAGAGTAGAATCCACATAGTATGGCGATTTATGGCTGGGAAGTCAGGAGAAGGAACTAAAGTCAGTTTAAGTGTAAGAGCGGAGAGAATCTGGAGTTAATCAGAGCAGAGATGTTTGTGGATATGCCCCTGGCTGGGGTGGGGTTCTGGTGAAGTACCGGGGAGAAAGAGAGACAGTCCAAAATTCTCGGTGTGGGTTATTTTCCTTTGTCTTATTCCTGCTGGTATTACCTTTAGCTAAACAATTTCATTCACTAAAGGCCACTGGTTTCCAAATAAGCAACAACCTTAAAAAAGAAGTATACATGCTTAAAATTCAAAAATCTGTATTATGCGTCACTGAAGACTTTAAATATTATAAATTCATTTTCCTCTCATACCTTGGAAATATTTCTCCACGTGCCATTGTGCATATTGCGTTTTCCATTGTTCAGAGTGATAAATATAGGGACTGTACTTCAGTATGTTATCATTTTGATATAAAGGGCTAAGAAACACTAACAGGAAACTAATCTTTCTAAAAAATAATTGTGTTTGTTTACACGGTGGCCAATGGGCAAATATGGCCCATGATATTCTGTAACATTTGTTTTTTGGCCTCCCAGTGTTTTCTACGCTTGATCTTAGCCATAAGGCCAAGAAAAGATATCTGAGTGTTTTCTTTTAAAATATCAAATACAAGTACCATTAAGCTGATCATGTTTTCTCGATTCCCATAAGGGTTCCACCACTCCCAATCAGTTTAATCCTTGTAGATTCACACATATATCTTGTTTCTCTGGCTCCAACACTTACAAACATTCAATAAATGCATAAAACTAGCTAACATTTATTGAAAGCTCACTATGTTGCAGGCACAGTCCTATAGGGTAAGTACTATTTTACTTTACATTCTAATGTACAGAAAGTCTAAGAAAATTGCCAAAAGTCACCCAGATGGTAATGGCAGAGTCTGGGATGCCAAGTCTGGGCTGTCTCCACCTTCATAACATAGTGAACAGCCAGTGGCAACCCTTTTTTCACTTTATGAAGTGTCCTTTTGCAAACTAGGATCCTAGTGTAGCCCAAGTTTTACCTAGTTTTGAGTTCAAATTCAGAAACTTCTGGACCTCTCGTGTGCTTGCAGGGTCACAAGAGTTGAATTGTCTGAGATCAGAGGGGTCAACCAGAAAAGATCTTCCTCTGTTAATAAACCAAATTCTGTAGCTAGTGCCAGCTGTAGGATTTGTGGAGCTCAGTACAAAATGAAAATGTGGGGTCCTTGTTCAAAAGCAAGAGCAAAGTACTGCTGAAATATAAAATATAAACTGCTTTCCTTTTTCCTCAGCCTCTCTTTACCTGTGACAGCAGATATCATTTGCTATTTAACATGTGCCCTCATGGGTGTGGGGACATTCTCAGGGTGAATACAGACTCCCAGGTGATCCTGCCCTGCAAGGCTCCTGTGGCCGCTGGCTGCTGGGTTCCCCTCTTTCCAGCCACTAGACCCACAAGTTGGGGCCTCAGGTGGGGGAAGCCCATCTGTCTTTCCCATGAGCCCATCACACATCTGCCAGGGAATGTAGGAATGAGTGAGTGAATGCATGCATGGACCATTTCATGAATCACTTTCTAAGTATGAGGAGCACTAAGAGCACTGGGGAGCCTCCAAGGGATTCACTGTGACCTAGACTATGACCCAGATGCTCTTTTGGTCTGGGCTTCTTCAGACACATGAGGCCTCCAAAGACCACAGTGTGCTTGGACATCTTGAAGTTTCCAGTGACAGGTAGGAAAGGGCCTAGGATCTATAAGCGCAGGGAGTAGTCACACAGTATGAAGGCATAATGGAGGGATGGAGCTGGAAGGCAGATGTGTGAGCAGTCTTCACCTGAGCTGCAGGTCTAAATTAAGGCAGGGAGGAAGGCAGAGATTCCAGAGAGCTCATATTTATATTTATATATAGAAGTATTACTTCTATCTGCCTCAGTTCCTCATTTATAACATGTAGATTGGAATAAGACAATATTGTATGGTTATTATGAGAATTAAATATAAGTAAACATATGTAAGAATGCTTACAACTGTTCCTGCAACATAGAAAATGATATGCAGGGGTTAGATTTTTTTTTTTTCCATTTATTTTTTATTATTATTTTCAACCAAAGCTAATGCTCAAATG
Organism: Pteropus vampyrus; assembly: GCF_000151845.1. Classification (NCBI taxonomy): domain Eukaryota; kingdom Metazoa; phylum Chordata; class Mammalia; order Chiroptera; family Pteropodidae; genus Pteropus; species Pteropus vampyrus. Next base: position 4,035,328 of record NW_011888903.1, on the reverse strand, counting down.
CCTAGTCAATATTTAACAATCAGGAGTTACCC
>NW_011888903.1:4031239-4035246 GCF_000151845.1 Pteropus vampyrus | reverse complement strand
CCAATCAGTTTAATCCTTGTAGATTCACACATATATCTTGTTTCTCTGGCTCCAACACTTACAAACATTCAATAAATGCATAAAACTAGCTAACATTTATTGAAAGCTCACTATGTTGCAGGCACAGTCCTATAGGGTAAGTACTATTTTACTTTACATTCTAATGTACAGAAAGTCTAAGAAAATTGCCAAAAGTCACCCAGATGGTAATGGCAGAGTCTGGGATGCCAAGTCTGGGCTGTCTCCACCTTCATAATATAGTGAACAGCCAGTGGCAACCCTTTTTTCACTTTATGAAGTGTCCTTTTGCAAACTAGGATCCTAGTGTAGCCCAAGTTTTACCTAGTTTTGAGTTCAAATTCAGAAACTTCTGGACCTCTCGTGTGCTTGCAAGGTCACAAGAGTTGAATTGTCTGAGATCAGAGGGGTCAACCAGAAAAGATCTTCCTCTGGTAATAAACCAAATTCTGTAGCTAGTGCCAGCTGTAGGATTTGTGGAGCTCAGTACAAAATGAAAATGTGGGGTCCTTGTTCAAAAGCAAGAGCAAAGTACTGCTGAAATATAAAATATAAACTGCTTTCCTTTTTCCTCAGCCTCTCTTTACCTGTGACAGCAGATATCATTTGCTATTTAACATGTGCCCTCATGGGTGTGGGGACATTCTCAGGGTGAATACAGACTCCCAGGTGATCCTGCCCTGCAAGGCTCCTGTGGCCGCTGGCTGCTGGGTTCCCCTCTTTCCAGCCACTAGACCCACAAGTTGGGGCCTCAGGTGGGGGAAGCCCATCTGTCTTTCCCATGAGCCCATCACACATCTGCCAGGGAATGTAGGAATGAGTGAGTGAATGCATGCATGGACCATTTCATGAATCACTTTCTAAGTATGAGGAGCACTAAGAGCACTGGGGAGCCTCCAAGGGATTCACTGTGACCTAGACTATGACCCAGATGCTCTTTTGGTCTGGGCTTCTTCAGACACATGAGGCCTCCAAAGACCACAGTGTGCTTGGACATCTTGAAGTTTCCAGTGACAGGTAGGAAAGGGCCTAGGATCTATAAGCGCAGGGAGTAGTCACACAGTATGAAGGCATAATGGAGGGATGGAGCTGGAAGGCAGATGTGTGAGCAGTCTTCACCTGAGCTGCAGGTCTAAATTAAGGCAGGGAGGAAGGCAGAGATTCCAGAGAGCTCATATTTATATTTATATATAGAAGTATTACTTCTATCTGCCTCAGTTCCTCATTTATAACATGTAGATTGGAATAAGACAATATTGTATGGTTATTATGAGAATTAAATATAAGTAAACATATGTAAGAATGCTTACAACTGTTCCTGCAACATAGAAAATGATATGCAGGGGTTAGATTTTTTTTTTTTCCATTTATTTTTTATTATTATTTTCAACCAAAGCTAATGCTCAAATGCCTAGTCAATATTTAACAATCAGGAGTTACCCGAAGGATTTTAAGATCTCTGAGGATTTGTAATGCAAAAAATGCTGACAAAATATCCTGTGCAAGGCAGAGTGGTAGGTGCTATGGGACATCCAAAGTAACATGATGTGGTCCTTGCTTTCAAGGGATGTCTAGTCTTTGTGGAAGCAAAGAATACTAGGAAGAAGACAGGGTCAAATGCGTTATATGGACAGTAAGTGCTACAGGAGCTCAGACAGAAGCAGCTCAGGAGAGTCACACGGGTGGGGTGAGAGTGTCCGCGTCTACCGGATGGGAGGTCCCTGATGTCAAAGGATATTTTTTTAAAGTAAAAGTTATTACTCTTTTAAAAATATTTTATGAACACATGTCCAAGATTTTATTTCACTTATTAATTAATGAGGGAACCATTAAAATGTAAAAGAAAAAATTTCGAAGAGAGGATTCAAAGAATTCATGTAGGCAATTAGGAACGCTGAAATAAATCCGCTAGTAGGTGAAGAACTGGCCTCTTCCCCAGGTGGGAAATCAATTGCATCTCTGCTGGGACAAAATTCATTTGCATTATCTCTATGGGGGGAAAAAAAATCACTGCAATTACTATTAGGTTTCTATAATTAACAGTTATAAATTAGCTCAGTAAAAGGCAATGAAAGGCACAGATCCCATAGAATCAGATACACTGAAGAGTGTGCCTTAACATTCCATTAAAAGGTTAGCCAGTGTGATGATTAATTTTATGTGGCAACTTCAGTGGGCCACCAGGTTTGACACTTGGTCAAACATTTTGAATGTGTCTATGAGGGTGTTTCTGGATGAGACTAGCATTTGAATGGTGAACGTAGTAAAGTGGATTGTCCTCCCTGATGTGGGTGGGCCTCATCTAATCAATCGAAGATCTGAATAGAGCAAAAAAGGCTGAAAAAGAGAAAATTCCTCCTGCCTGACTGCTTTGAACTGGGTCGTCGGTCTTTTCCTACCTTCAGACTCAACTGAAACATCAGCTTTTCTTGGGTCTCCAGCTTGCTGGTTTTGAACTGGAAGTGTGCCATTGACCATCCCAGGTCTCCAGCTTGCCCAACAACTGCAGATTCTGAGACTTCTCAGTGTCCATAATTGCATGATGCAATTCCTTATTGTAGTTTTATAATTTATGTCATATATGTATAACATAAATTATACAAATACATGTATGCTATTGATTCTCTCTCTGCAGGACCTTAACTAATACATCCAGTAATCGTTTTTTACCCATTTTAAAGTCTGACAATTTTTTCTGACCCCTATGCAGTAATGAATGGGCAGGACGGTGTGGAGGAGTGGCAATTGCAGATGTCACCATGAACCCTGAGGGGAGAGGATGTTTCGCAGAGGTAGTTGGCTGTCATTGCTTGGACTTTTCTTTTAGACAATGGGCAGTTTCCCACTGCAGGGAGGCAGCTCAGAACCTGTGTGTTAGGGCTTTAGGATGAGAGAGCCAGCTCTTTCTGCTAAAGGGTCCAAACAACATCTGGCTATTTGAACACAGTAAGCTTTATCACTTACTTGCACCTTGCTGAAGGTCAAACAGAGGATTTTTTTTTTTTCTTCAGAGTCATTTCCTACTTAATAAATTTTGAAGGCAAGACAATGAAGTGGGATTAGATGGGGGAGGGGAATAGTTACTTAGTGTTTATCTAGAAGGTTATAGGAAATTCTCTCACTTCATTCCTTGTGGATGTCACAGCTTCCATACCAGGTTAGCAGCGTTAGCCCCCATTTTGCAGAGGAGGAAACTGAGATATGAAGTTATTTTCCAGGGCCAACCTTGAAGGGGCTGGGATTGAACTCTGGGTTTTGTCCTCAGACAAGGGGCCAGGAAAGGAAGGCAGTGTGGGCCTTGCGCCGAGGCCAAGGAAGGCTCTGGGTGTTGGGGCTGAAGGTGGGGCATGATGAAGGAAGGGGCAGGTGCTGAAGATTTACTCTGACCTTGGTTTTGGTTCAGGGACACTGGGTGGCTTATGTCTAAGTGTGGCTTTATCACTGAAGTGGCAGAGGGGCCGGTGAATCAATCAGAAGGCCTCAGAGCTGTTCCCAGCTGAAGGGCAAGTTGCTTCACTTCTGAACTTGTCATCTTATTGATGGAACTACAGGTTTGAGCAGAAGAAATACTTCTCGGGTCTTTGCCAGCTGTAGTGCTGTATGACTCTAAGAAACTCAGAAGATAATTGAGAACAGTAATATGCAAGTGAAACTAGCTTGTTACAAGCATCAAGAAAAACATTTTGTTATTTAAAATAAAAGCAAGTCTATCCAAAGAGCAATTCAACTCACATGTAGGTAAGTTTGCAAATCTCCCTGCTTGGTAAATGCAATTTCCTCCTTGTATCAACTTTCCTGCTCTGGTTAAGAAACATCAAAGATGATGATGCTTTGGGGTTGTAATTCATTGTTAAGCTTTTTAAGGACATTTTTGACATTGTGTGACTGAGACAAAGAGGTTGTGTCATGGCTCTCTGGATGCCACCAACCTAGGGGTTGTTTACTGTCCACCTGTCTCCTCTGGTTACTGCTGACCCATGAGCAACCTC
>NW_011888903.1:3733471-4031189 GCF_000151845.1 Pteropus vampyrus | reverse complement strand
TTTTTTTTTTTTCTTCAGAGTCATTTCCTACTTAATAAATTTTGAAGGCAAGACAATGAAGTGGGATTAGATGGGGGAGGGGAATAGTTACTTAGTGTTTATCTAGAAGGTTATAGGAAATTCTCTCACTTCATTCCTTGTGGATGTCACAGCTTCCATACCAGGTTAGCAGCGTTAGCCCCCATTTTGCAGAGGAGGAAACTGAGATATGAAGTTATTTTCCAGGGCCAACCTTGAAGGGGCTGGGATTGAACTCTGGGTTTTGTCCTCAGACAAGGGGCCAGGAAAGGAAGGCAGTGTGGGCCTTGCGCCGAGGCCAAGGAAGGCTCTGGGTGTTGGGGCTGAAGGTGGGGCATGATGAAGGAAGGGGCAGGTGCTGAAGATTTACTCTGACCTTGGTTTTGGTTCAGGGACACTGGGTGGCTTATGTCTAAGTGTGGCTTTATCACTGAAGTGGCAGAGGGGCCGGTGAATCAATCAGAAGGCCTCAGAGCTGTTCCCAGCTGAAGGGCAAGTTGCTTCACTTCTGAACTTGTCATCTTATTGATGGAACTACAGGTTTGAGCAGAAGAAATACTTCTCGGGTCTTTGCCAGCTGTAGTGCTGTATGACTCTAAGAAACTCAGAAGATAATTGAGAACAGTAATATGCAAGTGAAACTAGCTTGTTACAAGCATCAAGAAAAACATTTTGTTATTTAAAATAAAAGCAAGTCTATCCAAAGAGCAATTCAACTCACATGTAGGTAAGTTTGCAAATCTCCCTGCTTGGTAAATGCAATTTCCTCCTTGTATCAACTTTCCTGCTCTGGTTAAGAAACATCAAAGATGATGATGCTTTGGGGTTGTAATTCATTGTTAAGCTTTTTAAGGACATTTTTGACATTGTGTGACTGAGACAAAGAGGTTGTGTCATGGCTCTCTGGATGCCACCAACCTAGGGGTTGTTTACTGTCCACCTGTCTCCTCTGGTTACTGCTGACCCATGAGCAACCTCGGTGCCATTAGCCTGCCTTCTGCTGTCACTGCAGGTTTGCTCAGACTTTTCACCTTTACTGTTGATTACAAAAACTCAGCTGGAGGCTGCTGAATGCAAACCTGCAGCTGAGAATAAAATGAAAGGAAAGTCAGCCAGGAGATGAGGTAAACACTTGAGAAACCCAAGACTGAATCTGGGCTGGATCTTTATTATATTTTCAGTAGTGAACCCTCCAGCTAGGCCAGGCCAATGCCACAGCATGTATGTTCCAGCCATCCCCACCCTCCCTAATCAGCACTAAGTCTCCATTACTTAGGACAGTGAGGACAGACAGTCAGTAAATGAATCAACTGATAACCCCAAGCCTCCAAAGAAATCCTTACTTTCTAAAGCTTTCTTTTAAGCCATGGCCCGCTCAAGGCATTTTTGTCTAAAAACCAGGAATTTACCAAATGTTATTAGTCATATAAAGTGAACACAATATCCAAGAAGAAACTGGCAGTTCTTTCATTCACTCAGTAAGTATTTAAGGAGCACCTACTATGTGCCATCACTATTCCAACAGCAGGTAATACAATAGTGAAAGTCCCTAGGCTCCTGGGAACTTACATTCTACTTACATTCATTAAGAGAGACAGTAAGCAAATAAGTATATGATATGAAGAAATATGCAGAAAAATAAAGCAGAGAAAAGGAAAAAGGATAAAGGGTAATGGGAGGATGCTATTTAATTTAGGATGTCATGGAAGGCCTCCTCGATTAGATGACATTTCAGAAGAGATCTGAGCGAAGGGAAGAAATAAACTGTCCATATCTGGGGAAGAGGTTGGAACAGCAAGAGCAGCAAGAGCAAAGACTCTGAGGCTCGAGTGTGCTTGCAAGTGGGTGAAACAGCAAGGAGGCAACTATAGCTGGAGCGAAGAGGTCAGAGAGGAGAGTAGGAGGAGATGAGGTCAGAAGAGAGTGGGAGAGGGAAGCACAGGTCAAAGTAAAGTTTATGGGCCATTGTGAAGATAGCTTTTACCCCTGAGGGAAAGGGAAAGCCATTGGAGGGTTCGGGGCAACAAGGTGACATCCTCTGACTTCTATTTTTAAAAGATCCTCTGACTACTGTGTGGACATATCATTAAGAGGGGCGAGGATAGTAGAAGGTAGACAATTAAGAGGCTATTGCAGTAGTCTAGGTCAGAGTAGCAAAACTTGATTTGGAAACCAGCTACCTATGAATCAGATAAAATGCAAAGCCAATTCATTTTGTCTCAAGCGAGACTGAGATCTCGCATTTCTAACAAGCATCCAGGTGAGCTGGTGCTGCCGGTCCACACATTACACTTTGAGTAACAAGGGCCTAAATGATATAGAATAGTGGCTTACAATGGTGGTAAAATTGATGAGACATCTTCAGATTCTGGATGTATTTTGAAGGAAGAGCCAATAGGATTATTAGTGAAGTGGAGGTGAGGTATGAGAGGAGCCAATGATATTTTTGGGCCAAACACTGAAAACACAGAGGTACCAGCTATAGATATGGAAAAACTCAAGAAGAACCAGTTTGTGGTAAAAAAAAAAAAAAGAAAAAAGAAAAAAAGAAAAGAAAAGAAAAGAAAGAAAATCAGGAGTTTAGTTTTGGACATGTTAAGTTAGAGATGCCTGTTAGAAATGCCAGTGAAGGTATTGAATAAGCATTTGGGAATATAATTCCAGAATTCAGAGGTGAGGTTTGGACTTGAGATAAAAACTTGAGAGTCACAAGCTTGTAATTTACATTCAAAATCCTGAGGCTGAACAAGGTCACAGAGGGTGTGAGTATAGATAGAGGAGAACACTGAGGACTAAGCCTTGGGGTGCTCCAGTGTTTGAATTTGAGAAGATGGGAAAGCTCCAGCTGATATTTGAGAAGTAGTATCTAGTAACAGAGGACAGAAGATGAGAGAGCATTCAAGAAGTTAAATGTACAAAGTATTTCAAGAAGGAGTCTCATCCCCTCCAACCAATGCTACTGGTAGGTCAATAAATGAGGACTGAGAATGTGCCATTGGATTTGGCAACATGGAGGCCACCAATAGCCTTGATGACAGCAGTGTCAGTGGAGTGGTGGGGGGAAGAGCCCGATTAAAGTTCGTCCGAGAGAGAATGGGAGGGGTAGAAGTACAGACAGAATACAGACAATTCTTTAAAGTAATTTTGCTATAAAATAGAACCAAGAAATTGGGCAACAGTTGGAGAGAGATTTTTTTTTTAATACGATGAGTGACATATAACTACTATTGACATATAGCATACTATTATTTTGATGAGGCTAATGAAGTACAGAGAGAAAAACCAATAATTCATAAGGTGGGGGCAGTTTTAGAAATGATGTCCTGGAGTAGACGAGAGGGCATGGCCACAGATCAGCACGTGGACTATTCTGTCACAATATCAGAAGAGAGGCAGAGGGCATAGGTACAAATGCAGCGCATGGTAGATTTGGTCATAGAAGCACATAGAAATTCTGTTCTAATTCTTTCTGGATTTTCAAATAATAAACTAGATTATCAGCTGAGAGTGAGGCACAGCCAGGAAATGAGACCAAAGTTGGTAAAATAAGGTCCCTGTCCTTGCAGAATCACCAGTACACATGTGAGGCAAACCTACAAACAGTTTATTGGTTGTAATATGACGTGTTGAGGGCTGTGGCAGTGATAAATATAGGATGCCATGGGATTGCATGGCTGCCACTAAAATCAGTATAGGCACATGGAGGAAAGCTACCCCTCCCCCCACCACCACAGTAATGGTGGCATTGAAACTGAGACTAATTGGGAGTTGGCTGTCTGGAAGCTGAGTGTGGGCATGGTGCTCCTGGAAGAGCGACTTGCTGAGGCTGAGACTGCTCAGCACTTTTGGAACACAGTCCATCTACCACCGAAGTCATGTTTTCACTAAAGTGAGAGAAACCACGGCTGTCACCACGGGGTGCACTCCTGTGCTGCAAAAGGCACCAGCAGAGGAGGATGTGGGAGCTGAAGTCCAATACATAGGATGCTAGCTCTGTGTCCATGAGGCTACATTTGCCCCAAATGGGTCACATTTACTAATTTGTCCACTCAGGAGGAAACCTTTTGCTTTTTCTAATTGGTAAAAAGTAGCCTTATAAGCTGTGAGAACCCAATTGCATGTCATTAGCTCTTCAGTATACTTCAGAGTATTTCCTTTAAGAGCTATATGCAATTTCATTGAAAACTGTATAAAACAAACAACTTACTAAATTTGTTTAACTTGAGTAGCAAATGTCTTAAGAGAGCCTACCCAACCTTGAGCTGGGGCTCTGTCTCCATGGCAGTTCATGGTTTAGACTGGGGGGAAGCTAGGTCCTGAGTTGGAAATGGGAAGGCAGCCTGGCTCCTTAGAGACTGAAGGCCATATCAACCTCTCTTGGTTCCTGCCTGGTCTGCAGGCTGGGAAGTCGTGAGCCAGCAAAGGGACATGAACCTGCAGTACAAGATGTTTCAGGCTCAAAGCAGCAAGCAAGATCAGCTGTTCTCCACTTGACCACTGAAGACTGTGCGGTATCCTGTGCTGAAGACCTGGTAATGGACACAGAAAAGGGAAGCAGAGCAGCTACCAGACAGATGACTTAGGAGGACCAGCACTGCGTTGTAAATTTCGTGAGGTCAAGCACCAGGTAGATGCTCAACAACTGTTTGTTGAGTGAATGAGTGAGTAAGTGAATGAGTGAGTGAATGAATGGTGGCTGGGGTGGATGACAAATGGTCCTCACAGAGAAGGAACCTCTGAACTTCCAGAGCACACTATTGCTCAGGGTGGGAAGTTTAAGGTTCCAGAAATTCCGAAAAGTATTTATTGTCATTTTTATTACCTTCTCTCTCAGGGTTGTATTGCTTGCAAAGCAGTTATTACACTGATAGCCAGCAAATAACTAAGTTGTTTAGACCTTAGAAAATTTGTTCTCTGACTAATTAAACTTTATGTATCTAGCTATACACGAAACATTATTCTAATATTGTTCTATGAATATTACCATCTGTACATAAGTACCATTAGATTGGTATGAGTACCTGCTAGGGAATATTTTATGATGTGGGCTGATAAATTCCCAAGATGGATGAACCTGAGACATATGTGAGTACCTCATAAAACAAACCATACTGGACTTTCATTTTGAACATTTAACATTCAGTTAAAATGATAATGTAGCACCCTTTTGCAAAACACATAAAATTTGACAAGCACTATGAGAACTCTATCTTTTTTATCAGCATCTGATATGCTAGAAGAATATAACTATAATGTATATACTGTGAGGCAATTGAAAGTAAATAGGTTTTACAATTCCAGCTGTGGAACACCTTTCTGCTGAAATCCTGGGACAATCCTAAAAACTTCAAATGTCAGTTTATCGATGTCACTTAAGAAAGAGTCTTTGAAGATTTACATTTATTTAGGGAGCTGATAGCAGATAATATGTGAGAGTAACAACAGTCTTTAAGGGGAAAAAAGTCAAATGATTTCCTCTATATACTTTTAAATGACAAGCGTATACTCTAAAATAGAATAATATCTATATAAACATATGAACAAATGACATGTATCTTCAGAACACATGTAGAAGACAAGCTTTTTACCTGTCTCTACTGTTAGAAATGGCTACTATGCATGTCATATTCTCAGCTTTCTTCTCCACACAAACGTTTCCTTGGATTGCTTGCTGGAGAGTCACTAATCTAGAAAAATATTCTCAAATACCTCCACCTGTCTGCAGCTCCAGCCCAACACTCCTTAATGCAAACAAACCAGCAAACTAACACAACAGTGAAAAACATTCATTAGTTATTTTTCAGACCATTAAGTTTTCTGTCCTAAGTTATAAAAAAAATTAAATGATTAGCCTCATATTGGTTGAGGTTACTAAGGAATTTCGAATCACTGAGTAACAGTGTAATTTATTAAATATAATGAAGAGTCAACAGAAACTCATTCTAATATTTTCCAGCTAAGGGCTGGAAATTAAAGACGCTTCCTTGGAATGGGCTAACACCCCTGAGAGCAGCAGCATGACAGTCAGATGGTGGACACCACACTGGATTTATCCCAAGCAACATGGAGAAGGTGGAGCACAGTGGCTGGGTTTGCAATCCTTGCCCACACTTCATCTACGTTATCTAGTTCCTAAAATCGTCAAAGTGGCTATAAATTTCCTGAGAGCAAGATATTTTTTTTTTACATATCAGAACTGTAGTTAGAAAGTAGATTTTGGGGTGTATAAATCATAATACAGTCATTTGGCTTGGGCAGAATCTTGTCTTCCTATTGAAAAATCATTTGAAATGCAAGCTAACATAAAAACGTACAATGCATTGTAAACATGGTGTATTGAAATCTGGATAACTGGATCTCCTAGGCGCAAAGCACAGAAACTTCTCTCTGAGCCATCCCGTGCCTCTTTGCTTAATATGCTGTAGAGAAGCCAGTCATTTGGGTCAACTGGCATTTTAAAGATCTAACAGGAAAAGTGACAATCACCAAAACCCAATCTCTCACAATGGGGCAAGTGAAACAGGATGGAGAGGAATCACCACATAGAATAAAAGAGAAGAGATCAAATACTTATCGAGCACTTCTTGTTTGCCAGGGGCCTTATATACCTTTGTCGCCTTTATCTTTCGTAATAATCCTATATGCTAGGTTTCATTATTCTCAATTTATAGACTAGGGAACTCCAGCTAGGAAAATTTGAATGAGTTGCCCAAAGTTAATCCCGTAGCTAGGTGCGTCCCTAGGCCTGGGGAGTTACCTCTTACTCATGAGGGTAGCCCATTTGGCCACCTCATGTCAGCAGGAAAGAGAAATCTCCGCATATTTGGGGTTAGTGCGTACCAGATATTGTGTCAGGCATCAAAGTCTGTAACAAAAGATAACGCTCAGTCTCTGAAGAGACCAAGCAGTTGCATAACTATTTTTCATCACACTAGGAGCCTCTAAAAAAGCCTCAGCTTTCTTCCTATAACTATAACCATCTCCGAATCATAGAAAGACAGCTGCCGCGCAGTGAATCTAATTTATGTCAAGTATTGTTAGGTTCTTTAGAGAATCCAAAAGAAACAAGAATGTGAAAGAAATGTATCCAAAGTCTGGATCTATTTGGACCATTTGGAATTTGCTACAGTATAGCAAAAACAGGTTGGTACCTTCCCCCATCCCTGAATATACAGCACATGAACATTCTCAAATTGGTCTAAACCACCAGGACTTAACTTTCTCCCAGTGTGGAAGCTTATGAAAGCAAGAGCCCAAAAAGTGGCACCACAGAAAGCTTTTTGTCCGCATACTACAGAGAAAAGAAAATAGCTTCTAAAGTTACTGTAGATACCGCCTAATCTCTGTTTTGGACAGCAGATTTGGTTGATAAATGATATACTCAACACATTTCTCTATGATTTCTGGAATTTTCTGCCGGCTACCTTTCAAGCTCTGATTTCAAAAGGAAAAATTATTCACCTTTTCAATTTTGTTTATTCAACCAGGCTAGGCAAGGGAATTAGTAGGCAACTTGACATTTACATTTTAACTGCTCATTATGCTAACAATTCCCCCATTGTTTTCCAGAATTACTGCAACTGCTTAGTTTCTAATCAATGTTTTTCCTCCAGGACTGTTTTCTCTTCCTGTCTACGGAGAAATGATATTGGTTTCTCTCAAGAAGATTCTGTTACCTCAAAGTCACCAAGGGCAAACCAGAGTTGTTCTTTTATGAGGACTTTAAAAATATTTTGACGACGTTGCAATGGTTTCCTCTGATCAAAAGACGAAGGAGATGTGGTTGGGAAAGTGAAGTAAATATAAGATTGAAACATTAACCAGAACAGTTGTGTCTGTGAGCAGAGACAGCCCTTCTGGGCCAGGCCTCTGCACAGATGCGTATTCTTTCTATTAGCTAAGGAGTGTTGTTACCAGAAGACTCCCAACTCCCTAGCCTGGTTGGTTAACTGAGATGTCACTTACTCCTCAAAAAATAGTCACCAGGAAAATCAGCAGCAACACACACACACACACACACACACACACACACACACACACATACACACACAAATATATATGTATGTGTATATATATATATTTGTAGACAATGAGAAATACCAGGAAGGAGAAGGCCACTTATGTACACAGCATTCCTGTGTGGCCCGCGGCCCCTCCTTCCTGGGCCCCTGCCTGGCACTGGTGCTTCCTGGCAAGTCTCCTAAGCAACAGCTGCTCAGCCACCTGACAGCTGAAGGCTTAACCAGCAGCTACTTATTTCCACTACATCCAGAGGTGACAAGGACAACAATTCCTAAGGCTGAGTTCCAAAGTAGAAACAAAGAGAGAACGAGAGCCACAATTCATGAGACAGCTAAGGCCTCCCTGGAACTCCAGAACTCTGTCCGCATGTCCTGAACGGCACTGGACTGTTGGTTATTTGAGTTACTTATTAGGTTCATAAATTCTTGTCTTATGTCACTCTACTTGTCAGATTTCAAGCAACCTGTGGGTATAGTGTCATTTGTTTAACAGCTCTGTATTGTCTTTTTCCTTATTCTTATACTGGGCTAGTGACACAAAAGAATGAGAAATACTTCTTGCCCTGAAGAATATTCAAGTGAGTGAAGTCAGCACTGGACACAAGCAAACTATACACTGGCAATGGCAATTGAGGTGAGCATGAAGTGCTTAGAATAGGAGCGCAGAGTGAGTATTCTTATGCCTTGGACTTCACGGGGGTTCGAGCAATGATGGCCAGGCTGCTGCTGGCAAGGTATGGAACCACAGCTGTCCTGCAGTGGGAGGTAGGCCACTGTGCTTTAACATGATTGTTGGGAGATTCCCGAGATTTTGTCTTAGCCACTGTGTGACCTGCATAGCATTCAAATCTTGGTCTCCACTCTCTTTCAAAATGGCAGATGGGACACTGTAATCTTCTAATCCCTTCCAGCTAAAAATGTTATATCTTCTGTCTAGTATGTACAAATAATGTTGACATATGTGTTGCCATTGAGGGTGTGAGTTTAGTCTGAAAGGGTCATGGTGTCATTTAGAGCAGTGGACCCCAACCTTTTTGGCACCAGGGACCGGTGCTCCTGTGAGAATCTAATGCCTGATGATCTGAGGTGGAGCTGAGGCAGTGAGGCTAGAGCTGGGGAGCGGCTGCAAATACAGATGAAGCTTCGCTTGCTTGCTCGCCACTCACCTACTGCGCGGCCCAGCTCCTGATAGCCCATGGACCAGTACCAGTCCGTGGCCCAGGGGTTGGGGACCCCTGATTTAGAGGTCCTTTCCTCAACTTCTTCTTAATGAGATTAATGGTTACTGAGATCTTGCTGTGAGATAGGGACTGCACTAAGCACTTTACTCACATGAAAGACCTTTAATCCTCTAAGGATCCTATAGGAAAGGCGCTGTGACTATAATCTTCAGTTTGCAAATGAAGACACAGAGACCTGGAGAAGTCAGCTCACTTTCCCAAGGTCACACAACCACTGAATGACAAAGCTAGGATAGGGATGAACAAGGTCAGAGCCTGTCCAAATGATGTTCTTGACCATCACTTCATATGGCTTCCCCAAGTTCACTGTCGGCAGCCACAGATGGATGCTAGTTCACTACATGATAAGAAGCTTCATTCTGAAGTAGAATGTAAGAAGAAAGTTATCTAACAGGATAACTAAAACATTTTATAGGAATTGGAATAAAAAACTAAAGAAAATGTAGAATCAGAGATGAGAAGAGTGCCGAACTTCATGAAGTCTTATTACTAGGAGAAGCAGTCCTGGAACAGAAATGTGGCTTCACATCTCAATTTGGAATAGCCATCTTGGTAGCGATGGGACATGGGATTCAGGAATAGGATAAAAATCTGCACCCAGCTCTCTCTAATGTATTTGTAGGCCTAAAAGCAAGTTTGTCTGCTGCAAGGAGTTATTAAGCATTCTGAAGGGATGAGAAATACCTGGATAAAATGTTTCGCCTCAATTCAATTTAAATTTAATAAATATCTATTGAGAATTTAATATATTTTAGGTACTGTGATGGTTCCATATGTATCATTTTATACTCAAGTTAAATGGGAAATGAGGCATCAGTATGATTAGAATTTAGCTGGCTCATTCTCTGTCATAATGCAAATTATGTCATTATTGTTTATCTAACATGTATTTTTGCAGGAACTTTAAATACATTATATTATTTTATGTTATTCAATTCTCAAGATAACTCTATGAGGCCTGAATTAATTTTTAATCAGATAACTTATTAATTATTAATCAAGTAATTATTTAATTGTTATTGATTATTAATCAAATTTTTATTAATCAAATAAATTATTTTCCAAGGTCTTAAACCTAGTGAAGTGGAAAAAAGAGGGACTTTAACACAAATACACAAATAAGGCCAAAATTAAATGAGATGAAACTGTTTTAAAAAACAAAATTTTGTGAAAAAGATATGGAATCTTGCCACATTGTCATTTTATGTCAGGAAGAGGGAGTTCAAGATAGCCTAGAAAGAGACTCACACAAATACAGGCAACTGACCTTTGACAAAGAAGCAAAGATAGCGTTTTCAACAAATGGTGCTGGAAAAACTTGACATCCACATAAAAAAAAAAAAAAAACCAATCTCGACACAGACCTTACACCTTTTACAAAAATTAACTCAAAATGGATCATGGACATAAATGTAAAACGCAAAATATGAAACTTGTACAGAATAACATAGGTGAAAATTTGGATAATCTTGGGTTTAGTGATAACTTTTTATGATGCAATACCAAAAGCACAGTTCATAAAAGAATGAATTGATAAACTGGACTTAATTAAAATTAAAAACTGCTCTGTGAAGGACACTGTTAAGAGAATGAGAAAACAAACTGTATGTATCCAAAAATATACATAGGACTCTTAAAACTTAAAAAGAAGTCAAACAACTAAATTATAAAATGGGCAAAGATCTGAACAGATACCTCGACAATGAAGATAGGCAGATGGCAAGTAAGCATATAAAAATATGCTAAACATCATATGTCATTAGAGAACTGCAAATTAAATCAACAGTGAGATAGAGCACACATATTAGAATGGTGACCATCCAATTCGCTGACACCACCAAACACTGGTGAGGGTGTGGAGCAACAGGAACTCTCATTCACTACCGATGGGATTGCAAAATGGTACAGCTAATTTGGCAGTTTCTCACAAAGCTAAATATAGTCTTACCATATAATCCAGCAATTTTGCTCATAGGTATTTACCCAACTGAGTTGAAAAATTACATCATACAAAAACCTGCAGACAAATGTTTATAGCAGCTTTATTAATAATTACCAAAAATGAGGAAAAACCAAGATGTCCTTCCATGGGCAAATGGATAAATAAACTATGGTACATCCACACAATGTAATATTATTCAGTGATAAAAAGAAATGAAAAATCAAGCTATAGAAGGATGAAAAAAGCTTAAATTTATATTGGTAAGTAAAGCCGGCCTGAAAAGCTTACATACATTATGATTCCAAATCTATGACATTCAGAAAAAGGCAAAACTATAAAGACAGTAAAAAGATCAGTGGGTGCTACGGACTGAAGGGCAAGGGGGAGTAAGTAACACGCAGTATTTTCAGGGCAGTGAAACTATTCTATATGACAGTGTGATGGTGGATACATGTCATTATACACTTGTTAAAATCCATAGGATGTACAAAGCAAAGAGTGAACCCTAATGTAAATCAATGTTGGTTTATCAATTTAAATAAGTGTACTACACCAATGGGTCGTGTTAATAATAGGGAAAAACTGTGTGTGGGAGGAGGGGAGTGTATATGACATCTCCCTGTACTGCTATATAAGTTTTCTGTAAACCTAAAATATGTTCTAAAAAAGAAAATCTATTAAAAAAAAAAAAAACTTTTTAAAATCCAGTGAAGTGAGAAGAACTGCCTGCCTCCACTCTAGGGAAATGTAAGAATTCAAACAAGTTCTGGTAGTCATTCCCAGGTAGAGCAAAAAAGATATCTCATAATATTTGGGATGGCTATATCTTATTATTAGATTAGACTGTACTTGCAAATACTGTCTCCTATTTGGTCAAAGGGACCAGCACACCTATAGTTCACATAAGTAGAAAGACCATAATGAGACTTGGAGCCCCCTTTTTGCTGTAAGATTTGTGCCCCACGGACACATCACTGTCCCCAGCTAGAGCTCCAGGGAAGCTACTCTAGAATAAATAAGGAGAAGGGAAGAGTGGAGGCTATCAGGAAGGGCCCAGGGCAGGAGGCCCACACTGTGAATAGGGGTGGGTTTTTCCTGAGGGTGGCAGACACAGTTTTGGATTGGGTTGCTCTGGGAAGAATGTCTCTTTGACTATGAGGGTTAGAATGGTAAAGTCAGAAGTTAGAAACTTGTTCTATACCACAGGTCTTGAAGTGTCTTTCTGAGAGACTCAGGTGAAGTACAAATTGACAAGAACTTTAACCTTTCTTTTATCATATTGCAATTCTCTTCTGAAATAGTCTCAATACTTTAGTAAAGAATAATCTTATCTGCACAATTTGATAAACAATATTGGGAAGACCAAAGGAACTAGATCTAAGTAGAGATGTTTAACCTCTGCTGCCCATGGAATGACCTGGGAAGCTTCATAGAAAATACTGATGATGCCTGAGGTTCACCTCCAGAATTTAATTGATCTGAGATGAGGCCTGGACATCAAGATTTTTTAGAGCTCTGCAAGTAGTTCCAATATGCATCCAAGTATGAGAACCACTGGACAGGAAGTGCAAGAGGCTTGTCCTTCTAAGGCTCCCAGGTGATGGGCATCTATCCATTAAGTGTGCCGTGACTCAACAGAGTTCCAGGACATAGTCAGTGACTAAAAGATAGTCCACACTGGGCTGCAGCAGGGCACAGGACTTCCTCGTGCTAAGGCAGGCACTCCAGAAAAGGTGAACCCAAAGGAACTGGTAAGTCTGCATTTCCTACAGACTTTTTAAAAGGGCTAGAAGGAGCTTTTGCCTGTAGTAAATGGTAAAACACAGCGTGACCCCCAGGTCTGCGTGATTTGAAAGTCCTTTCAAAGCTTTGAGGGAAGCAGAGATTGGTCAGTTTTAGCCTTATCTGAGCATTTTAATGCAGCCACACGAGAGTATTCAACACAGAACCTGGAAACTTACAGAATTTATTTTCAAATATCTGACAAGCTCTTCCATTCTGTAGACTGCATTCATTTTAGAAGTGTAGGGTGATCACTCAGTTATTTATGTGTGTGCAGCAAGACTCATAATCAGGATTACTTAGGAGAAAAATATAATCCCGTGAATTGACAGTGAGCTCAAAGGAGCCTAATAACCCATCCCAGCATAAAATTTTATTTTATTTTATTTTTTATCAGAGACAAGGAACTAAATTCAGCTATTTTAGCAGAACTCTGTCTAGCAATGCTCACTAAAAAGCAGAGAACAAAATCAAGGAGTAAAATCTGTAAGCCTTTGTTTCATTTTGTCAGAATTCGAACATAGCACTAAGTTTCCACATCGAACTTGGTGACTCTCTGATGGTCTGTACCTCTTAAACAGAGGGACAAATATACACCCAACATCACTGTCCTCCTAAAGAAGGCCTGAGGCCAGTCTGTTCACCAGCATTGAAGTGAGGCTTGTCACCATACAATCTCAGGAGGTGAAAGCAAATGTTGGATCTGGTGGGGACTGAAACAGAACATTCACCATCAGAGCATGTGAAACATTGAAAACACTGCGGTTCTCTCCTGAAATGATCCCACTCCTTCAGGGAAGAAAAGCAATCTCACTTCACAGTCTGGTAGATAGTACTGGGCAGACCGAGGGGACCAGATTTAAGTAGAGATGTTTAACCTTGGCCGCACATCATAATTATCTGAGAAGATATTAAAAATAGAGATGCCTGGCTTTCACCCCTAGTGCCTCGGGTTACCTGCCCTGTGTACCTGTTAATACATGTTAACTGAGCCACATGTTAACTGAGCCGCTGGGAAGTCAGCGACTGTCAAATGTTGGGGGGCAGAACTATCACAATCTGCCAGTCTGAGAGACAGGTGAAAGAACCAGTCCCCGAGAAAAGTGTTCTACCTAGATCCTTTCTATCAATACCCATTAATATCATGATTGTCGTTGACTGTATTATTTAAGAAAATGATGGACAAAAGTAGTATTTTAAAGAACAGTTTTCTTCTACTGAACAAAGAATAAATGGAAACCACATAAGGGAAGATGTAATGTAGTTAGACATAATCTGAAATAAACATTTGCTGAGCACTTGCTATGCACTAAAGCGTTGGGGAAGAAACATTGAAAGGACGCTGCCTCTGTCTGAAGGTGCTCATGATTTATAAGAAGTGACAGACATTGAAAAACACAATACCCACTTAATGTTTAATGGTATTCCAGGCTGATATATGAAGACATAGGAACACAGAGCTCAGGCCTGGTTTTGTGGAAATCTTCCAGATGGAGCAGATGCCTGAGCTAGGTCACGGAGGAGGAGCAACCAGGTGGAGAGCAAGGGAAGTACGCTCCTGGCTGCGGGACAGCATGAACAAGGAAAGGCGTGGAGTCGGGAAAGAGCAGGTGGATGTATTCAGAAGTCCTAATGAGTTCTCCAGATCTGTCATGTACATGTTATTACTGGATCATCACTTGAGTGCAAAATAATGCCCAGAGAATGTCAGGACCAAGGTTGGTAGATAACTGCCCCGTCTCCTCACTTTCCCCCACCATCTTCTTTGATTCTCCATAGACTGTACCCCTGGGGTGCACCCCTTCTTCTTCTCCACAATGGGAGAGCTGCACAACCCATGGCCTGCTCTGAGGATACAAAGTACACCCTCATGTTTACTTCAGGATGGAGCAAACCGTCACCAAGGCAATCTTGAGTGAGATTTTTATAACTTTCTATCTTCTCTACTATGGAGTAGAAAGGGCAAAATTGGGGCTAGGTAGTCCCAGGTTTGAGTTTCTCCTCTACCACTGCCACCTGGGCAACCAAGAGCCCATGTTTTCGCCAGGTACTCTGATTGTTCTGACATGGTGTAAGGATGGCCCTAAGCAGAGTGTTCGTGGAGGTTCTCAGTAACTCTGAGCTTGCTTCTATTTTTTTCTCTCCATGCCAGAGCCCATTCTAAGATGCGCTAGTCATTGCATAAATAAAGTCTTCGGGGCCTAATTTCCCCATACTTCACCTTAAAATTCCCACTGACATAGGTACCTGTCAAGCAGTACAGCCTTAGTGACTTCACTCACAGGAATTGCTCTGAATTTTCCCCCTTCTCTTCAACCAAATGTCTCCCCCACATTCTTTAAGCCCTTTCAACTGAAACGCTCCCTTCCTGGGAACTCAATGTAATCTTATTGAGTTTCATGTGCTCTTATGATTCCAAACCAAAGCAAATCATCCCATTCTATTGTCCCCACTTTATCTCAGAACTCCCTCCTTTCCCGGCTCTTGCACTATCCCCACTCACCTTCAGTAACTGGCATGAACACTATCTCCTTATATAAACATCCTTCTCCCCCAACCCCTTCTCCCTCTCCCCTCCCAACAAGAACACCGTAACTGTCCTCCCCTAGTGTGCCCCAAGCTCCTTCCTCAGACATGCGAGGGAAGAGGTCGAGAAGAGGCCTGAATGGAAGAATACAAAAGAACAACTTTTTCAGCGGTTTCCCCATCCTTAGTTCTGGTAAAATATCTGTTCCTCTTCCCAGCAAAAAAGACAAGGAAAATATCTACACAAGTTAAATATAGTAATTGATTTTTGTCGAACTCATTTTATTCTTGGTTTTACAATATCACCTATTCTTAAAAGATTTTGCCATTTTATGTCAAAAGATTTAGTGACTTTTGAGTAATTGTTTGGGTTTAGGTAATTTCTTTTACAATAAAGACAATAAAGCACTCAATATAGTAAATCAAAATAATCTTAATACTCTTCCACTTGGCAGATACAGGGCCATCATCATGATCTATGTGTTTTCTATGTAGGTAAATAATGACAAATAAAAACATTAGGAGCATAGCTAGTAGCAATGATTTTAAGAACTTATCCGCAAGCAATTTTTCACAAGGAATATTCAATTAGATTTCCAAAGGAAATGAGAAAATAGAGTTCTTAGTATTCAAAACTAAAGATATTGTACAATGGTTTACTTCTTAATATTTTTCAAGTCGCTTTATAGCTATCTTTTTAATAAAGGAATATGCAAATACCCCCAAAAGAAAAGAACCCATCTGGTTGTCTGTTTATATCAGATTTCATGATTTCCCGGGAGGCAATGACTTAGGTGCAGGCTTCCCGCCCTTCTTTGCATTTCTCCTCTACCTAGCTCCAACTGCTTCTCCGTGTTCCTCAGCCTCCAGCAGAACTGACTTCCTAAAAATAATCCCCTTCTTTCATGTCTTTTACTTCAGCCTCACTCTGCTCTCACCTTCCCATGCCACCCAATCCTACTCATGAGTTCCCATCAAAAGCACTTAAACTCTCGGTAAACATTGGACATATCTCAGGCAATGACAGTGACTTCATTCCTCCCTTTTGATACAACTGTTGTCTTAGTTTTGGTCCCCCCAGAAGCTGACTGTAAGAACAACATGAGAGTGAAAGCAGTCTATTTGGGAGGCGATTCCAAGAAACACCATCAAAGAGGTGGAAAAGTAAGATAGAAAAGAAAAAGAAACAAATGAAATTTCGTTATTCAGCAAATTACCGTTATTAAGTCCATAGTCACAGACATGGCAATGGTTTATGTGGCTCTGGGAGTACACCAAAGGAAAGAGTTAGGTCAGAGGGGTGAGGGAGCCGAGGTGTCCATACAGTAACTCCCACCAGCCTTGCATCCATTTATTGTTATTTCCCAGCATTTCCAGCCTTTTGTGTGGAGGTGGAAAAGTGGGTTCCATTAGCTAAAGCAGACTCTCAGGCAATGGAATCCAGGTGCTTGCCACTAGAAGCCCAGCAAGTATACACTGAAATTGTAAGGACAGGAATGCACGGGTAGGCATGGCAGGTCTGCTACAGCCACGGTAGTGCTCATTTGTGTGTGGATTTCTCCAAATGCTTTGCTTATGTCCAGCTAGTGATGGCAAATATATTTCATTTAATATTAACTCCAGTCAATTACTAGCGGCTTTGTTGAGAAAGATTCTGAGGTTAAGTTAAAGGTCAGCGGGAGAGAGAGAGAGACAATCTGTGGTTGACAGAGCTCTCTGACAGGAAAGACTTGGATAAAGACTGGTGATATTTTTCCTGATGTTTTTTGTCCTGAATCCTGCAATTACTCCTGAGAGTGGTGGGCAGAACCAAAGCTCCTGAGGGCCACAAAATATGGAAATACCAACGGGGAAGGTGATTAGGACTCTCCTGAAAGAAACCCCCTCAAATTAAAGTCCCGGCTGTCCTCAGGGCACTCGGGGTGACCACACTCCGTAGTTACTTCTTAGTGCCAGTATTACTTTTTATTGAGCTTTCTGATATCATCTGGGCTTTAGATATGATGTCTGGGCAGAAGTGGGAAAACTCACCTGGGGAACGAAAGAAAATGAATTAGCCTGAGTAATGGCAAATTTTAGATGAAGATTGAATATTTCATGTGATTTTTAAAAGTTTAAAGCTATGTTTTTTTTCTAGGTTGAATATAAATCAATACATTTATTTGAGAAGTCCTTTGTGAGCATCTGTTATAGGCCAGACATTATTATATGCTTTTGGAAAATGAAAAAAAATAATAAGGCAAAGTCTAGGCCCTCAAAAATCCCATAATCTAGGGAAAGGGCAACACACACCTTATCAGGATAGCCAGAGGGAGAGTGGTAGCTAAGAGCAGAAAATATCTGCGCCTTAGTCCTGAGCCTGACACTTAACTATCTGGGTGATCTGACCTGAAGACATTTATTTAATCTCTTTATGCCTCGGTGTTCTCATTGCTACCTACCTCATGGGGCTGTTTTGGAAATTATATATGATAATACCTGTAAAATTAGAAAATGTCTGATACATAGTCCATACATGTTCAATACGCTTTTCCTCTGAGAGCACAGATTAGAAGCCTTTAATTTTTTATCTGGAAAATCAGGAAGGTTCAAAAAAGGAGCTGATACTTGAACTGGGCCCTGGAGAATAAATAGGATTTCATCAATGAAAATGGGAGGAGGGCTCCTATAGGCAAAAAAAGAGAAATCCACTAGCAAAGGGGCAGAAGAGGGAGGCAGGGAGACGAGGGAGCAGACACCACTGACTGTCACACAGGAGGAGAGAATGTCATTCTTTCTTTTTCTGCCAAGTAATGGACATATTTTTAAAATATGACTCTGGCAATAGAATCTATTAGTATATATGAATTGCTATGAAATTCCCTCACCCCTTCTCTCTAGGTTTACCAAATAAGCATTCAGTGTAAAATAAAAACATACCATCTCGAGTTTCCTGAGCGAGTTAGCACAGTCTGAATCCCTGCAGCAGCAATGCAGGCATCAATCCTGTCATATCTCAGACACGCTGGGAGCGACTCTGGACCCAGCTCCTTTGCAAGGCAATTTGTAGCATGGAGGCCGGAGTGGGGCAAAATGCCACCTGCCAGCGAGGACTCCGGATGCCTTTTGTCTGCAAAAACGTGCAGAAAAATCAGCAGCTTCCACTAAGGCAGCTTCAGAAATCCTGCTAAACCGACCTCTTTGAGTCTGATTAACAAATTATTACTTAAATCAACTTTGGGTGCATTAAGTCCAGGAAAACAGAAGTTATGTTAAAATTTATCTTTGACTTTACATAGCATAGCTTTTAGGGGGCATTTGAAGGACAAGGTGAGGTAAAGGGATCAGGGGTTTATAACATGTATCAATCACAGGAAGATTTCTCTGCTGTCCTAATCTAAAATAGTCAATTAATGGCATAATTATATACTGTTCTGTTCAAGCTGAAAGAATCTTTTGACACAGTCTAATTCCTTTCTTGCATTGTCATTTGGGGGAACTGGGGCAGCTGAGGGAAGGCGACTCAGCTCCATCTCTCAGCAAGTTATTGGCAGATTCGGAACTAGAGTCCCAGTTGGTAAATATTGGTGGCAGATTCGGGACTAGAGTCTCAGTTGGTAAATATTGGGGAGAAGTTACTCTTTTAATTGATTAAACAACAGTGAGAGGTAATACTTCATGTTTGTTCTCACAAGGGTATAGACTAGCACTGGCCAATGGAAATATACTGTGAGCCACTTATGCGATTTTATGTCTTTTAGTAGCCACAATGAAAGTAAAAAGAACAAGTAAAATTAATTCGCATACTATTCTACATTGCACTAACTCAATACATCTGAGATGCTATATGAATATGTAATCAATTTAAAAATTATTAATGAAATATTCACAAACCTTTATGTACTACACTTCTGGCACATATCCGTTTGAATGAGTCACTTCTCAGGTGCCCGCTAGCCACCTGTGGCTGGTGGCCACCACCTTGGAAAGCATAGGTAGTGACAATGGAGCTTCAGCTATTCTCCTGTGAGAGGTTTATGGAGGTTCATTCATTCTTGAATATACAGAGGGCTCCTTCTTCATGCTTCTCTATAGATATGAAACAAACACACATATTTCTTGCTTTCAGACACCTGAGAGTCTAGTGCAGGAAACCAACAAGTTGGCAAACATATATAAGCAAAGTATGTATAAATATGTGCCTAAGTGTATGCCCTAATTAGCTAATTAGTTTCAAATTGAGGGAGGTAGTAACTAGGAAATGGGCAGGGTATTGTTAAGCATCAATAAACAAGCAGGGTGCTCCTTTAAATCATGAAGTCAGGGATCACTGCTCTAAGGATATAACAGCTAAGCCCAAACCTGAGTGAAACGAAGCCAGTTTTTTGAAGAACCAGCCAGGGAAAAGCATTGCAGCCTGAGCCAAGGACCTTAGGGAAGGAACCAAAAAAAGACCAACATTGCTGGAGTGAAGCGAGCAGGAAGCCCTGGTGTTTTCTCCTAGGCTTGTTTACATGTTAGAGACAATGGTCGTATTTCACGCATTGTTCATTTTTCTGCTGAATATGGAATATAGTTATGACTTGTTGGAAGTATGAGGCCTGATTAAGAGAAGAACAATGGCACAAGGCCGTGGCAATTCAAAGGAGAGTGGACAGCCTGACCCAGCCCAAGGCCAAAGTAGTCCTTAAAAGCAAGAAGCATCTGAACATAAAGGAGATGAGCATCAATCACGTGGTGCTACGTTGGGGCGTGGGCCCCTCTTCCTCTCAGAACCCCTACCATTCAGCACTAGATAAAAACCCAAGGGAGTAATTCCTTAGGGTTGCCAAGTAAAGCATGACTCTGGATCTTTGGTCCGCTCAGTCTAGAATCCTCTGATCTCAGGACCAGGAAAGGCTGTAGGCAAACTTCTAGAGCAGTCACTTACCATTAGGAACAACCACAATGAAGTCATTTCAGAGAAATGAGTTGTCTTAACCGCCAGAGAAAAAGAGCTCACGTTTTCCTTGAACTAAGCCTTCTCCAGGAAATCTCCCTTGATATCTGATCGCACCCTTTCATCTGAGTTTAGCAGCAGTACTGAGTGGTCTGAAGTCAGAGTAGGTGCTTTAAAGGGATACAGGAATGGGTGGGCAAAGAGGCTGCAGTGTAAACCTTGCTCGTTCTCAGTAGAACATAGTGGAAATGCATATTACATTGACTCTCACGTTCCCTAAATAAATGTTCACGCTTCCCCTATTTTTTTTTTTTTTTTTACTCCTTGTTATGACTCTCTGTGAAACTAATTGTCTTATGTTCTCTTTAACGTCTTCAGCTATGAAGAGCCGAACAAGTTGCAGGAAATTCCCATCAGCAGAGGAAAGTCATTGCAAGGTGGATTGACTTCATTACTGAATGACACAAAAGGGTTGTGCCTCCAAAATAACATCCCCCATCACCGCTCAGGCACTGAAGTGCCCCTTGGGAGGAAAGATACGTTAAACCATGATGAGGTATAGGACTTAAGTTTGAGTCAGGGAGTGAGATTACCCAGCAGGATCTCAGAAGGTACAGGTAGGAAGCTAAAAGGACAAGTAAGTTTTGATAGGAAAAGATGAGGAAGAGGGGTTAAGGAAGAAAGGGGAATACAAAGGGAAGATTCAAGGCCTCCAACAGAGCCAGGGGCGGGCCTATGAAGAATATCAGAGTGGGATATTTAGGAGCCATGAAGGCTGTGAAAACCTAAGGCAAGTTGCTAAAAAGAGAGAAAGAATTCAGGAATGTTTTTAGAGTTAAGATGTCACAGTGTTTCCTGTCTGCAAGAAGCATAAACATTTTATGTTGTCTGAAATGCAGCTTTGTTTTGTATCAATGCATTGCTCATCCATCACTCGACATGTATTTATGAGTGTTCACTGTGTGCAAGGCACCATTGAGTACCGGGAATGTCACCGTGCCTTGAGGACCCATACTTCTGAATATACCTGGTTAACTCAGACCATCTTTCAACATGCCTTATCTTTCACCATTTGGGTTTTCCATGCACTCAGCTAACTCTTGCTTTCTATGCTGTAAGATCCTATTCTGGTGTCTTTTTTTTTTTTATATTTTAATTGAGGTGAAAACCAAACATGGTATTAAAAACTTGGGCTTATTTAGCATCTATTATCAGCTTCTTAATCTAGTCTCGATGGTGAGGAACTGACCCCTTGTTGCTTCTCATGCTGCTTCTCATACTGGTGATCAGAGAAGAGGCACAAACTAACATTAGTTGAGCATCTACTACTATCCAAGCACTTTACTTATATTATTTCATTCGTACCTTATTATAACAACTTTATTAATTTTATTTTATAGATAAAGAAACTCAGAATTAGAGAGCTAAAACAACTTACCCAAGCATGGACAGCTGATAAGGGGAAGAGCTAAAACTGGACCCAGATCTGCTTAACCTGCCAAGCCAAGCTCTCTCCACCAATGTGCAGGAATTTTCTGCTAATTTTTAAATGTGGTGGTTAAGAACACACGCTGTGGTCCAGACAACATGAGTTTGAGTTCCCACCCTGCCATTTGCTATCCGTATAAACTTGGGAAAGTAGCTTCATTCTTTTATGTCTCAGTGGCATTATCTATAAAGTAGGGTTACACTTAGTGCTTTCCTCACGTAGGCTGGGGATGAAATGAACAAGCTAATATCGTAAAACCCTTGGCCTGCTGCCTGGTGTATAGAAGGTGATCAATAAGCATTAGCTGCTATAATTTCTAGTAGTGCATTCATGAAAACAGTGGTTACTATAGAAGTATTTCACAGTTTTATTTTCAGAAGCATTTCTATACCAACTGTCTACGGTAGCTAATTTTTCCTTCTGCCTTAAAATCATCACGTCTTTTTTTTTAATGCCAAAATTCTTATTAATCAAAACTTGCTTCACTACTTAATTCTCTATAATAGAATAGTTATAAAAAAAAATAAGCCATAGCTACTTAACGGTATATTAAGTTATTTAAAATGATGACAAAAAGACTACATGCCCAAATGGAAACATACCTTTAAATTAACAAGAGAAAAAAGGAAGAGGGTAAAATTATGCAAATAGTATGATGATATGCATATGAAAAAATAGACTGGAAGGAAAAGACCAAAATTATAACAGTCTTTACATTAATAGCCTGACATTATGGGCGAGTTTTTCCTTTTTGTTTCCTAACATTTTTGTTATATGATTTGATTCTTTTTATACATTATGATAAAATAATACACCATCCTAATGCTTTCCATAATAAACATAAAAACAAACAAAATATCCATATATAACCTGTTATGAACATTTTAATTTTGCATATGTGTGAGAGGGTGAGTTTTATATGAAATAATAGGCTAAGAGTGTTCAGAAACAGCATATAAAATGAACAAAGACCTTTTAGAAAGACTAAGAATCTAAGTCCTTCCATAAAAAAAATAAATTTTCCTCAATGGCTAAAATTGACTGTCTGGGCTAAGAAAACACTAGAGGAGCCAGGAGGAAATCTGAGGTTGCTTACATTTCCACTGTGGAAGTATTTCTGACAGACAGAGGCTTCCTGTCCTTTCCCCTTCCAAGCCTGCAGGAGCTCTGCTCCAATCAGGAGCCAACATGCGATGCGACCCCTCACCCTACTCCCTTTTTCCATAGTGGGGTCTCTGTGCTTCAGCGGGGCCCCAGATGGTCCCAAGGTCTCCGCAGGCTCTTGTTTCTGAGATTCTTGTCTTATCCTCTTCTCTTCTCCTCTCCTCTTTTGTCCTCTCCTCTCATCTTCTCTCCTCCCCTCCCCACTCCTTCCCTGTCTTATCCCTTTTCCTGACATCAGTAGGTCAGTTCACGGATGTTACTGGAAACTATTGAAAATATCTACTATCATCCATGGGGTAACCAGTCACAGGGGAACATAAGGCAATTTGTGGTAGCCAGCCATTATCCAGCATGGATATGCAGGAGCTCTGGCATCTGATTGACTGATTTGAATTAGCAGCTTCACCACTTAGCAGCTGGCTGATTTTAAGTATGTCATTCCAACTTGTTAAATCTCAACTCCCTACCCGTAAAGCTGGGATAATAATGACAATATTTGCTCTATGGAGTTCCTATGAGGAATCAACAGACTACTACATAAAGTATTGGCATGGTCAGTGCTCAGTGAAAATTAGCTACTATTACTAACCTTTTTATGGAAGTTTCAGCTCTGATATATTTACCTCAGCAACCCTTTCCTGAATCCCTTTTTAGCCTTCAAGCCAGTTGCAGCCCTATCTTCCCTCTCATCCTTCTTCCCCCAACTTCCACTGGACATTATGTTATTCTACAATGGCAGGAAAAAGTGAGTCCAGTAAACTTCTGTACTTTTATATCTAGAGAAGGGCACAGCCATTTACTCATTCTCAAAGCCTAGTAAGAGCCACCATTGTGTCCCATCTAAACCCGAGTCTTTATATTCATCCTGTGAGGCCCAGAGAGATTAAGCAACCTGCCACAAAGTGGTGGATCTGAAATACAACCCGTATTTGTCTAATAATTCCAAGATCCATATATATCCCGAATATATATATTTATTTTTTCTTTCCTTTCCTTTTTAAGAGGATTGATTAATGCTCCAAAGAATGACTTGAGTATTAGCAGGGGAGAAAAGAAGGTCACACTGGTTGCCTCTGAATTCCAAGGCCTCTCAAGTCACAACAGCTGAGAGACCTATTTGCCTGCCCAGGGGCGGAGTCTCCTTATCCTCTTGACCCTGGGGCAGCTCCTCACCTCCAGGGTGCGAGGAGCACCCAAGCTTCCTGTGTGAGAGCTGGAGGAAGGCAGAGATCCATCTCTTGACCTTTTGCGAAGGTGATTTTACAAAGGAAATTTCTTAAGAAATTGACTATAAATCTTTGTAAATTGTATTATATTTTCAATTTAATTTCAACAACCTATTTCATAAAGAGAACAGAAATAGGTCTCAAGACCACAAAAGAATGCAGTAACCATTTACAATACTTTCAGACAAAAAGTATTATGAAATGCTTTAATGCATCCAAATCAGTAAAATAATGTAATAAAAATAGAGCGGAGACCACCACAAAATGTATAAAGAAGAAAAAGATTAATTTAATTGGAGCCTCTCTAGGGATTTGTGGGTGTATATTTTTTCATTTTACACTCAAATTATCCCCAAAGTTTATTTCTTCCAATAGCCTTTCTGCCCTGATGGTTCTGTGGCCCCTTTGACTTATTGGACTTTTTGAAAACATATCTCCTCCAGTCTGGAGCTCTGTCCCAGCCTCCTGGATGCTCTATGTGGCTCAATCCTAGTGAACATGAGCACATAGATAAACAAGGCCTTGGAAATTATTTATTGTAGTAAAATAGGTAAATAGGAAGGAACTTCTTTTGCTCCCTATGAACTCTAAGAGGTATTTGATGACTGGAATGTCAGCTGGGGGCCAGCGGAAAGCAAGCCTGCTGCCTTCTGTTTCTCCCCCACCTCTCACCTTGAAAGTGACCTCACATTCGAGTCTGTGTTCACCGATTTGGACTGGTCATGCTGGAGACGGTAATACTTTATGAGGAATGGGGAGAGTTAAGGAAACCAGAAGGAGGCGGTTTGGAATGAAGAGATTGCATTTTAAAATTTCAATGTGATTTCCAAGCATTATGCTACAAAAGGTAGTTAGGGTCTGGCTAAACTACTTAATCCTTATTTCTGGGAACTAGGCCTCATCAGTCTGGGGAATTTCAGCACATGGCCCCCAGCTGACATCCCAGTCGTCAAATACCTTAGAGTTCATACTGGGCAAAAAATTCCTTCATATTCACTTATTTTACTACAATAAATAATGTCCAAGGGCTTGATTTTCTATGTGCATCATGTTGAGGAATTTCAAGGCATGGGATACCACAGACTTTTTGACCACACCACTCGTGCAGTTTCCTGATTCAGGGCCAACTCTGTTCAAAATGTAAAAATAACTGAGGTTCATCATTGAGATCTGTCCACCTCTATTTCTGAGCTGATTTCTACCCGCCTTTGTTTTTCCCCTTGGTCTCCAGAGCCAGAGTCCTATACAACAGCCCCTCCCTCAGAACTGTCCTCCCCCAGGGTGGGCCATGATACCCCCTCACACTTGAAGGATCCATTTCTCAGAGTTCAATAATTGCATCCAGCTGTCAGAAGAAAAACAGCTGATTAATTCATTTCATCCTAACATGTGAATGCTTAACAACTACTTAACTCTTCAAGGGCTATATGCACTTTTGGACAGTTTGATTACTGATCCATGAAAATTTTTTGGTATGGATCGAGAGGAAATGTTTCATCAGGAAGCTAATTCACTGGTAGGCCTGCTCTGACCACCCAAATACCTCAGACTCTTCTGTTCTTTTTCTCTGTTCCTCCACTGTTGAGTCTGCAATTTCTTCCCAAACTTTAGATTATTTCTCAACCTAGCCATGGATACAGGTGTTATCGTAGTCATTATTCTGTAAACACCACCTTCATTTCCCCGAGTTTCAGTCTCTTCATCTGCAAAATGGAGTTTAACACTGTCTACCAAAGATTATTTTGAAGATTGAAGTAGTAGGCAGTGGATAAATGTTAGTTCCATTTTGTAATCAATCCAGTGCTATCAAGTCAAGGAATTACTTTTACCACATGGGAGAGTCTCTGAACTCTTAGGGGAAACAATCTTTTGAAAAATAATCTCAATGGATTTACATGGTTTTTATGTGACAGCATCTATTTCCACTTTTTCTGAACCCATTATAACCTCCCTTCTCCTACCTCCACCCTCACACATACTCACATGTTCCACAATCAATTGTGGTTTGCACAAAACTCATTGATCCATTCCTTTCTAAAGGTGGGAATATGATCCAAGCAGTTTCTTCTATGCTGCTGGACAAGAAATGGCTTGGGATATGGTTTTTGCAGATTTACTGGGAACAGAAGTTCCTTGCTATAAGGAAAACAAAAGCCTGGAGCTACCAGGGCCCACCAACAGGAAAATCCCACTGAGAGTGAGGTTAACACAGAAGAAAGCAAAACGAAGAGATAGAGAAAATGATGCCACTGACTATTAGTTGATTGTCTGCATCCAAGTGTGCCGGAGACTGTACCTACCTTAACTTTTTAATTATACAAATCTCAAAATATCTTTCTTCCCTCTCTCTTTTTTTTAACTTGAGGGAATTTGAATGCTCACTAAGAATTATTTCCCATTTGTTATTATGACTTTTTTTAAAAGAAAAAACAAGGTTATTTAACCTGCAACTAAATAGAGAAATATAACTAAATATGAGCATTTAGCAATAGATTTCAGTCAATGTCTCTGAAATATTTTTACTGAAGCCACCTACCAAACAGACAAGAGCTAAGGCTTCTGAAGTTTGCAAACCCCTTAAATGTTAAATTTTTTGTAGCCTTGTTTTCTGTTATATAAAGTGAGAATTTAGCATTCTGATTGCAAATATAACCATTGTGTTTTTAATCATAAAAACATTTTAAGTTATAAGTTATATTGCCTTAATTTCTCCTCCACCCTTCCACATTTTTGAGGAAAATTGATGCTGTTTATCTGTTGAATTGCTTCATATCTCACAGGTACATGTAAATAAATTTGAAAAAGCACACACTAAAAGAAACCAAAGCGAGACAATAGGCAGTGATATCATCCCTGGGAATGTCAATCATCAGAGAATTCTGTTCTTCTGCAGCTATCTAGCAGTCCATTTAAAAGTGAAAATTTACTTTAAAATATAAAGGGATATCTTTTAGACATGGCATCTGCAGTGACATAGGTATAAACATACAGGTTCTGTACGTTGCATTCTTGTTTTGTGACAGCGATGGCAGATGGAGAGAGCAGAGTCCACGTTCCATGAGAAAACACTGGGGAATATCATCAGAAGTACAGAATTGCCTAAGAAGATATTTCATTTCATCTCTCTGTTTTAACCTCTTCTGTGCTCAAAATAAGTGAGCAATATAGAAGTGAGGACAAGGAATGATTAATTCTAAAAGTTAGAGTTCTGCATTTTTCTAGCAGTTATCTCATTTCTTGGATAGTTGCCTATTTGGCCTCCATCCCTTTCTTTTTGTTTTTCAATCTTTTCTCCCCGATCTGCCCCTTCTCTATGGTGAGTTCATGCTGTGACTAGCCAAACACATGGAAAAGGAGTTGGAGCTGAATAAACTTATGTTCTTCTAGAAGGATCTATGGATTTAGCACACTTTTGCATTTTAAAAACTGCAGCCTGATTTGCAAAACTTTCCAAGGTTGTGAAGTTTTCTACTGGCAATCACAGTATGTTAGTCCATGGTAAACACACGCCAGTAGCAAATGCTAACAACCAAATGCAATTCTATTGATTGTGATATTTCAACTAACTAAATTAAAAAGTGGGGGAAAGTGGCATTAGGAAGAATCCTTGGGAGTCAATCATTATATGATAAGCCTAAAAAGAGGCTTGCTTATATCTAGAAGTCACTCGAGAGAGAGCTATAGTTTGGGCCAGAAGATATAAAGATTTGAAAAAATATATTAACTTGAAATCCTTTACTTAAAATGGAATAAACTGACATTTGGAAACTGCTGCTCTGGCAGAAATAAAGGTTCTAAGGTTTCCAAATGTAGGTTGAGATAAAACGTGGAGGCTTCTTGAGATTTTGAAACATAATTTAGAAACTTGGAGCAAAAACTCAGTTTCTTGGAAGATGCTTGGTAAATAAAATATTTTTCTTGGCATGATGTGCTTCATTTTTCTTGGGGAAAAATTAGGAAAAAAAAAAAGAAAGAAAAGGTTGAGGAGGGCCAGTTTGCTTAAATGGCGCAGAGGCCGAAATAAAAATAAATAAATAAATAAACAGTCTAAACTCATTCCTTCTTCACTCAACAAAGTGAGGGAGCAAGCAATGAAAAATAAAAAATAATTTGATAAAAAATTATTTATTTTAAAGCAAAAACCCTAGGATTCTAATTGAAGGGACTGTGGGAGGCCTTCATATTATAGAGTAACTATCATTAGCAATAGAGTGAGCACAATACTGAGTGCCATAATGCTATCGAAACCCTAATCTACCAAAATCCTGCACTGAGGAATAGAAGATGTATCAATATCTAAATCAGCAAAAGGGCTCTGAGAGGCACATCAGCCTAAGCTCCTTAATGTCTGGCTTACAGGAGAATTTTTTCCACATTTTCTCTGGATGGGGGTGGGAGTTGGAAACCCTACATGGGTCACATGTCGTCTGCCTGTGTGAGAGTATAAGTACCCCAATATTCCTAAATGGCAGCAGAGAACCAGGAAGCCTGCGCACAGTCAGGGCTGGCTGTTTCCCCTCCAAGTTTTGCATTTACACAGAAGTCGGAACCTGTTTGTCGGGTTTTGGCCACAGTGCAATTTCCAGAGTAAAACTGTAAACCTAACAATGGAAGTTAGTAACAGAAACTCATAACTTCAACTGCAGTATTTAGAACCAGCAGTTCTGGTAAAGCTCACAGATAGTTTCAGGATACAGTCTTGTTTTTAACATTTTTGTTTTATCTGACTTGAGACTGAATGTTCATCCATTCCTTATTAAACTGAAAACAAATGATACAAAATCGAAGGATAATAGAAGTCATAGGGCGCTAAATTTTCTCAGACAAATCTCTCTCTTCAGTTTAAACTTGCATCCCAACATGCTTATTACTTTAATTTGGGGAGTCTCCAAATTCCTGTGATTTTCTTAGCTCCGTTTAAATTACCACACCCTTCTGAAGAGCTAGGTCTTCAGACCACAACATCCATCCAGTCCATAGCATGCTTCAAAAACATGCTTTTGATGTTCCTGAACACATAGACATCAAATAAAACATCATGCAACAGTGAAGCTAATGTCTGTCTTTCCAGACAGATACATAAAAATTTAATTATCTAGAGTCTAAGTAATAAGAAACTGAAAATAACTGAACAATTTTTGTGTACAGAGTAAAAAGACAAGGGCAAGGAAACACAGAAATTTGAGATTTTAGTCAAAAA
Organism: Pteropus vampyrus; assembly: GCF_000151845.1. Classification (NCBI taxonomy): domain Eukaryota; kingdom Metazoa; phylum Chordata; class Mammalia; order Chiroptera; family Pteropodidae; genus Pteropus; species Pteropus vampyrus. The sequence goes on along the minus strand of NW_011888903.1, from coordinate 4,001,662 downwards.
AACATTTCTAGTTCATGTTTCAGACATGGCAAACATTCAAGTCATTGTCCATGTCTTCTATTTAGATATGGGTTTTAATCTTTACTCTATTTACCCACAGATGTCCGACTCTGCACTGGGCATTTCCACAAATGACTTCTCGGTTATCTCTCTCAAACAACTCTGTGAACAAGGTACCATCATCACAGGGTCCACAGTCGGGTTCGATTTCCAGGTCGATGCTAAGACCTGGAAACTCTGCTTCTCAGGCAACATGCTCTGTGAGCCACCAGTAAAATGAGGATATGGACTACAACAAGGTTTTTCATTTTAAAGAAAAGCTTTTTTTTTTTTTAATGAATGTAAAATTAGTACTATGTTCAACATATTTCCCATCTATCGAGAAAATGTATTGAGCTTCATTTTCTGAAATTTATATGAAAATAATATAAAATTATAACATCAAATTTGTATCCAGTGTTTAAAAAGAAAAATGTATATTCAATGTAATGCAAATTCAATATTATAACTTTATATCTAAAAATAAGAAGCATAGCTATTATGACTGTGCCTGGAAACTCAGTACCAGAGACAAGCAGTCTTAACCAACCAAACAGACAAGCAAACAGACAAAGGAGAAGGAAAAATTAAAAAGAAAAGAAAAGGAAAAGAAATTTGCACTAAAGTAGATATATTTACAGGTCCCCTCTTGCCAAAACATTCAAGTATATCATCAAAAAGATAGGTCTTCAAAGAATGATGTTTCATTCAACATTGTTTCATTATAAAGTTAATGAAATGTGTAGGAACTTAACTCTTTTTATATCAATTACAGTTTGAGTATGGCAAAATTGGTTTCGTTACGCATTATTTCACTTAAAATCTCAGAACTCGTCAATGATGTTAAGTGAGGACTTATTGTATTCATTTCTTCAGGAATATAGCATCTATTAATGCTCCCAATTTATCCAGAGCTCCTTGTGGAGTATTCAGGTAGGTCGAAATATTAACTTGAGAATTTAGAAGCATGCTGCTTTGTCTAAGATTTTCTGCCCTGACTCATTGATTGAAGGGTTGAGAATCTAGTAACAAGAGACATAATGTCAGCGGATATTTCAACGGACCTCAGCATATCCCTTCCAGAAGCTTCCAACTGCCAGGAGCTATGTATGCGTGGCAGAGATGGCTAAGGAAACCAGGGGCTTTTAGTATCATAGTTAACACGAATGCAGCTGGATAAAAATAGAGGGGAGGTGGCTGGGTAAGTCATTTGAAATCTTGTTAGAGCTGTTCTGTGAATAGGAGTTTTTAATAGCATCTCTTCTGAATTCTATCTGCCACAGTTTAACAGTTTGAAATGAAACATCCCTCAGCTGTAAATGTTCTATCAAAATGCCATGTTCAGGTAGATCTTTTTGGAGATTCTAGGCTGCATCCTATTGTTTTCTCAGTTGTTAGTATGCCCTTGTTTTATCACTTGCCATTTTATTAAAGATCATGTGATGACAATCCTTTCTTTACATTTTTCATATATTTAATTAGTATAGAGAACTGACCTTGAGAGCAATTGTTCATCCTTGGCTTGTTGGGAAGAATATACAAAATGCCGTTGCTCTGGCAGGTGTCGGATGTTCCGTCCTAGCCACTAGCCAGCATGTTGTGGGGTACTGTGGTGAGCCGTGGGAAGTGCTGTTTATTTGACCGTTATGGAATGTAAAATAGGGGTTGAGGGGGTCTCAGTGTGAGTGCAAGCTTTTAACTCTGGTAATTCAAGTAAGCCAACTTTTGAAACTTCTTTAGTCTTAAGGTCAAATTCGATTTGCTGCTGTGTTGTTGTTCCTTTCAATAATATGCTTGAAAAATCTGTCTTGAAGCAGACGGTGAGTTATGTAGTAAGCTGTCTTTAATCTTTGGAATTCCTGACGAATGAGATACTGAGAACAGTGCTCAAATATCAAATTTTCTCAAAATACTTGAGTAGATCTAGCCTAGGGTTTTATGATCATAGTTAACATGAATCTTTGCTTTAGCAGAATGATCCCTACAACCAGATCACTCTGATTACACGAAGCCATGGTGAAAATTCAGCTCCTTTTGTCTTTAGTGCCACTAAATTCCTACTTAAGCTGATTCTATGTTCTCTGTTTTGGGGCAGTTTTGATATTGTTCATGGTTGAAGAAAGTCTCATGTTGGAGCTGACAAGGACCTGTAAAAAGAGTATCCTTTCCATCAGCCACTCTGAACACTGTCAATTATTCATCCAGTGTGACCAAAATCTCAACTTTGTTTTGTGCTACCTTCAATTTTTTCCTATAAAATGTCTTCATCTTCATCAAAAGAGTGAGCACATCAAAAAGAGTGAGCTTCATCAAAAAGATAGAAAACATTTGAATGCCTTTTATGTGCCAAATATTTTATATTTGTCATTTCCGTTATCTTTCCACAAAGACCAGAATCATTTGTATTTTAGAATAAAATTGATTTATATACATATATATATAAAGGATGTGTGATGTGCAAGTTCAGATAGGAGAGAGTCTGCGTGAGTCCCACTTAGTCTGGTGTTGCTGTGTGGCAAAGCTTACGTAACAAGTATAAACCTCACTCTAGTTCAAAAACTTCCAAAGAATTGCCTCACTATGTAACAATGCTGACAATGCTACAGTAATATTGCACTAGAAATTCTTTTTTTTTTTAATTGAGATGTAATTGATATATAATATTATATTAGTTTCAGGCCTACAGACATAATGATTTGATATTTCTATACATTGTAAAATAATCAACTTAAGATTTACTCTCTTAGCAACTTTCAACTATGCAACACAGTATTAATAATAGTCACTATGAGGTACATTACATCCCCAGGACTTATTCATTTTATAACTAGAATTTTGTACCTTTTAACCTCCTTCACCCATTTCTAACCCCTCGCATCCCAGCCTTTGGCAACCGTCAATCTGTTCTCTGTATCTGTGAGTTTCTTTTTCTTTCCTCTTTTCTTTTCTTTTTTTCTTTCTTTGATTCACTTTGCTTTGCTTTACCCTGTGTGCGTGTTTTAGATTTCACATATAAATGAAGTCATATGGTATTTTTTTCTCTGTCTGACTTATTTCATTTAACATAATGCTCTTGAGGTCCACCTGTGTTGTTGCAAATGGCAAGATTTCATTCATTATTATGGCAGAATAATAACCCATTGTATATATACATGCACCACAATTTCTTTAACCATTCATTCACTGGTGGACACTTAGTTGTTTCTATATCTTGGCTACCATAAATAATGCTGCAATGAACATGGAGGTACATATATCTTTTCAAGTTAGCATTTTTTTGTTTTGGTTTTCAAATAAATACCCAGAAGTGGGGTGCTAGATCGTATGGGAGTTTTATTTTTAAGTTTTTAAGGAAACTCCATACTATCTTCCATAGTGGCTGTACCAATTTATATTCTCACAAAAAGTACACAAGCTTTCTCTTTTCTTCATATCCTCCCCCAAATAGAAAACCTTTAATATTACTACCAAGGAATGACCCATCTGGGGTCTTTACTGAACAACTTGAGTGATCGCCAAATACTTTCCACTATGGCTATTCAAATCTGGAACTGCTCTCCAACATGTGTGAAATCTGGAATTGTTCAATTTACCTAGTTTTGTTTTGTTTTGTTTTGTTTTGTTTTGTTTTGTTTTGCATTTGGCTTTGTAGAGCATCACTTTATGCAGGCATGGATCACTTTATTCAGAAAAGACTTTGGTGCACACCTATGCAGATTTCTGAAACTATTTCTGTGTAGCTCTCCCCTTTCTGGGAGCTCGGACCTTCAACCTCTATCCATCTCACCTTCTCCTAACCCTGATTTCCATCTCATCATCTCAATGGGGCACTGGACCCTGTTTGAGGTTCCCCTACCTACACCTGTGTTTGGGAAGTTGATTCTAAGCAGAAATGTGGGCCAACATTTCTGTAGGGCTTAACTTTGTTCGCCTACAATCGGGGATCATAGTTGTGAGCTGGCTGTTGTCCAATGTCTGAAAACAATTGTTTAAAATATTTCATGTGGGTTTTTAGTTGTTTGTAGAGGCAAGTTAAGTTTGGTCCTTGTTATTTTGTCTTGCCTGGCTGTGGAAGTTAAAGATATTCTTATAATGTTGAGGTTTATAATCATGATTAGATCTTCTGTACTTTGTCTAATGGTCAAATCTAAAAAACAAATAAATAAACCAAATAAGTTTTATCATATTAAAAAGTTATGGAAACTTTATCCACTACAGAATTAGACTTTCTCTAATTCTAATTATAGAATCTATAAGTCATGTAGAAGGAAATGTAAATGTAATGCCGTGTAACTTAAACTTTGCAGGTCAAAGGAGAATCTTCCAAGCTCCTCATAGTAATTACCCTTGAATTTCTAGCATTATACATTTCTCCGGGTCATAGTCATCTATAACAATTTTTATAGTAGTATATTCCATTTGTCCTCTTTCTTGGATTCTTCCTTCATCTTGCTAGAATGCTCTTGGGGGACAATTTTCCGTGACATTTGTACAGGCCTTGTGATAATCTTTGTATAAGAATATCTTTTCAAGGACATTTATAGCAAGATTAATGTCTTTTTCTAGGATGGAGGGCAGATTTTTTTCCTGACTAAGATAATAAAGACAATGTCTTCTTCCAAAGGAAAGTTGGTCAGGTTTACCAGCAGCCCCTTGTACAAAAGGAGGTTTCCTTAGATCAGGGTCTTCTGATTGTGATACAAACCAGCATTTATCTGGGCTGCTCTATATCACTCCCACAGGACTAAGGGGACAGAGTACCAATATAAACATAAAGCTCGTGCTGCCTGCTGTACCATGAATGGTCATTTGTCTCTGACTTGAGAATCTTGTGTCTTTTGTCAGCATCCAAGAAATCGGCTGGCTAACTTGTTAGCTTGCAAGCAGAGTTAAAATCTCAGCCTCTTCCCAGTTCTTGACAAGTACCTATGACCAATTTTCTTTTCATGTTTGTGACAAAGATGATGATTCATGTCTGAACATATTTTGTCTTGTCTTCATATTTTATTGTTGTTTTGATTGGGTGAAGAACTCTAGAATCAAAGTATTTTTTCCTCAAAACTTTGAATGAATTGTTTCATTTATGTCTAACATATAATGTTTCTAACTAAAAGAATGATACTAGTTTCTTCTCATTCCTTTTTAGAGACTTGATTTTCTCTCTAGAGTTCTCAAGGCTTTTAGTTGTTGTTTTCACTATCTTTGTTTGGTATGTGGTGATTTTAACCTGAAGATTCCAGTCCTTTATTTTTTTTTAATTTCAAGAAGTTTTCTTCTGTTACTTCCTTATTTCTTCTCCTCCATTTTCACTCTTCTTCCTAGCTGGAACTCTTATTGGATATATTTTGGATCCCCTACATCTATCCCTCATGGCTTTCAACTTTAATTTTAAATCTTTGTTTTCTGGTCAATATTATAACATATTTCCTTAACTTTGCTTTCCAGGTTAATAATTCAATCTTCAATTTTGTCCAATTTTTAAATTCAGCATATCCACGGATATATGTATGTATGTATTTTATTTTTTTCATTTCCAAGCATACTCTATTTGAACTTCTACCTAATGAGAATCCGATTACTTCTAATCAACTTTACTTGTAATATCCAATTGTAAGCCACCATCATCCCTCAACTGATAAGTAACCTCCTAACTTGTATACCTTGCCATCCCTCTCCCCAGATTCTGTCATCCACTCAAGCCAGGGTGGTTTCTTTAAATGTAATTACATCATTTCATTCTTCTGCTTAAAATATTTCAATGGCTTTCTGTCTCATTCAGAATAAAGTTCAAAGCCTTTACAATAATCTGCAAAGTCCTATTTGATCTGAACTTCTACTACTTCTTTTATCACCTCCTTCATGTGTTATCCCTTTCCTAATTCAATTCTAACCGCATTGTCACCTCAGAGCATTTACGTGTATTCTTTCTTATGCCTGGGACACTCTTCCCCCAGGTATCTGTGTGACTTGCTCCCTCAACTCATTCAGATCTCAGCAAAGTTTTTCCTGGTCCCTCTGCTATGGACTAAAAATTTGTTTTTCCCTCAAAATTCATATGTTGAAACCTAATCCCATTGTGATGGTATTTGGAGATGAGACAGCTGGGAAGTAATTAGGTCATGAGGGTAGAACCCTCATGAATGGAATTAGTGCCCTAATGAAAGAGGGTCCTTCTTTCTTCTACCATGTGAGCTTATTGCAGACAACCATCTGTGAACCAGGAAGCAGTTCTCATGAGACATCTGATTTTCCAGCACCTTGATCTTGGATTTCTCAGCTTCCAGAACTATGAGAAATAATAAGCTACACACTCTAAGGCATTTTGTTACAGCAGCCTGAATAAACTAAGACATTTTCTAGTTAAGTGATTAGAAACATTAACAAACCCTAATGTTCACTTCCTTACTGCATTCTCTGCTTTATTTTTCTCCATGTTATTTCACTTACTTATGATATATGTTTTCTGATAAATTGATTTCCTGTGTGCTTTGTGTAAGTTCCAAGAGAGTAGTAGATTTTGTATGTTGTGGATACTGCTTTATTCCTAACACCTAGAATAGTTCCTGGCACGTGGTAGGGGCTAAGACATATTTGTCAAATTGGTGAATGAATAAGCAAATAATATCTGCTCAAAATTTTACCCTAATATCCTCTAGATTAAAATTTCTCTGAGACACTGGTGGCAATTTTTAAAATTCTAGTCTGTTTATTAAGCCAACTCTATTTTCTCTGAGATCAGTAATTGGGTTTTTTCACCTTAGTGTATTATTTGTTCTGTTTTCTTCAAAGATCTGATTCCTCTTGAAAGTATGTTATTTCTTCAGATACAGTTTCCTCTTTTTCCTTTTCTATCAATTTTATCCCATTCATTTATATCTTTCACGTATTCCTTAATATTTCTTAACCACTGATGGCACATTTACAGATGCATAGTTTTTAAAATACCATTTTTAGTAATTTCAGAGGACCATTGGGTGGGCATAGATATAAATGTTCTGTCTGTTGTCTTGAATGGGAAGCCTCTGTGGTCATTCTTGAATTTGATCAATTTATTTTTAATGCCTCTGATTTGATTACTTGGCTCTTTATTCAAAGATGTCTTAATGTAATAAATGTCGTTGAGGGATTATTGGATAGAATTTGTTTCCCTTTATAACTATTCTTGTCTTTCTTTTTTTCTTTTTTTCTTTTTGAGATTTCAGGATGAACTAGAACCAAAAATCCAAACAACAAAGGAAAACTTTTGTTAATTGAACATCTGTCTTTGTGTCTTTAGGCACATGTTTTTAAACTGTCTACATCAGCATTCTATGAGTGTATCTTCTACTTTTAAACATCATTGAAACTTTTTAATTTTAACCACTATTTGCCTTATCTTTTCATCCTAAACATAAGGAAAACACCAAGTGACATGTGAAGAAAACCATGACCAGTTTATAGGAGGAAAATATGGCATTATTGTATGTTCATTTATTTTCTATTTCTTTGTGTTTATCTTATTTTTATGTTCTTTGAAGTTGGATTAACTATATCCTCTGAACTCTTGAATTCCAATCAGATGAGCTTTTTAATTAACCCACAATCCTTTATAGAACATTTTGAGTGAATGAATCATCCCAGAAGTTAAACTGGCCAATTAAAAGAGATTTTTGGTATCAAGAGTTTTTGGCCTAAAATTATTTTCACTTGATAAATAACATTCCAAAATAGTTAAACCTGCAGTTGGTTATCTGAGCCTTTATAGTATCCCAAAGTAGCAAATATGATTAAAAAAAGAAGGCAGAAATTGGAGAAATGCCTCAAGCTCGATAAACAATATTTGGAATAACTCTGTACTCTTCAAAGGTAACATTAAATAAACTCACTCTCCAAATATATTTGGACATTTACTTATAGAACAAATTTTAAAGAATGTGTTTTATTTCCAAAGCATACGTTGTTGATTGTTGTTGTTGTTATTGTTGTTGTTTTGGATCTTTATAGGTCTAAACGAGATGACTTATTTATTAAAATGAACCACTTTGGATTATTATAAAATGTATGGAGATGCCAAACTTCTTCATAACTCTAAGAAATGACATAGTACAGAATTCCACTATGGAACTAACATACTTAATCAATCATTTCTATTTCTCTCTTTTTCATCTTTGTGAATTTTTTCTACATAAATGGATTTTTCTTTAATGAGGACATTTCCATTTTTCTCATTCTTTACCTAAAGGCTGTTGAAATCAACTAAGTTACTTAATTATTTAGTTAAGAGAAAACACCCTAATTAGAAAGTGTCCTCCTTTTGCAGCCAATTTTAAAATTTATAATTTCATAGCTTCAGCTTAGGAGAAATTTAGCAAAAGAACCTCAAGGTGCTAATTATAAGGCTATATAATTTACATAGACACATATACATTTCAATTTCTTGAAACCTGATCTAGTACAAACTGATGAGGGTAATTACTGGGATATTTTAGGGTTTTCTCTTGTGATCAACCCAAGCACATCATTTATTTTAAAAATGTGTATAAGTTTGTTATAATGAAATGAATCTCAAATAGACATAAATATTATTATTTGGCATTCATGAGGCTACATGAATATTCTTTAATGGTGAGAATTATAGTCCAGTGGTTCTACATTCATCTGGGCAGAGAATCACCTAGAGAAATCTTTGGAAAAAACACAGAGGCCTGGGCCTACCCCCCAAGATTAGGGTTTAGCTATTCTAGAGTGGGGCCTAGGCCTCTGTGCTCTTTCAGAGCCTCCTGAGTCATTCTACCGAACTGTCAGGTAGAGTTAACAATAAGGCACTGACATCATCACATATATCACGTATCATTTTAAAAACCACTGCAACTACAAAATAGTTATTGAGCTATTATAAACAAATTTTAGCAAGGGAAATATTGTTAGCATTTCTAAATTAATGAACTCCTTGGACAATCCTTATTGTAACTAGCACGAAATCCAAATTGCTACCATTTCTTCCTTTCTTCCCTCCTTTCTTCCTTTCTTCCTTCCTTCCTCCCTTTCTTCTTTCCTTCCTTCCTTCTTTCCTTCCTTTATTAACATTCAAAATGATATATCCATAATTTTTAATATTGTTTTTATGTCTAATATGTCTTTATACAAAATCAAAGTAAATCCTTCTACATTCTCACGATGTTATTTCTATACACCAAGGATAAAATATATAATCCTCAGTATTGAGTTAATGAAACACTGGAATACTAAGGGCTTTCTAACTGTGTCTTTCTACTCTTTTCTCATTAAATTGACTCTTTCTGATTAGAGTGGTCCAAAATTGGTAGTAATGTCTGGTATTAGTCACAATGACATAGTCAATCTCTTCAATGTTAATGTTTCTAATCACTAATTAGTAAACTCTATTAAATATCAGTTTATACCTGGCTCAGTTCCAGGACAGCTGGGAGTTCTGAGTACCACCAGGGCATATGTCCAGTTACCTGTAACTCCGGAAAGCAATTTTGGCCATTTTTATTTTAGTTATATAAATATAAATGTATCTAAATCTACTAAAGAAAAAAGCACTAAGAAGTTTATTACCTTTGAGCTTATATTAAATATTCATATATAGATGATCATGGCATAGTTCCTTTATTGGCTAGATATGCATCTATATTCCAAAGCCACTGGTATTAATCAGCTGATGATTGCAATGAACCCATTTTCAAATTAAAGACACACACATAGCAAGAAATCATGAAATTAGATTTAAGTATTGCTTGACAAGATTAAATCTAGCCCTTTCACGTAAATAAGGAGAAACTATATTCTTCTGATCAAGAAAACCAAAATTATGGAATAAACATGTACAGTGAATGTGTCATTTGTACTTTTGTAAGTTTTAAAAGTGGCTTAGGTCAGAACAAGTTTCTGCCAGTCATTAAGAAATTATTCTAGAATAGTAAACTTTTGGGAGAGTTTAGATGTTTGTAATTTTTCCCTTAAAATTATGACTAAAAAGTTTCCTTCACAAATGATATCAGGGAAGAAACTGAAATAATTTCAGCCTCCACTTGTAAGCAAGCCATTTAATCTACTGTGTCTGTTGAATGCCAGGTGGCTAATTGTACCCAGAGCAGTTTATCTTGCCAGTCTCAGACTGCTTTTCTACATGATCATTTTGGTACCAAATTTTGCATCTGCAAATGGACAAATTATGAATATAAATTGGAAATTTATACTGTGTAAAATTAAGCCTAAGTGTAGAAAATAAATTTTTTATTTGGATGTACATCTATCTTTCTCTCATAGATGTAAAATTATTGAATTAAGGCAAAATGTGTACATAAAGCTTATCTCAGGGTGTCATCATTTCACGTATGTGACACCAATAAACCAGTGATCTTCAAAGAGTGCATCTGTAGCAATTAAATCATTTTTTCATTTTATGTAACATTTCCCGAAGTATGTTCCATGGAATTTTAAAACATCCTATGTGAGAAACAAAAAGTAAGGGAGAAAGGAGGGTCTGGTTATGTTTGGGAAATATCGTCTTAGAGTTTTCAAATGTAGCAGTTTTTAACTCCATTAATGGGTAAATATTCTTTGTGAATTTCCAAGAGGGCATCGGAATATGTAGCATTTCCCACATAGGACGTACAAAAGTGCTGATTAATAAATCAAACTACACATTTCTTAAGATAATTTTCATTCCCAGCTCTATGTTATCATAATTATTATTTTTAACTTATACCACAAGCTTGCCTGCATTCCAACAGTGATATAGTTTTTACTTATCTCCTAAGTTTATATGCAAAGACAGTCTCAGTGGTTTAAAGCAGACAGTTATTTCTCCAGAGATTTTTCTGGAAGCTGGTACAACTCTGACTTGGACATACTTCCCAGGATCAGGAGTGAGCAGGTTATATGAGGTAAGTCACATGAAGTCCAGAAAGCCGTCATGGCTACAGAGTTGAGCCCATATGTATACTTTGCTTCAAGCAGTCACTTTTATGCCCAAGAATTTATAATCTTGCTATTAATAACTCTTACTAGATACAGTGTAAGGAAGCAGCTGTAACCATGCACACAGCCCTTGGGATAGGACCCACTCAAAAATTAATTTTCAGACAGATATAATTTTTCACTATATCAGTCAGAAAATTTTTCTGTTTTTTTTTTCTCCCCCTGGATTTTTATGTCCCATTAACCACTCTCAAATACATATTTACCAAATTCAAGTTTTACCTGTAATGCTTCCACTCCTGTTGAAGTTGAGGTTCTTCTCTCTCTAAGCAATCCAGAAGCCCTGAACTGACAGGGTTCATGTGGTCCCAGGGGTGGATGCACAGAGGCTTCCTCACGCCAGGTTCTCTGGCAATAAATAGGTAACTGTTTTCGAGGCGTATCCTAATGCCCTTTTTAAAATCAATTTTATGGAGATATAATTTAAACACAATAAATGCACCCACTTCAATGGGGTTTGACAAATCATACGTCCATGTGATCGCCACCACAATTAAGATCTAGAACATTTCTATCGCACTTGTTCCTCTTTGTCATCAGCATCCTCATCCCCTGGTCCATTGTAAAAGCTGATCTATTCTCTCTTCCTATAATTTGCCTTTTCCAGAATATCCTATAAGCAGAATAATACAGTATGTACTCTTCTGTGTCTGATTTCTTTTTCTTAGCACGTTTAAAATTTTTTGAGGCTCGTTGATGTTGTTGCATATCTCAGCAGTTTGTTCCTTTTTAGTGCTGAGTAGTATTCCATTGCATGGACATACTACAATTTTGTTTATCTATTTACATGTTGGTGAACATTTGAGTTGTTTCCAGTTTAGAGTTATTATTAACAATTCTGCTATGAATATTAGTGTTCAAACCTTTGTGTTGCCATATGTTTTCAGTTCTTTAGAGTGAATGCATAGGAGTAAAATTACAGGGTTGTATAGTTAAGAGTGGGTTTAACTTTTTAAAAATCATCATTTTGCCAAAATGGCTGTTCCTCTTCACAATACCATTAGCAATGTATCTTCCTAAAGACTAATCTACCATTTTTCACTGTATTAAATAACATTATTCTTATTTTATATTAATTTACTTTTAGATGTTCAGAGCTAAAGAAATTTCATGGGGAGAAAATCTCATGAGCTTAAATTGTATTTTGTTTTTTAAAAAATAAATCTTTAATATATATAGCACTATGAGGAAGCTCTGCTGCTATTTTAGTCCAATATTTTGGCCATTCACCAGACAGAATTTCTGACCTCCTGCTACGAAGTGCAGGGCCCTCTCCAATCAGGAGGAGGGAAAGGTTGTTTTGAGAAGAAATAATATTTTATTTCACCAAAGCCTGGCTGTCTCCAGTAAGCAGTTATAAGAAATTGAAGGTGTCTGCCCAATATTTTTTCTTCCTGCTTTATAAGAGAACTCTGCTTTTATTCAGGCTGGAGATATGTCCAATGAAAAGACTATGTTTCCTTGTAGCAAGGTGCAGTCTGTGGTAAGCACCGACCAACAAGAAGTAAGATGAAATGTTGGATGGGGCATTTAGGAGGCTGCTGTGAAGAAGCTGTCTCTCTTTTTGTCTTCCTCTCTTCTGCTTTTGCAATGCTTGGATGGCAGATGTGATGGCTGAAGCTTCAGAAGCCTTGTGACGCTCTCGGGGGATAAAAGTAATGAGCTAAAGATGCATATAGAAGCAGAAAGAAGAAACAAGAGTCTCTAAGGAATTTGTGGAGCTGCCTTCCTGGCCCCATTTGCCTAACTCGAATTCCATAATGTAAGAACAGTGTTTTCATAGAATGATACTTATACACTGCTATTTGAGATTTTCTTTTTTATTTAGCCTGAACTAATCCTAAGTGCTACAGCCAGCAGAGTAGAGACATGAGCACTGCTGCCAGCTACAATGTCCCTATACCTCCTTAAGAACTACAGCCAACAGTAAGGGGGAAGGACGAAAGCCAGCCAGAGCAGCTGGGAGCAGCAAGTAGCAATATCCACTTAGAGCATATTAAGTATGTTCTGATCTATTGGCTAATCTAGTTTATTCTAGGAGAGAGCTCTTTTTCAGACAGAATATGTTTATGGGCGCTCCGTCCATCTGAAAAATAATTAAATCATAGACTTACTTCATAAAAAGCGTTTCAGGCAATCTCCATGATATAGAGTATCAAACCGAAAATTGAGAAATTGGGGTTCTAGTACTGTTTCCACATCTAACTAACTTTGGGCAAATTGTTTATATTTTCTGAGTGAGAAGTAAATATCTCAATTGCTAGCAGGAATTATACATGTTAGTCTCTAATTGGATCCTTCTTTTCTTTCCAATGATAGTCCAACTGTCACTCTAGGTGACGGTGACTAGAAAGACAGTGGTGAGAAAGTCACAGGAAGGTGGCAAACAAGTTAAAAGTATTATTTTTATATAATATTCTATATTTCTTATATGTAATTTTACATAATATTTGCTAAGATGACTTGAGGCTGGTGAAAGAAAACACAAATAAGCTTATTTTGGAATTTATTCTGTTCCAGTAGAACAGTGATAAAGAATTAAGTAACCAGAATGCCAGGACTTCTGTCTTCTTTTACACCTTCAACATTTTTATTTTGTCTTATATGAGCATAGCACAGTATCTGCATTAGACTGCAAAAAGGGGCACAATTTTCACCTCTCCTTATCTGCATACCCTGGCTGTCCTGTTATTGCCTCTATTGGCCCCACTGGTAACCAGCCAACCCCTAGAAGTTGGTTGCCTATCTTGCAGCTGACCTCAGACACATGAGTGAGCCCAGTCAAGACCAGAAGAACCCATCCAGTTGAGCCCAAATTGCTGACTCACAGGATCATGAGCTACATAAATGGTAACTGTTTTAAGCCATTAATTTCTGGAGTTGTTTGTTATTCAGCAAAGCTGATACGTATTCCTGTGAATATTTGGAATCAAATTTCCTATGTGTCTTATTTTCTTTTCCAAATCTGAAAGAAAAAAAAAAAGAAAGGAGGCTTTGCAACATAATGTTTCTTCCCAGTAAAGCATCATGTCTAGGGCAACAAAACAACAGGATGGTTGAACGGTCTCTTTTGTGTTCACCTGAAAGTTATCAGATTAACTGCATTTTTATTTTGTTTTGTTACAGTAAATGCCTGAACATCACTGTATTTCTCCTTTCTTTATAAAGGAGGTTTTATTATTTGGTAATGCCCTGTTAGGCTTTGCCATGAGCATACTAATTCAAAGTGAACTGCCAATACTTTAGGCACCTGGGCTATGAGGCCTCAGAGTAAATCATTCATTACCCCCATCACCTCCCTGTGGAAACTAATTATCTCCAGCCTCCCGTTTGCCCAGTTAACAGGCATGGGCTCAGATGTGGGCTCATACCCAATGCAGGAAAATAGCAGATTGCTTTTATTTTCAAACTTCGAAGTTTATTTTTGAAATATGTTTGTCTTCTCATGAAATTCTTGAGGTTTTTGTGGGTAAGTGCAGGTATAGTCTAATTAAGCAATTTGTTTTCTTGTTTCACCTCAACATGCAGAGAATTGACAGTGGCCGTGGAGGGCTTATTACAAGTAGACAGATTAGGAGGTCTCCACGGGAGGTAAATTTAATGGGGCTATGAAATCTCCTCTCTCAAGTAGCTGCCTCATGCTTGTCACCATGCCTGGATTCACTCCATTAGCTCGTTATTTCTTCTGATCTTACAGGTTTTTTAATGTTTACGATTTGACTCATTAGAGTCAAATCTTCCTGCTGTCATAACTTAGCACACCAGCAAGAACTAGCTGATGGTTAGTTAGGGGAAAGACCTCTTCAGAGTGGAGTGTAAGATGGGCTCTGAGAGAGGTAGATAGTGCCATTTCATGAATTTCATTATGTGTTTTTGGTACTCCCATTTTCAACTTATTTGAAAGTTAACCAGAGGAAAAGAAAGAGTGGAGGGGAGAAAAGACGGGGAGGGAGGGAAGGAAAGAAGAAACAAAAGAAGAAAACAGAAAAAGAGAAGGAAGGAAGGAAGAAAGAAAAGAAGGAAGGAAAGAAAGAAGGGAGGGAGAGAGGGAGGGAGGGAGGGAGGGAGGAAGGAAGGAAGGAAGGAAGGAAGGAAGGAAGGAAGGAAGGAAGGAAGGGAGGGAGGGAAGAAGGAAGGAAAACACAATTCAATAGCGGGGAAAATCTTTGGGAGTAAAGATATTTGCCAATTCTTCGGATCCTCAAATCTGATGGAGGCCACAGTTCTGGGTCATCTTAACAACCCATCAGGAGGTCAGGATGGGGTGGGGTTTGTACTCTAACTATAGATGTTGACAAAGGGAGTAATATTCCTTATTTCCTTTCCCTTACTTTAGGAATAGAACTCTCAAGGGTAAGGGTAAAAAGTCATGCAAGTGCATCAGTGATTCTCCCAACTGATATCTACAAACCATCAAAAGTTCTTCACTTTCTTTTGAGTCAGTAACACCTTAGACTCCTGCCATTGACTACTGTGGCAACCCAAGAAGCCCTGTGGTAGGTACCGAAGGAAATTCTAAAAGGAGGAGACTTAATGGGGTGCTAAGAAACTGTCTTAGCTTCGTCTCCTGAAAATAAGATCTGAGGTGAAGATCAGGGGCATGTTGTTTATTTAGAGGTGGTCAGCAAAGAGGAACGAGGGAGCTGGGAACGTGCCAGAACACCAGGGCTCAGTCTTACTAGGACCCCCAAAACACGCAGAAAGCATGTCAGAATTTCCCACCTGAAAGCCCTAAAGGGGGCACTAATATACTCACTTATGCTACCTCCCTCCATAGACACACACTGCTAGGCCACGCCCAGGCTGAGTGAGCCGGGGGCCTTGGGGAAAACCCTAGGGAACAAAAAGTCATGAAGCAGGAAGGCAGTGAGTTTTTTGTGAGCAGTTGAAGTGGAGATTTCCACCCACCACAGAACACGAGAGATCAGCCCAATGGAGGGGCACCAGCTGTGGAGTGAGGCCTGGAAGCCGACAGAACCTCTGCCACTGGGACGAGCACAGGCTCTTCACGGGGCCTAGGCCAGGCTCGAATCGCACACAACATCTTGAACTCCCTGATCCCTTCCTGCAATGTGGAAGGTAAAAATAGGCTTTGCATTGGTATGGTAGAAGAAAAGTAGCAATTAGAACCTTGAAAACTTACACATGTTGAGTTAGAAAAGGATTGTCCCCAGAAATGTGTTTTGGGTTTGATCGTATTCACAGATGCTGATTCTAGAATCTAGAGTCTAGGCTCGGCCTGGGAAGGCCCCATCACCTGTGCTTGGACTGGCAGCCACCATCCCTCATGGTACCCAGGCCTCTGCGACCAGCAAGTGTTGGCTCTGCCTGTGTGCTTGGAGAGCTCCCCCTCATCCAGCCAGCCTTATCTCACAGGTTTCTGCTGTCTGACCCTCTGAGCTTTGCATTAATTCAGTCTTTCCTTAAGAAACATAATAGTGAAGTTGTTAAACATTCGGGCCTGAAGCCAGATGGCCAGCTTCAGATCCTACATCTGCTGCCTCCCAGTACAGCAAACTGGCAACTCAAACTCTGCTCTGGTTTCAGCATCCATAATACTGTGAGACAACCTACCTCGTGTGGTTGTTGCAAGGTTCAGTGAATATGTGTGTATATATAGCACGATAGTTTCCAGTGCTTATAAAAATGCTACTAAGTAGTTGTGACGATGCCCTTATTTTCTAGGTAGCCTTAGACTTATCTCCCGAATTCCCCAGTATTCCCACTTGTCTTAGCATTTAACTTATTGTATTAGGATTGTTTGCCTGCCTTTCTCTCTGCTAGACCACGTATCCTTGGTAGAAGATTGTCTTTTCTCCTTCTTTTAATCTTCAGGAGCTAGCATAGTACTCAGCACATAGTAGGTCCTCTAAAATATTGTTTGAATGAATGAGTGATTCAATGATTTCATACTTATAAAGTATGAAAGCCCAAATTCTTAATATGGCATTCAGACTCCTTCAGAATATGACCGCAATATCATTTTTTAATCCCCTCTGCTGCCTTCCCTCCTCCACATTTTATATTCCATCCATAAAAGTGCCAAGTGCTATTTACTGCCATTATTTGCACATGCTGTCCCACTCTCCTATAAGATATCCTCCTCCCCTCGGTCTGCTTGGTGAATTTCTTTACTTCATATGGCCTTCCTTCCATGTCACCACTTCTGTGAGTTCTTCCAGATGACTCCAAGTCCCCAGTCGGAATATATTGCTTTTTTTGATGTGTTCTCCTCGTGCTTTGTTCTTTAGCGTACTGCTTGTGAAAATAAATTGTGGGCCACATGTGTGTCTCTTTTTCTCTCTCCTTTAGTTTGTCAGCTCCTCCTGGAATAAGAGCATCTAGGCTGCCAGCTATTCAGTAAATATTTGTTGAAGGTTAATGCCTATGACTTTGCTGCTTTGGGTCATGTTTAGATTTCTGTCTGCCACATCTACTCAGGGTCTAGAAGGTTGTTTCTCCCCCCAAGCTAATCAAAGGCATTCAATGGTACTAACTAGGTGGTCTGTGCCTGGTGAAGTCAAGGATCGTTAAACTTTACCCCAGGATTCAGTGAGCTGTTTAATAGCCAGGCCTTTTCAGTGAGTTCCTTTTGTTTTTCTTTGTACTGTCCCCTCAAACTTGAGCAAATGATCTGAAACATACTTATGGGGTTGATATGTGCTAGAAAACAACATATTTAACATCCTTATTGAAGTTTTCCTTAACTTAGCCCAGTTAATTTTTATTATTTATTTTGGGGTGGGAAAAATTATAACTTTATTTTCATTAACTTCAAACTAAAATTTCTCATTTTATTCAAATTTTATTACAGATGGCAAACCACTATAATAGCAGATGTTTCTGCGATGTTACTAATATAAATTATAGATATTTTCATATATTACACATGTGGCAGATTAATGCTTATCACTTCCTCAAAATTATAGGACGTAGTTAAATGACCCAATTTATTTGTATATGTTGGAGTTTACCTTCATTCTCTTCATAGATTTTGACATTTGTTAAGAAACTGTAGGTTCTTGTAGATATTTATTTTTTGATTTCTGGATGGATCCTAACCCTGCCTTGTAAAAATAAATAGTTTAGTAGTCTCAGATTGATATTAATCTGAGACTACTAAATTACTGATATTGATTTTGTCTTTGTGTATACATGGGCACTGATAGTTAGAGCCAGGTTTGGGAATAGATAAAAAAGAGGAATAATGACTAAACATTCCCTAATGCGGGGCATTGGAACACCAAATGCGACCTTTGAACTCTGTTAGCCACCTATTCTTCTTAGTCATCATGGGTCAGAGACCAGAACACCCCGACAGGTCCCAACAACTCTTTTCCAGAGCCTGTTTCTCTTGACTCTTGTGTGTCCCCGCCTCCCTCCAAGCCTAACTTCTGCATCAAAATGTCTTCAGGCTGATGATTTTCTTGACTGAGCTGAATCACATGAACCGAAGGAGAAACAGGTAATCCTCTTCCACGTTCTCTGAGGCCTAATTATTTTCAGACATGTCTTAGATCTAATCACCAAAACCATGTGCATTCACATGTGCAAGCACAGACACAGGTAGAAGAAACAGCTTTAAATAAGATACTAATGTAAGTATCACTTTTATGCCCGGAATTGTATTTCAAAACTATTTTTTAAAATGTTAGAGTTTTATATTAAGAAATATAATGTGGATTTAAACATTACTTTGCATAGATACATATGTAAAGTGAGTTGACAATTTTAAACTTCAAGTATGGAAATGAGGAACATACTATAATTTAAAACTAGTATTCACAACATGAGATAATGAATGCAATATTTGTTTTATAATAAGACCAGTATATAGTCATGCTGTAATTCCTGAGCTCTGTGGTTACAGATAACCTTCCAGAAGCATCCTCATGTAAAATGACAAACAAAAATGTGATCTTTGAAATGGTCATGTAGTAACAATAGGTTACTTTTCTAGAGAATTGGCTGTCTAGAGAAATAGCTTCCATACAGTCTCATTCAGATCCTACCTTAGTACTACTGGGTGGATATTATTATTCCCACACTATAGATGAGGAAATAGAGTTTCAGATAACATTTAAGTAATTGCCCGAGATGATAAACAAATTTTAAACTCAGATGTTTTGGTTCCAAAACTTATGTAGGCACAAATATGTTATAATACCATCTGCTCTAATAATTGCTCTTCTTTATCACCTTCCTGCTAATTTCCAGGCCCTCTGAGCAACACCAGACCAATGTGAAAAGAGCGATAAATGGTTTAAGGGATATTCAGTTGAGTATGGACTCAATGAGCTAAATGTACTTTATCTTTGATACTATTTCATCTAAAAAAAATCTAAAGAGATGAACTTAAATGGATAAATCCAAAATATATTTGTTGCCAAGACTTAATACTAAGTCCTTCTCTCCTCATACATGAACAATTACTAAAATGTCCTAATTAATTTCTGCGTCTCCATCACTTCATCTCTGATCTCTTTGTTTGTATTCTGCCTCCAGATAAATCTTCACAAAGCATGATGCTCTTCTCTTCAAAAACCCATGGTTTAAAATTCAAAGTTCAGATCTATATCCCTCTGAATAGAGTATATTGTTTATACTACTCATGTGATTCTTAACTTACAACATCTTGTGATTTAGCAATATGTACACAATTTACAGAATGTAAACACTTTAAGGTTGAGCTCTTACATATGTGGTCAAAGTAAATACTTCATAAATAATTATCAAATTTGGAATTTTCCACTTGGCAGCAGAAAATGCAGAATTTTTGTTTTGTGGCTCACTCTTCAAATGGGCTCAGTTCAGCCATGCGGTGCATTCTTTAACACCGCATAATCTCATCTTAGTTATTTACCCAGATCTCTCTCCCTCCCTTATTTCAACTCCCTATTCCTTGGACTCCTTCCATAATCCCTTGGCTCTGTCCTCCAGCCACTATTCCTACTTTTGGCTGTGCTAGATTTGATGGCACACTTGACCTCCAATTATGATTCTCCAGCATTGATTCCTGGCAGCCCGTCTTGGAACTGGTCATCATTAACTGTCCTGTAACTTGTGCCAATAATTGTAAGAATTCCCTCTGTCATAATCTGGCCCACGAAACTAACACCACCTGAGCCAGCCCACCCTGCCAGGGAACATAGATCAAATAAATTGACCAAAACATTCAAAGTACTTAGAATTCATTATCTTCTGGGTGGGTTAACAGAAAGGAAATCATTGGACTTCTTGGACAGCAAAGTGTGGGCCGATTAGAATGTCTTAGAAAGCCATGACTCCTTGAACTGAAAGGGAGAAAAACCAGATGTGAAGTATAATAGAAAAATTCTTAACTTTGAGGTCCAGATGCAAAGATTCCATTTCAAGTATCATAGATTAAAATTAAGAATATCTAATGTGAGGACTGTGGAAAGGGTCAAATGAGATGATAAATGTGAAAGTTCTTCATCAACTGTAAACATAAGGTATAACTAAAAGATCTAGGCTCTTCTTTGTGACTTTTATGGAAAATGAGAATGTTAGACCGAAGTATTGTAGATCTTCCAGTGCTACAAGAGAAAAGCGTATCTCTCTCCAAGTCTGAGAGACCTGCCAGGAACAGTCTTGAGGTTATTCTTCTAAGGATTCACAGATGCAATAACTGGGGCACAAAGATGTTATCTGACTTGCTCAAAGTCACAGTCAGAAGTGAGGGATTAGTAATACCAATTTCCTCCTCTGCTCTTGCATCAGACCATACTTATGCCCCTGCCCAGATCTGCTCAGTCCCACTGTCCTCCTACGCCTCCACTGGGGGGATTATATGGCTTCCGCAGCAGCTCATGTTGTTCCCATAGTCCTAAAGCACTGGGTGCCACCCGCTGTCATTGCCTCATCTTCTAACAGTAGTGATTCTTCTAGGCACAGGCTGAGGCGGATCCTCACTGCACCTGCTGTGGAGGGAGCCACTGCAGCTCCAGCACCCAGTCTGCCTTGCTCGGCCCCCTGGAATTGCTGGTCTCCAGCAGCTTCTGGAGTTGATGAGCCCCCAAACCCAGAAGTGCAGAGGAAATAAGCTCTCCCCGGGGCAGTAGAGGATTGGGGAAAAGCCTAGCAATAAAATGTTAGCCCTTCTTATCCCCAGTAGACACAGATGCTCCAAACCGCATCTTATCTGTGCCCCATGCAACAGAGCAAGTGGCTGCACTTCCTTACGAAGCCCTGGCTAGTTCGGTCATATACTACTTTATGTTTGCTGTCCCTTCTTTCCTTCTCACTTTCACTTTTCCCCCTCACTCTTGCTTCCCTGAAATTGAACTCTCAAATAGGATATTGTCACAAGAGCTTTGTCTTAGGTTCTGATTCTTAGAGAACCAGTGCCAAAATAGATGTAGAGACTTTGCACAACACTGTATCTCATTTCTGGCAGTGGCAGCAGTGTTTCCGAATGTTTTCCTATTAAAAACAGCAACAACAACAACAACTTTATGTGCCATGCTGCATTTTCTCCTTATCATGCACATATTTTCCCTAGAAAAAATACTTGGTGACAAAATACGAATTCTGAACCAGTAATCACTCAGGTTTAAAAAGTTATGATATTTAGCATTAAAATGATAGTACCCAAATCGAACTGTCAAATATGCATGTCTGTTATGATCTTTGGAGAGACAGTTTAATTGAGTAAAGGACACTTGAGGAATGTGTTAGGTAGTATCTAAAAGATTCCCACTCCAATATTTTACATTTTAGAACATGAGACCTTTTAGTTATTCGCAGTTTATTTCTCAGCATTTTTGGAGTCAGTATGCTTTTAGAAATAAAAATAGGAGAAGAGAAGGTGAGGCAATATTAATGGCATCCAAGGCTTCGGTAGCATGGGAACCACATGAGCTGCCGTGGGGGTGACAATCAAACCTCAGCGCTCACCAAGGAGCAGATTCCGTGGTTTGCGTGGTGAACAGAATTATAGGGAGGCATGGCACACCTGGGAGTGAAACAATTAAGCAGCAAAACCTTGGGTTGCTGGGCTCGGGATCCATTTCTGGTTGTGGGACTCAGAAAATATTAGGACTAAAAAGGTTTTTTTTGTTTTGTTTGTTTGTTTGTTTTAAAATTAATGAATATGTTTTATTTACTTGTACAATAAGTGTTTATTACACATAATTTTTTTATTGGTCCTCAGGAGCATATGCATTATCATCATTTATTCTTATAAGGCCTCTCTTTCTCTCTTTTTAAAATAATTAATTTATATTTATTGAGATATAATTGACATAATATTTGTATTCTTTTTTTTGCTTTTTTTTGTTTTTTTAAACATTGTATTAGTTCTAGGTGTACAACATAATAATTTGATATATGCCAAATATCATTTGATATAATTAGACTTACCACAATAAGTTTAGTTAACACCCATCACTACATACAGTTACAAATTTTTCCCCCTTGTGATGAGAACTTTTAAGATCTACTCTCTTAGCAACTTTCAAATATACAATACAATATTGTTAACAATAGTCACCATGCTGTACTTTACTTCTCAGGACTTATTTATCTTATAACTGGAAGTTCGTACCTTTGACCTCCTTTGCCCATTTACTCAGAAAGTGTTAGGAGTTATACAGCAGAATCCAACCTGAAGGTAGAGAATCTATCCTTGGGTAACACATAGCTCCTGCTAATGTTTTGCTGAGAGTAATTTGTTAGAAACAAATGCAATTAAGGTTGAGATTTGTAGGGATTTGTGTAGCCTCTTAAAGAGTCTTAGATAGCTAAAACTATATGAATGGTTGATGAAGTGCCTGTACTTCAAGTCTGAACACTTGAGAAATAGCAGTATGAGGGAAACAAAGGATCCCCAGAGTCACACAGGCCCAAGGTTTGTGCTTATCAGCAGGGAGGAGGAACCAGGTGGGGCAGTCTTGAACACAGAGGAAAGTCTGGTTAAAACTTGGAGGCCCAATTTCCTTTGGCACACTTAAGTGTTTTAACAAGAGACAATACCAGATCCACAGCATACAACATTCACAGTTTTTGAACTGTATACACTTTATTCTATAAGGTTATTTTAGTCATTTTCATTTCTCAATTAGCCCTTCTGGTTGGTTTTATAGAATTCCTAGAAAAAGATCTCTTTAGTGTACTCTAAATGATGGTCATCTGAAATTGGAGGATGCAGTTAGTAATTACACTCTTTCTCCTCTGAGCTGAGTCCAGGGTAGGCCTGAGTGGAGGCCAAGAATAAAGCCTTTGACCTAGATGGGATTTGGCGGAAAGGGGCAAAGAGTTGTTGGAATAAGTGTGCTCTTTTCCTAGCCAAAGACACCAAGCAGAAGAGTAGTCAGAACAAAGCTGTTTGTAAATGAAGAAGAGAGAAGAAGAATTCAGTACACAAAGATAGATCAGATGACTGAAGGTGGATGTACATGGTGAGCAAATTGCCTCAGTGGGAAAACTGTCACAAGGAGCCAATCTAGATCAAGCCATTGAGTACCTTTTTTGTAAACATACAATCCAGAAGATGCTATGTAGCAGAAAGCCGAGACTCATTTGATCAGGATAGTGGAGGTTTGCAGGGGGGAGGGGTGTCTAATTTTATGTTATCTTGCAAGGTGGTTTTATGAGAGCTCGCATTTTCCCATCTTTATTATTCTCTCTTCATCCTTTAAAGAACAACTGTTGTGGAATCTGGCACAGTTTTCAATAAGTAGTGTTCCTTACAGAATGGTGCTTAAAGTGCTTCTAATTACATATTCTAATTGGGTTCCTGATTTATCTGTTAACAGACTTGGCTATTGGAATCCATGTATCCTTCAAACCTTACCTACTGAGATTTGGGATGGTAAAACAAACTTCTGTTCTTTTACTTAGGTGGTAGTGTTAAGTGAGAAAGCAGCTTTCCAGGATAGGACCTCTCTTTGCAGAGCCCATGCTTACCTCCAGAGCAGGAGGCTCACTCAGCACCCGTTTCTGAGCTGACTATGGGACATTGCTGATGGGGCTTCCGGAGTGATGCATTTCCCCCAGCCAGGGAAAAAAAAAGGGAGCTAAAATTCAGGAATAGGTATTCAGAGACAGGTCTATAGTTGAGAAAGGAAGCAGAGCCCGGCTATCTACCCTGGAACTCAGGCTGGGCCAGGAGTGAGGGTAAGAGGCCTCTCTGGTGGCCTACTGGTGGGAGCATCAAGTCTGGGTGAGGGCAGACTGAAGTGGGGACTGTTCTCCAGAGCTTGTCCTCAGTGGTTACACCACATATGGCATCCTGGCCACCTTTGCCCAACAAGACAAATCCCCAAATCATCAATGGTTCATCTCTAATAATATGCTTGTTCATAAAAGTGGTAACAAATCTCATAGAGTAAAAACACTAGTCT
The DNA here is from genome assembly GCF_000151845.1 of Pteropus vampyrus. Lineage (NCBI taxonomy): Eukaryota > Metazoa > Chordata > Mammalia > Chiroptera > Pteropodidae > Pteropus > Pteropus vampyrus. The sequence continues at coordinate 3,977,273 of NW_011888903.1, read as the reverse complement.
AGTTAAAAAGAAAGGAAGGAAGGAAAGATGGAAGGAAGGAAGGATGGAAGGAAGGAAGGAAGGAAGGAAGGAAGGAAGGAAGGAAGGAAGGAAGGAAGGAAGGAAGGAAGGAAGGAAGGAGAGAGGGAGGGAGGGAGGGAAAGAGAGAGAGAGAAAGAAAGAAAGGAAGAAAGAAAGAAAGAAAGAAAGAAAGAAAGAAAGAAAGAAAGAAAGAAAGAAAGAAAGAAAGAAAGAAAGAAAGAAAGAAAGAAAGAAAGAAAGAAAGAAAGAAAGAAAGAAAGAAAGAAAGAAAGAAAAGAAAGAAAGAAAGAAAGAAAAGAAAGAAAGAGAGAGACAATGTAAAATTGCAAATAGAAACACTTTATTTCCCTCTTTACTGACTTAGAGGTTATTCATTTTTAGACCCCAAATCAGTAACATTTTATGTAAACATGAATCTTGAATATTTCCTATGAGTTGCTTCTTAGAAGTTGTTAATAAGATTTCCACACCACTCTCCATTAGGCAATGCTTCTCCTTGGCCATGTCTGTTTCCATCTGAAGATGGCAGGGGTCTGGCAGTGCATATGTGCACGAATTACCTTTCTAATAGATGATCTCGGGGCAGCATTTCTGTCTGCCTGCCTTAGCCAAGCTTGGCAAGAATTTACATTGCTTTTTCCATCCCCTCCCAGTAATGAGGTTCCATAGATCTGGTCATTCAAATTAATAAGCATCTCAGCCCTCTATGGACCAGTCTCTCCCCAAATCATGAATTTCTGTGATAAGAAGATTAAGAATAGGAGGGTAAAGAGTCAGATGTCTTAAAGCAAATTTATTGTGCCTCGTTAGGGTGAAATACCAAAAACATCTGATACTGATGATGTAGACTATTTATTTTCTTTATCTAATTTTCATAGGCTTCCACGTTCTAAGCCTGGAGCAGTTTATTTCTTTATAAGCACATTTCCAGCCTCAAAAAGCTAAGAAACCATTTAGTAAATGGAGTATTGCAGGGAGTAGGTTGCATCCTCTGAATCTGGTCTTGATCCGCCCTTTAATTTATTGGTAACTAGTTTCATCTCTCATCTGCCCATCTCCAACTCTCCCCTCATTGCTTCTGCAGGGCACATGCCCCATTTGCCCTGTCCTTGGGCTCTCTATTTTATTTCATGATGTTTAGACTGTATCCTTCCCCACTGAGAACCTACATAGACTGGCAAACTGGCAGTGGGATGCTCTTTGATTTGATCCACAGCATCAGTCCCTATGGCATGCTCTTGGGAACTCACAATTTTCCCTCATCTGTGCTTGGGGTTCTGCCCAAGCTGGTTATTTAACATCTCAATGCCACAATTTCCTCATCTTCTCCTTAGCTATTGTACTCTTTGGGCAAGATACTCTCTAAGTCTCAGAATTCTCAATGGTATAAAGATACTAATAATATCGAACCTACAGGGTTGTTGAGAAATCTGTATATGTTTTGAACCTTTGAACTAAAAAACTGCAACTCCTCTTCTTTCACCATATCCACATGTGTGCTCCCTGACATGTGCCTTACACACATGAAGTAGGCACGATGACAGTGATGTCACAAGCCATAGAGCTGCCTGAATCCAGTGGTATTTTGCCAAATAAGCTAAATGGTAAAATGCTTTGAGATATAGACTTGATATGTCAGTGAGTCTCTGTTCATTTCTCTATATACAGTATTTAAACAACCAGTACACCTCACAAATACTTGGAATTACATAAATCAGCATCCTTGGGTAATTTAAAAATTTGTCATGTTATATTCTAATATGCAGCTCTTTAAATTCCTGGCTCTGCTTCAGATAACAGAAAATAGGGAATACAATTTCAATATATATTTTAGTGAGCCTCTCTTGGGAAAGGTGGTGGAATCACCAGATTTTCCCTCCTCAAATTACCTTCACTGAATTGCAGCTATGTTATATTCTTGACAAATTCTGTTTTTTAAAAAAATTGTATTTAAGGAGATTGTCATCTTATCCAATGATGCCCACATGAAGTTCCAGATTCACACTTTTCTTTTAGAATTTGAGGCCAGTAAAGACTCAGTCTCCCTTGACTAGGAATATGATTTTGCAATGTGCCAGATCCTCTGTTTTCACTGCCAGAAGCTCAAAGCCAAATTTGATTCAACTATAGCAACCATTATGAAGCTTTTATACTAACTGTATGGAAAACCTCTTTCTTTGGTCTCGATTAGCTGTTCCTCTTTTATTAACTTTCTTATCTATGTTTTTGTTTTGATCTTTTTCATTATATTCAAAGAGACAAAGCATACACATTAAAATAAATTAGCCCAAGGACTTTCTTCAAATACATTAGGGTAACATCCCTCCGCGGCACTGTGCCATGAGATGGAATGAGACACTGAGTTTTTGTCAACCTGTAATGCATTCAGCCTTTAAGACCAAAACTAACCATCCTTACAAGGCTCATTTTCATACCATGTCAAGTCTCATTTTGTAAACTGGAATCACTTAGGAAATAACTTTCTCATTTTGGGCAAGTCCCCAGGAAATAAAACCATTAACATTAAAATGTTCTGTATTAAATTGCTATATTACAAACAACTCATAACAAGCAGAGAAAAAAAAAATTCCAAAGTAATGAGCTAGTTAGTATGCCATCTCTTCCTTTATTCCTAATTTTCTCAATAAATCGCTGAATCCTTAGAAACCTTGAATATTGTTGTCTCTGCATTATAGAAAAGAGAAAATTTGTGGTGAGAACAATGTATCCCTAGTTTAAAGTTAATGTAAATCTGAAGTTTAAAACGCTTATCATTTCAACATATTTATTTCAATTAGTTTATTAGTACAAAACTAATAAAAAGTTCTAACTTGGAATTGTGTACGCCTCTAGGGGCCTATGGATTTCAGATGCTATTCTGAAGCTAAATTAGGTCTCATGGTGATAGTCTCTCCTCCCCTTTTCAGGTATGTGTTAGCTAGTAGCCCAGAACCACATTATTGGTCCCCAAACAGATGACCTTTCCTTTTATGTGTTTCTCTCCTCTTGGGTAGGAGAAGCACAACTGAATTGAGCAATTCTGTGTAAAGGATTTTTTAAATACATCCACAGCTTTTCCTGTGCTCTTCAGCAGGGAGCTGGAACCTGGGATTAGCAGGCTTCTAGCCCATTAAGGACAAAGCATTCTTATTCAGATCCTTATCCCTTCTGTGGTGCAGACATGCTTATTAGCTATCATTAATATCTTCAGGAACGTTTTACTCCATACATTTCCTAGCTGGCTTTCAGGAGGTTTCTGTATTAATCAAGAGTAGGCTAACTATTGCAACGAACAGCCCTTCCCCACAAAATCTCAGCATCTTAATGGAATATACATACTTATTTCCCACTCAAGTCCCAGGTCAATGTGGAGAGGGATCTAGAAGATGGGATGGACCTGGGGGTGTTTCCTAGGCTCCTTCCATCTTCCACCTACCCCTAGGTCCTTTTAGTTGGAGGTCGGAGACCAAGACAGAGCATGGAAACTTATGTGGGAAGCTTTTCTAAGTCAGGCCTGTATGTGACATCCTTCATTCTACCCCAAGTTCTTAGTCATGTGAATACATCCATAGGCTGGTAAAGCTGAGATAGGTGGTTGGGCTGAGTGCACTGAAGGAAATGGAACTGGAGTGTGAGGAGCAGACAGCAGCCTTCCCTTCACATTTTGTTGCCTCTTTCTATCTATTAGCAATTTTTGGCAAATAGGCTATTTGCTAGGAATTTACCTCAGTAAGGAGCATGCCGTTCAGTTTGTTCTTTGATTCTATTTTATCCACATTTTCAAAGTCCCTACCTTCACCATCAATATCTACCATGACCTATGATTCACTTGAAGTTTTGTTTTTTTGTTTGTTTCTCTCAAATCTGTTTCTCTCAACTGGGTTCAAAGTGACTCCAGAGGAACAATTCATACACCTCTAGGGGTCAAGGCAAGAAAATGTAGTGGGACGAATGTAAGAGAAAATGAATTGTTGAGGCTGCTAAGAACAGGAAGTGCACTGCTCTGCAGCTCCTGCCAATAGTTTTCAAGAAGGAACATGGCCTAGGGGTGTAAGAGACCCATCAATCCAGATTTTTAAGTAAAATGTCTACATTTATAAATGTCAACCATTAATTAAACTGTCTTTAAACCTATGAGCAGGCCATTCAAAATATACCTGAAGGCCAGACTCAGCTGGTAGTCTACCATTTTGCAACTTCTGTTTTAACTTTTCTGCCCTCATAAGTAAAGGCAAGGGTTCAGAAGAAATCATAGCACTGAATTCCAGCCCTTTACATGAAATGGAGGTGAAGGGTGCCTTCTACTTCCTCACAGGCCTGATATTAGGAGTTTAAGGGTAATTAAGACTCAGAATTTCACATGTTGAGTACTCTTGTTATTTCTTTGCAAATGTTACAAATATAAGATGTAGTGAAAGTCAAAATTCTTTTTCAAAGACAAAAAAGAAAGGATGGTGGATTAAACTTTGATGCTACTTAGTAGACAACTGATATTTAGCTGTGTGTATGTGTATGTGGTATGGTATGTGTATGGTGATGTATGTGCATGAGTGTGTGTAGTGTGTGTGTATGGTGTGGTGTATGTGTGGTGTGATATGTGTTGTGTTTGGTGTCGTATGTGTGTATGTGTGTGGTATTTGTGGTGTGTGTGTGTGTGTGGTGGTGTGTGAGTTGTATGTGTGTGTGCATGATGTGTGTATGTGTGTGAATGTGTATGCTCATATGATCAATCGAGGTTGTCTATACCTGAAGTGGAATATATTTTTAGCTAAATTAGCAAATGTCTGGTAAAAATACATAATTTGATAGCATTTTGTTTTTAAAATCATGATAAAGCCTGGTGAAAAATGGAAGGGAAGGAGGGTGGAGAAAGAAAGGAACATGGTCAACAATACAATGAAAAATATTACCTTAGAAACCACTTAGTAGCCACACAAAGACTAATATGTGTAGAAATGGAAATGAGAGAGATGGACACACACCTTGAGGACTTTCCAGCAGTGATTTGGGCAGGCCTGCAGTGGAGGGATCCCTCCACTTCTCTAAGCAACAAAGCGATCCCAAAACCTTCTTTAGGGATGAAAGAAGCCAGGAATCCCTCCTTGAATAGAAGTTTGGTGTAGATGACTCTAATGATCCTTGCAACACTGAGATTCTGGGACCACCAGGACAGAATTTGCAAAGAGAGAAAGGTTAAGTTACAGCATAAAGCAAATTCTAAATTAAAAGGACATAGAAAAACATTCAAATAAATACATAGACCCTTAAAAGGACAGATATGAAGTAAGAGAAGGATAGCAGATAGTAATTAAAAGAAACTTGAGGTTAAAGGACATCAAATGCTGTAAAGTCATAAAAGGAAAAGAAAAAGGTGTGTGTGCGTGCGTGCGTGTGTGTGTGTGTGTGTGTGTGTGTGTGTGTGTGTGTGATTGCCTCTAGAAATTATATAAAACAAGACTTCACTGGAGATCTGACCTCTGTGCTTTTTCCAGCCATATCCCTTCATACTTAGGAGCTACATCTGTTATCCCTGCGTATTGTCCAAAAGCTCAGGTTTCCAGCCTAAGACACGCTGTATGTGTTCAGTAACAGATGCAGTATGATTTGAATGAGTGTGCTTAAAGTTATTTTGTTTTTATTCATTCACTAGCACTTCCTTTTAAACATCATTTCTCATAACACAGAAGTTTTGCACATATCTCATGTACCATGAGGAGCTTTTATTCTGTAAATCTCTTCCACACAATATAGCTCCAGTTTTAGAAATCATTCCTTTTCTAAGAGAACGATCTGCTCTTACCAACAGAACAATAAAACTTTGCACTTTGTAACTAGTCACTTTCCAGAGTAAGTCTTTGAGATAGTGTTTTCAATTTCTTGAAACTTGTTTTTTTCTATACTTAATTTTTTTTAAGTATACCATGAAATTAGCATAGGCTTGACCCTGGTGACATGAACCCTCGATAATTAAAATGTAAGTTATGGTTTATTCAATTTATCTAATTTTAACTAATTAAGTTTTCTTTTCTGTAAATAAAAGGTAAATATTTTAAATTCCTATATATTTGTGGAGACTTTGGAAATTGCTTAACTTCCATTAGCTGATAATATAGATTCCTGGAAAAAACATAAGAACCTTATAATGGCAGAAATATTTACTTTAAAACCCTCTGATGGTAATAGACAGGAATTTCCATGAACCCAAATTTGAGACTCAATTCCACTGACTTTTTCTCTTCTTTTTTTTTCCCTAAGAAGTTCTATTATCTTCATTTTTTCAAAGAACTGGATGGAACCAGGAAAAAAAAAAATCAGATAAACTAAAACTTAAGGTAAATCTTCCATTCTTTAGTTATGTGCAAAATTTGGTTAAGGCAAATGAACTCTTCTGAAAGGAATAGACAATTACAAAATGCCAAAGAATTGAGCTGAAACAGAGAATTAAGTTTTTTTTGACCCATTAACACTACAATACACTTGGTACCTATGGTTCTGAATGTTCCACTTTGACAATGAAAACAATCTGAAGAGGAACTCTCCTATGGTCCCCACACAAATTTAGATTCCTTTTTAGTTGCCATTTAGGATTAAGAAGCCAAAGGAGAAAGCCAGAAACGGCATGTTCCCCTAAACCAAACCACCACCACCAGCCTCAACCAAAGAACAATAGAACCATATCTAAAAGGTGAAACAAGAACTAGGAATGAGAAGGAGTTGGCAAAACCCCAGTTGAGAACAATCAAGATGATTGGACTGTGTGTGGCTTCCACTCACCTCTGTACCATGCATATGTCTAGCCTACAAGGGAAACACAAGCACAGAATGACAAAAAATAATATCCATTAATTATAGAATGAAACAAGTTTTGTGAATTCCCCTTGGAGCAGTAGAAACATTCTCCCTAAAAGCTAATCCTAGAAAATAAAATATAGAAGTACTTGCCAAGAATGAGAATACCTGAGAATGTATTATTTTCCTTCACTATCTGTATTTGATTCTGGAATGCTTGAATTGAAAATCGTGTTAGTTTATAGCTATTGTTTTATCTTTGGGTGTGTTAAGCAAAGAATGTTGGCTAATCATGGTTAGCTCAATGAAATCTGGCAGCTTAGAAATGTTGACACTATTTTGGAGCTGTGAACTCCAAAAGAGTAAACGCTGTGTATAAATTTAAGAAATTATCACAATAACATTTTCATCATTATTATTTAAATTAATGTTTGGTAACAATGCGATAGTGATGGCCTTGTGGGAGGCTTATATTAGCTTAATTTAATATAGCGAAATTTTGATATATCCATAGTACGAATTTAATGTAAATTCTTGAGATTGCTTAAAACTTTTCAAACTCTTAATAGCTTAGAATTTGGGGCTAAATATTACTTATTGGTAATATAGATATTTTTGGAGCTCTTACAAATGGACCTTGAGCACCAACTGTGTGGTTCTAGCAGGACAACCTGGCTACACATCCACTTTAACCAAGGTACACGTTTTTAGTCTAGGAGGGTTCTGCTTTTCAGCAGAACATGCTGCTGTGAGGGAGAAGAGGTACAACTGCCTGACAGGTCAACCCTGTCCAGAGCTGCAAATGTCATAGCCAGATCATCCTGAATCTGTGAAGAGGAAAATAAGTGGCTAAGACACAGAAGATTAATGCAAATTAGTTTCAAAGAAAGTTTGCCCGCTATTTCATTCATTCATTCAACCATTCCTTTGTTCCTTCATTCATGAAATGTTTATTGATGACCACTATATGTCCATTTTCTGCTCAGAGCTGCAGACATAATTCTGAAGAATAAGGAGAAGAAAAAGAAAGGAAGAGGAGGAGGAGGAGGAGAATAAGGATAAGGATAAAAGGGCAGCAGATATAATTATTGAGCATTTATTATATTTCAAATACTACATTATCTACTATCTACATTGAATCCTCTCAACTCCTTCAACTAAATAGTTACTTATTTCCACTTTTCAGATGAGAAAACTAAGGTTCACTCAGGGTAGTAATTACCCCAGGTCAAGTACCTATAAAGTGGCTGACCTTGTTTTAGAACCCAAGACTGATTCAAGAGGGAATAGCTTATTACGGTCTCTGGAAGAAACAGCCAGGATTCAAATTCTGGATTGACCCCTTACTGGCTGTGTAACCTTGGGAAAAATAACCAGGCTCTGACTCAGTCTCCTATGGAGTTGTTATGAAGATTAGATGAGTTAGTATATGTAAAGCACTCAGAATAACTTGGCACATAGTATGCGCTACAAAGTGTTTTTGTTATTCTAAAGCCCATAGTCATAACTAGCACTTTCCCGTCCTCATGGAGCATAGTCAGGCAGAGAATCAAGATCCATGGGTAAACCATCACAATGTGGTGTGTTAAGGACTCAGATAGAAGTGTGAGGTGCTAATGGAATGTGCTGGGAGTCTGAAATCCAGACTTGGAGCTTCAGGGAATGCTTCTTAGAGCAAGCGGCATCTAAGTGAGAGATCCGAAGAAGAAGGAGGAGCAATGTAGCTGAGAGTTCCAGGACTTGGTACCTCTGCTTAGGGAAAGCTAATTGTTTCTGAGAAATATTAAGATTAAAAAATTAATTCAGGGAATTATCGCCAGTCTTTACTAATGTTTTCCTGACTATTGAAGCAAGAAATAGCATACTTGACAAATGTAGTATAAATAATATTTACAAATATATGCTAATTATATATATTATATCTGGAATTAGCATTTCAGATATCAAGAATTTTAAGTTATCAACTGTTGATTGATATTAAACACTATTAATATCGACACTGTATATTCAGAATACACAGAAATGTCAACTTCCTCATTATTTTCCTGTTGCCTACTAGTCCTTTTTTGTCCTTCCCTATCTGTCCTCTCTGCTCCCAACTGGCATTCCCCAGTGATAGTATTCACAGGTTTAAGTGCCTATTATAAACCTTTGTCATCCCAGTGTGTATAAAAAGGCCTTAGTGATGCCCCACTGGTGAGAAAAGACAGCTTAAGTAATGGAAAGCAGGAAGAAAGAAGGTATGTTTTAGGAAAACATATCGCTGTCTAGTTTTTCTCTATCACATCGTGATGTGTGTAAGACTTACTCTCAGCACTCCTGACTGCCCTAGCTCATCATTTTCTTACCTTATGTTAAAATGTCTCAATATTCAAAATGTAGTATTTTCATTCAAAACAAAATTAATAATATAATATGATTTCAATCTAGGCTATTATGAGCTCTAGCTTGTTCCTAGATTTAGAAACCCAGGCATGTGAAATCCATATTTCCTCACCTCTTAGCAAGAGAGGGCATTGTACCTAATCACTCAATCCAGGATTAGGCAATCTACACAAAAGCAAAGGGAGAAAGATATTGCTTTTGTTAGCACTGGCTATAAATTCCCAACTGCGTAAGAAGAAAAATGTTAGCATCACCCCTCCCCATCCCCACAACAGAAGAAAAGCAAATGCTAAACATTTCCATTACAAAATTTCAACCACATAAAATAATTACTTTAAGTTGAATTTCACTTTTTTTCCTGTAAAAAAAGACCTGTGCTTTAAAAAAAAAAAAAAAGAAAAAAGCTCCAAGTAAAAAATATTCTTTGTGAATGCTGCCTAATTTTCTGTAAATTGTATTTTACCTGCTCACATGAGCTCCTGCTTTGTTATTTGTGGCAAGGCAGCGAGACCACAGGTGCATATTCAAGGGGATGCTCCTGCCACCTGTGATGTCTTTTAAGTGTAGTGATGTTAATAACAGTTTTACCTCTACTTTCTGTAGTTACAAAGAAAGAAAGGTTTTGCAAAGTCCAGAGTTGCTGTTTCTTTTTCATGTCCTTTTGCTTATTAGAACACAAACTCATCTGAATCTCTTTTCTTTTACAGAACCCAATAAATAGTACACTTGCGAAATCACAGTATAATTTTGTGAGTTATATTTCAAAGCTGATTACATCCTACCTGACTGATTTTTTTCCATTAGAACACCTAGTAATGTCTCACTATATAAATAAGAAAGTGCTCCAGGCCAACATATATCATCATTTTGGCCATATTTTCACTTGCAAGGAAAGCACTGTGCTCTGAAATTGTGTTTTTTTTTTTTTTATATTTCTATCCTATTAATTTATATAAGCACAAGCAATTAGGATAAAACCAGAATAAATGAGGAGAGCAAATAATTGCACGATCCTTCCCTGCTCTGAATATCTTTAGAGTTGCTATCCATATACTTCATGAATGGTATGTCACAGCCAATCCATGGTAACATTGAGAGCCATACGTGGCCCAATCCAAGATGTGTTTTGGGGGAGCAAATAATCAGTATCATTAAGATATTCATTATTACAATCTACACTGCTGCCCTTAAAGAGAGAATGAAATGGCCCCAGACTTCATTTTTTTGATCGTGATGCCTGCTATTTCCTCTTGGGCTGTTATATGTCCACAGTCACTACTATTTTCAATTTAACTTTTAAGACTCTTTCTAAATTTGAGGATTTTAATCTGTTGGAGACTTCTGAGAGAAGGGCTGATGTGCCAAGGATTTGTGACTTCTATTTTTATGCTCAGGACACTTTTTTGCTTTGTTCCTGATTCTCAGAGGTGAACTAGATAGTTGAGGTTTTCAGATAAATGAAGGATTTGCTGTATGAGGCTGCAGTGTTTGAAATGGAAACTTTGTGCCTGAGAGTAAGCAATTCTGAATATGAAAATATGTTTCCCATTAAAATAATCTGGCTGTCCATATCATAGACATACCAAGCTTAAAATTAATTCTAATTCTCCTTTGACATAAATTTGACCAAAATCAAATGTTTTTACTATGAAAACATATGCCAAAAATAGCTTTCTTTTCACTTGATGCCAAGTGATTATTACCTTACTTCTAAAATCTTTTACAGATCTCATGTTATAAGAATATGGCTATGGAAATATACAGCTCTTTATTTTTCATCACATATGAACTTGATTTTAGCTAAATACAAAGCACATATTTCAAGCAAATGAGCAAAACATTGAAGCATATGAACAAAAGAACACTTAAATTATCATGGTTATTCAATCAGTTTGTGATTATGGCAAAACATTTCCAGTATAAAACATTTGTTGAACACATGCTTGGCAGCCTTCCCAAATAGTTTCATAGAAAAATCAAGAGGGCAAGAAAGTTCCTGCTAAGGCTACAACAGAAATAATATAGTTGTAGAAATAGCAAGTAATAGTTAGCTATTTCATTGTCACTTCATCTTTTACATTTAATGTAAATTTTGAGAGAAACACCCAAATCAAAATCTACTGTAAAATATTTTTTGGGCGAACTGAAGTACAGGAACATCTCTGAGACGTTATACATCATCCACACTGAAGGTGATTCTTCCACTAAATCTCTCTCTTTTAGCCAATTTGGTATTATTGAACAAAATGAAGAATTAAATTAATTATACAGATAATTCTTTTCTGAACTAAAGATAAATTTACTTTTTTTTCTGACTTCAATTACAATATATATTCATGGAGAAAATTCAAGCAATATAAGGAGTCTTCAATGGATGAAAATGTTGATGAAATGAAACTCATGTCACAAAACAATCAGCTGATTATAAACTTGAGGAAGTTTAAAACAAGAAAAATAAAAAACATTATTACTAACCTCACCACTCAGTTAGGCATCCTGAACATTTGTACCTCTTTCTAAGCATCTCTCTATACACAAGCATACATGTATAAAGACACTCAAAAAATTTCAGACAAATAGAATTATAAGTATTATTTCATAATCTGCTTTTAAACAAGGTGTCATATAAATATCCCCCTGTCTATGAATATTGATATATGTTGTCTGTCAGAGTCACACAGTATTCAATATATGGCTAGACCATAGTTTATTTAACCAATTCTGTATTAACGGATTTTGAGGTAGCTTCCAGGATTTATTATTTTAAAAAAGAAATACTGTGGTGACCATTCTTGTACCTCTTGCAAATCTGACTCCTTATGGAAAATGCTCAGAAAATTCCTTTTATGTGTTGGAAACCCATGGACTGATTTTTCATTTCTGATGGGAAGTGAAATTGACCTTGTCCATTTCCTATGCTCTTAAGTCACTATTGCAAGGAGCTATGTTGCCCTTTCCAGAGTATAAAATATATTTTACTACAAGAAACAGAACATTTAATGTTTCAAATTTCCCTCTGAAAAGCTCCCCCCTACCCCTTTTTTTCTCTACATGGATATAGCTTTCCTTTCGTGTATGGTATTACATTGATCTTGGAGAGAAGAAAAAGAGATAGGTTTTATCCAACATAGTTCAGCGAAATAATGTTGGCTTTGACTGTGCTTGTCTTCTCAGAAAGGATAGTCTTATATTTTAAGGAATTATGTTTGAAGCAGTAATGTTGTAAGATAAAACTTAACCTCTCAAGAAGAAAGAGGGATTTTTGGGGGTGGGGGAGGGTCTTCTTTTTAATAAAAATAAATAAAATATTTTGTTTGCTTTTACTCACTTTAAAAATAAAGAGTCAACAAGAATGTGAAGAAAACATTTCTAAGATCATTTAGTGGTTTTAAAGACTAGAATGGAGGCTTTATGCTAAAGGAGTAAGTAGACACAATTATGCTGGAACTTTAAAAGTTCCAAAGGGGAAAAAAAGACATTACTCTGAGACTGATGTGGAGAAGCCAAGAATCATTTAGAGCTTCCAGAAAACTGGAACAAAATCAATAAGAAAAAGGGGTCTTTGTTTATAATGGAATTTGAAAATTCAGAAGTAAAGGTTAGTAAGTCTCTAGAACTCTCTGAAGAATTGCTCAGTGAATAAGTGAGTGAGTGAGTGAATGAGTGAGTGAGTGAGATTTGGGAAGGCAGAGGAGAACAGATGGAGGAAAGAGGTGTCATAAATCTCAGTTTCAATGAAAGAGGAAGTCATGAATAATTACTGCAAGCAACTAGACTTTATCATGGGAGACATTCATGAATATTACATAAGAATTTTTAAGGTTTTTTTTTTTTCCTCTTTTTTTCAGGTCAGCTGAATTTTGCCTAATGCCCAGTAGAGATCCTTGGCCTTTAATTTCCTGTAGATATCTTATTACATTACAGACCTATACAGAAGTATACTCATATTGACCTCTTCTTTTGAGCTCATTACTAAATAGTAAAATTAAGAGAAATCTCTAAAATGCACCAAGACCTTCCATTTCTGGAAATAGCCAGCTAGATTATTTAGATCAACCCTTCTGTTGAAAATAATGAAAATGAGGCTACTAATTTTTTTCCAGGGTGAAAGAAAAGGGTGTTATATTGGGATGGTACACACGGACACATCTGGGGTTCTGACAATGTTCTCTTTCTTCATCTGAGGTTTCCCAAGTAATAATTACATTGCTTTTAATTGATCTGGGTGGTGGTTACTTGTTTTTGTATGTAATTTATGTCACAGTAAAAAAAAAAAAAATTAGTTATCTAATTCAGCCCTCAACCTTCAGGCAGGTAAATGTTGTCCACTCAAGATACATTTTCATTGTCCATGAATAAAATTTTTGTCTTCTTTAAGGATTCAAACAGCAAGCTCATATCCCACATCCTGGTGGATTTAGTAACCTATATATCAAACTGAAAGCTACAGAATCCAAGCTAAAATATCAAAAAAATTTCTATGAAAAGTTTTGTCTAGAGCATTAAAGTTTATGAGGTGGCCAATTAGAATAATTTGTAATAGGTATAGTCTCCAATGTTTCTACACAACAATTTTGTTTTAGCAAAGAATTCTTACTCCTCTCATAAAAGTGCTTTAAATTCTACATTGGGAAGTTATACTTTCTGAAATTTTCCTATAAATCAAAAAGTAATGATGTGGTATTTTTTAATAATTGCAATCAAAAGTTTGATTCTCTGCATTTAGCCAAAAGCTATTTGGAGCAGGAACTCTTAACCTCATTGTGGAAAATCATTATCATCATGAGAATAGTTTCATCAACCATGGCTAAACTTTACTGAACACTATGTACAGACATCATACTAAGTGTTTACAAACATTATCTCATTTAATACACAAATCCTATAAAACAGGTAATATAATTAGTCAGTTCCATTTTTTAAGCTAGAAAACTGAGATCCATAAAATTTAGATATCTTGCTCAATAAAATCAATAAGCCTACTAAGTAGAGGTGGGATTCAAATTCAAGTCTATCCAATCCCGAAGTCATAGCTCATAATCACTGTTCTGTGTCCTACACAAGTCATAAGCAAACTGATATTGAATCATTAGCAATCACATTAGATCCTTAACAGATTTTTGAGGATTTTTATCTCAAAAGATAAAATTGAAAGTAATACAAAAAAATTGAAGTCTCATGGGCCATTTTCTTTTCTCTGTATTTCTTACACCCATGCATTCTCTGAGTCCATATTTTTTTGTGAAGAATTGGTTACTCCTACTGTTTTCCTTTCCATATTTATGATATTATCTGGTTTGTCAGACTTTCCTGGAATACAAATTAATGTTTCATCGCTAAGTGAAATTGGAAATAATCACTTTGAAAAAATGTGAAATTTACTTTTTCTAAGTGTGACGATAGAGCAGACTACAGTAAAATTGTCTGACAACACTATCTTCCTAATTGATATGGAGAAGGGGACTCCTACCACTATATCCTTAAGGTCTTTAAGCATGGTACTAATCACTGCTTTCTCTACAAAAAGTAATATTGTGTTGGCCAGGGTGTGTGTGTATGTGTGTGTGAGTGTGTGTGTGCGTGATGGTGGTGGATGAGGAGTGGGTATTGTTCCAAAAGTTTCCACTTAGCCTTGTCCACTATGATAGCTTTTATCCCACAAGCTAGGGAATCAATGTGAGGTTCTTTCCATCGACCAAATATATCCATCCAATTAAACAATTGGAGACTGGAGAAATTGCTTCTGCTTAGATCTATGGACCAACCTACTGTGAACTAGATGTTGTCTAGGACTCCATTCGTTACCTGGCTCTCTCATACTCCACTCTAACAGAGAGAACATGACAAGTCTTCATATCTCAATGTCAGCTCAAACTCCGTGTCCAACAATCCTTGAAATTGACATTCTCCCTTTTAACATGCATAGTTGCTTAAGTAACTATAGAGTAGCACCACTTATATTTATATTTCAGTTAAAAATGCACAAGTCAGACAAGTGTATATAGTTCACTGTATGCATGGAAAAGAGATCAGAAAAACATATATTATTTTAAAGGCTGTTAACTCTGGACAGTGAGAATATGAGTAATTTCATTTTATTTTTTATTATACTTTTTAATAATTTCCAAATTTTCTATAACGAGCATTACATTTTTAAAAAGCATTTTTTTCTGATTATAAAAGCAATATATGACCATCACAAAGAAATTGGAAGATGTGAGTAAGTGTATGGAAAAAGTAAAAATCATATCACTACCCCATCACCTAGAGAAAACTACCATTAACATTTTGGTATACTTCATTTCCATTTTTTCTATACACCAGATATGAATGTACATATGTTAAACTTGATACTGAGTATGCAGTCATGTATTCTGTTTTTTTTTTCATTTAACATTATATGGTGACCTTTTTAACCTATCCTTAATTTCTAAAACACCATTTTAAAAAATAATAGCTGTATCAATTTACATTTCAACCAACAGTGTGCAAAGTTTCCCTTTTCTCCCCTAAAACACCATTTTTAATGAAAGCAGGATATTATAGCACATTTCTTTACTAGACATTAAGATTATCTCCAGTTTTTTGATATATATAATGATATGATGAATAAAGTTGTATGTAAAGATGTAACCACATATCAGACTCTTTTCCTAGTATGTAAAAAGTGAGATATGAATTATTTTCATAATCAGAAAAAAATAAGTTACATTAAAAAGTATCAATTCATGATGGGGGTGAAAAATACCTGCAAAGTATTACAAAAAGGTTTTTGGAAGTAAGCCATCTTTTCCTTCTACCAGACAACATAGGCCAGGCACAAGCATGCTTATATTTAAGGAAAGAAGCCAATGTCTGAGGCACATGATTGTCTAAGCTGTTTTCCTTTTCCTAAGAGGAGGAAGGCAGTAGACTGAGAAAGTCTTTCTTCGTAGTACAGAAAAGAAACACAGGCAATGGTTATTTCTAACATGAGGAGATTCCCAGGGGAATACCGCTTTTGCCCTTCTGCTGAGCGAAGTATTCTCCTCTCGCTAGAGGGATAGTATGGCACAGTTGATAAAGCATCATTGAAAAGAGAAGCGTTTTATAGGTGCAAGCTCAAAACAAAGCAGGAGCCAGTAGAATGAGTGCTGCTGAACTACTGCAATCTCCTAGCTGGGCCTAGAGGGAATAATCCCAGGCACTCACACCAAAGGACCTTATCACATTACTCCCCACCCCCACCCCCTGCCACCCAACTCAGGCAGCACATGGATAACTGATGCATGAGAAGAAATTTCTTTCAGACTCTGATCGATGCTGTGCTTTGCATCATTCACACCAGTTTGCTAAAATACACAGAGAAAATGATTGATTTAGATTGAGAGAGCACATTGCAGTGAAAAACGATGAGCCAAGACATACAAAAAGTTCAAACTTCTCTTTGGATATTCACCTCAAATTCATTTCATCCTCTGAATAATGATGTGTTTCATGTTTGAGAAAACTGTTCAGACTGCATGCAAAAAAAAAAGCAGAGAAAGAAATAGTGACATTTCCTTATTTGGAATCTAAAATGATCTAAACAACTCTAAGAAACAATTCAAAAGATTTGAGATTAGCTTTAAACTTTCTCTCTGCAGTAAGATAGAAAGCTACATAAAAATATTTTCACTAATGAAGGGAGAAAATAAGATAACTATTTAAAACCCTTGAAATAAACCTCAGTAACTAATCTTTGTGGAATACTATATTCTATAAAAGTCTCTGTGTTTGGATAATTTTTCTTTAATAAGCAGTTACAAAAAATTATATAGGTGAGTTCTAGTTTAGGGAAACTTTGCTCCTTGTAGAAACAACAACAGTAAATGTTAGCATTAGACTATGTTATCAATTATAATAATAGATATGATAGGTTTTATAGAAAATGGCTTTTCTTTGAGTATAGTGACAGATTTCTCTCTCTGCACAGCTCAATTAAGAGACTCTGTTGTCAATCATGTTGAACTTGTTGAAATGCTTTTTATGTCAGATTGGCACAGCACCAGTCTATTATAGTTACTGTCATGATCCTATTTTTTTTAAAAAATCAGATATTCTCAGAAGAGAGCAGAGTAGCATTTGATGTGAAAGGAATGAGTTTATAAGACTAGTTGTGACAAAAGAATCATATTTAAAGATATAAAACTTGGTAAGGGTTGAAGATTAAAATATCTCCAGGAGGAGGAAAATGAGTTGCAAATAATGAACACCGAAAGAGAATGAAAATTATTCACATTAATAGTCTATGAAGGAATATTATTCAGCCATTAAAAAGGAGGAAAATTCTGACATATGCTACAACATGGATGAAAGTTTAGGACATTATACTAAGTGAAATAAGCCAGTTATGAAAAGACAAATATTGTATGATTCTACTTATATGAGGAATCTAGAGTAGTCACATTCATAGAGACAGAAAGTAGAATGGTGGTTGACAGGAGTTCACATGAGAGAGGGATAAAGAGTTGTTATTTAATGGGTACAGAGTTTCAGTTTTGCAAGATAAAAATGTTCTGAAGATAGGTTGTACAACAGTATGAATGTACTTAACACTGCAGAACTGTACATTTAGAAATGGTTGAGATGGCAAATTTATGTTATGTGTATTTTACCACAATTAAAAATTAAAAATACCATTGATACTAATTAATAATGTTGCATTTTTTAGAGAAAATTATAAACTGTTGATTCATGTGTATTTGATTTTCGAAATAATGCTGTGAGTTAGGAATTTATTATCTGTGTTCTTCAGCTGAAAACTAAAGAGAAGAAGGGTTAACTGACTTAATTAGTCACAGAGCTAACTAGTTTCAGAACCGGGACTGGATCCTACAGCATCTGCTTCTAAATCCATAGCTTTGGTTGCATAAATTGTGTGTGTGTGTGTGTGTGTGTGTGTGTGTGTGTGTGTACACACTCATATGTGTGTATGTCATGCATTTCTATCAATTGTTACCAAAGTGAATTATTCAGCTCAATACAAAGAGTATTTATTGCTGTCAATAAAATTTAGAATCATAGTTCTGTTCCTATCTCTCTTAAACTCATGCCCCCCATCAAATGCTTGTAAATAATTATCTCTATCTTCTTAACAAAATGTACTAAGCAAGTAGTCAAAATTCTAATACCTTCACTTATTGGCTGAGGATGTAAACAGGTTCACTGACTTGCCTAAAGTCAAATGAGCTAACAGATGGCAGGGAGCTGAGAAGGGTTTAGTTCTCTTGACCCCGTCCTAGGTTCTGTTACTATTTCCCTGGAAATCTGAGTGGTTAAGGCTGCAAAAATATTGTGAAGCCAAACTTTTTTTTCTCACAGAGGCCAAATGACCTATGCCAATTTGTAACTTGGACTTGTGTTTGAGTCTGTTTGAGCGAATCCTCCAGTAGTGTCTCATTCTCACTTCTGTGAACATGTCACATCTGCTTCCATTTCAATGGCAGTCTGTGTTATGATTGTGTTCTTTTTATGTCTGGTCCATTATAGCTTTGGGATGAGCATAGTTCAATACCTGTAGATGGACTAAGTATTGAACTTCACTCCTGGTGGTCTTGTCCTATCACTCTATGATGAATACCAGCCACTATGCTAAGTGTTTCATATGCATCTCCTCATTGAATCCTTTATGGTACTACAATTATAATTCCTATTAAATAGGTTGAAATTTACTTGCCCAACATGTAAAGTTGGGATGTGACAAGTCTGGGATCCAGACCCACAGTTTGACTCCCGAGTCCTGATACTTAACTATTATGCCACTCGCCTTAAATTTCTGCCTGGAAGCCATGTGATTGTCACATTTTGCCAATCTCTAAATAATAAGAATGCTGCTTTCTTTTCTTATGCACACCTTTCTCAACTTTCTCATTCCCTCTCAATTCAGTTCTCTCTTTCTGCATCAAGCACTACTGGATAACATTTAATCTAAGAGGCAGAACCCAGTGACAGTTCTCATTTTCTAAGCAACCTCATAGACTTGGTACAATATTTCCCTTGTGTAAACTGGTATTTGATCTCAGGCTTCTCAAGGTTCACTGTCAGCCCCTACTGCTGCTGACTTGGCAAAGCAGTAAGTGATAAATTGCCTGTTCTTTCGGTTCCTGTGCTTTAAGAATACAGTCATCCATCTACATCCCACAATTTCTGTGTCATTGTCAATGATGTCTGATAACGTTTGTAATTTGGTAAAGTGAAATAGTCTCCCAAGTGTCAATATCTATATATGTGACACAACTAAGACCCTTATTGCATTCTCAAACACAGCGGCATAGAAAAAGTTGAACAGGACTGAACACAACACATAGTTTGACTTCATTTAATTAGTAATGGGCATTGAGTATTGGTAAACTTCTGAGAGTCGTGTTTTCTGAGAGTGTAAATGTTATTGTTTTAAATTGCTAATATTTTGTTTAGTGTAAGGTAGCCAGCACTTATTAGCACTACAAGAGGCCATGAAAATTTGGTACATGAAAATGTGAATTTCTGCTAGGGAGCCTGCTTCTAAATCTGTAGCTATGGTCAGTGTGTGTACACGCGCACACACACACACACGTACATATATATACATATATGTATCTATCTATCTATCTATCTATCTATCTATCTATCTATCTATCTATCTGTATAATCACCACTCTGGGTAGGCAGAAATTGAATGCATTTTAATGTATATACATCTATCATATTGCCTTGTTTACACAAAAATCATTAGACTTAACAATAGAAAGATTAGAATTATAATTTGCTAATTGTTCTTCCGAGTTTAGTACAGTTTGCTGAATTTCCTTACTTTGGCATCAAAAGTTCTGTAAAAAATAATGGTTAGATAATCTAGACTAAACATTGGTGAGCCAAGTTGCAAATAGATTTCTTTTTTTTAATTAGAAGGCCCAGATATATAAAGAAAATATCTACTAGAGAGTGTCAAGGGTGGAGACAGGCTGATGTAGCAGAGTTGTTTGAAGTTTGTGAGATACAGCACCTTTTGCTCTGAGAGCTGTGGAAAGTTTCCACTACTTTTTAAACTCAAGTTCTGGAGCCTACTGCTCAGCCCTGCCTTGACTAGCTCCTTTGAACTTAAAAAGTTTTCCCTCAGTCATCTTGGTCATGACCTGGGTTCAAGCCCCTTTCCCCGAAATAAAGGGGGGGGGGGTTTACCACTGTTCTCTAGCTTGGACTTAGGGATGGAGATGTTTGTAAATCTTGAAGTGGATCCTTTAATTCCCAACGATGTCCAGGTTGTAGGAACTTTCCATTTCACATCATCACTGGCACCTGAGTGTCCATTGTTCCACCCATAGTGGTCCAAGAACTGAAAAAAGTCTCTAAGAGCATACAAGAATCTTTCCTGCTGAACCACGCACACTGTTTTGGCTTCTCAGGACAGAATAGAGGGGCGCTCACGCAGATGCTGACAGATAGTGGGTACAAGATGGCCTCAGGCAATTCCCAGGCCTTGCTTGGCAGAGGCTGAACGAAGCGTTCCTATTGATTCTGCCCCTCTGCACCGGGTTCTCCCTCCTCAGAATCCTTCTTAGATGGAGTGGCCCGACTCCATTCTCTTTCTAACTATTGTTTACGTATACATGCCATTCTCTGCTCCTTAGAGTATTTGTTTTGAATTCTTAAAACGCATTTCCATCATCTAAAACCAGAAACAAATAAAAATACACTCCCAGTTCCTAACAACCAAATAGTGCTAAACAGAATCCAGCTCGCTGACCTTGCCCCATTTTGAGGCCCTGCCCCGCCCCAAGGCAGCCGCATTTACGGCTACGTGGGAGTAGTTGGAAGAGATCCTGTACTGCCTCTACTGCGCAGACTCAGAGGCAGCTTTTTACTGCGGGATTGGCTAGGCTGACGCCCCAGCTTCCGGAGCCTCGGCGTGTTGGCCACGCCTCACCACGTAACACCACGTAAACGCAGGTGACGTGCCTTTGACGAAATTTGACGGTTGTTTTCCTCTCCTGTCTGCTTGTGGAGAGGGAACGGGCTGACCAGCACGGAAGTGTTGAACCCAGTGGTGCCGAATATTCTATCCAGAGTACAAGAAAACTGATTTTGGGGACAGACGAAGTTTGAAGCACCGACAAAAACGGCTGACTTGTGTGACTCCTGAGACACAGTACCCAGGTGAGCAGGCAGGCCAGTCATATGGACCTGGATCTGGCCGCAGGTTGGCTGGACGCGCCACTAGGCCAGAGGTGAGCTCCCGCAGTCAGCTGGGCCAGATGCCTGCCGTAGTTACCCCTCCCTGCCCCCCATTTATTTGTACCATTTCCTTAAAAAATAAACTGGTAACTACGTGCCCCATAAATAGATGACCGGAATCATGTCCAGAGAGCTAGGCTGGGCTCAAAATTTACTATCTATATGACGTCTCTACTTTCATGCCCTGGGATACCTCAGTTTTAACAAAGCTGAAACTGAACTCATTTTCCTCTTGGTGTAGGCCAGTTTTCTCGTCTTAGAAATTGGCATCATAGTCTTCTAAATTGCTCAAATGGTAAATCTGGAAGTTATTCTTGAGATTACTTATTTGGACCTCTTATTCCTAATCTGTCGCCTAGTCCTGTTGATTTTACTTTGAAATCGTATTTCTAATACGTTAGGTTTTTCACCACTGCTACTACCCTCGTCCAAGTTTACCATTACTTTTTTTGCCCAGACATTTTTGCCTACCCAACAGCATCCTTCTTATCTATTTTCCTTATACTCACATATGCCTTGCCTCCACTCCAGCATGTCTTCAAATCTTTTAAAATCACAAACATGATTTGCGAGTTTTATTCATTCCGTGATCAACATTTATGTGCCAAATACTCTTCAGACACTGAGGATACAGTGGTGAACAAAGTTAGGGATCCTGTTCTCTTGGAAATTATAGTCTAGAGTAGGAATTTGGGCTACAAGCAACCATACCAATAAGTGTTAAAGGTATTTCAGATAGACTTTTACTATCAAAAATGCTACAGAGGATATAAAACAATGTGATAAATGTGGAAGAAAGTCATGACAAGCTACTTCGAACTGGGTGGTCAGGAAAAACCACTCTGTGAAGTTGAGTTCAGAATGACAAGAAGGAGCCAGGTCAGCCATGTTAATAGATGGGAATAGAGCATTCCAGGTAGTGATGAAAACAAAAATAAAAGCTCTGAGGCGGAAATAAGTTTGTTCATAAAATAGACCAATGTGTTTGGTCCATTAGCATATTAGTTTTCTATTACTGCTGTAACAAATCACCATATATTTAGTGGCTAAAAAACTCTGTAAATTTACTGTCTTATAGTTTTTTAAGCCAGAAGTCTGAAATGGGTCTCACTGGGCTAAAATCAAGGTGTTGGCAGGACTGCATTTCTTTCTTGAGATTCTAAGGCACAATACATTTCCTTGTCTTTTCCAGCTTCAATAAGCTGCCCTCGCTCTTTGGCTCATTGCCATCATCTTCCATCTTCAAAACAACATGAGTTGAGTCTTTCTTACATTGCTCCATGTTAATGACCTTGCTTCTATCGTCACATTCCAATTCTACTCTTAAGAACACTTCTGATTACATTGGAACACCCAGATTATCCAGAAAAATCTTCCCATTTTAAGGTAAATTGATTAGCAACCTTAATTTCATCTGCTACTTCAATTCTCCTTAGCTATATAAGGTAACATATTCACAGGTTCCAGAGATTAGAATGCGGATATTTTGGGGAGGCATGATTTTGCCTGCCACAGGTAGAAGGGTTTGAAAGGCAATGGTCAAAGAGGTGGATTTAGACCAGATTATGAAAGGCTTGTAGACTAGGGTAAGGGGTTTGGATTTTATTCCAAGTGAAAGGAAAGCCCCTGGAGGTTTGCTAGCAGGGCATTTAAGTGATCTGAATGACATTTAAAAAGGAATGTTCTGTTTACCATCTGGAATTGGATTCAAAAAGAGAGTGGCAAGAGTTGCATCAGGGAGACTAGTTAGGTAATATGTGAATTTGGACTTTGTTGGATTAAGCTGATAGTTATAAAGATGGAGAGAAGCGAATGATTATAGGATGCATTTTAGAGATAGAAACTTGCTAATATATTTAGATGGAAGCAGAGTAAAGGGAAGATAAGAACGAATGACGAGTCCCTCATTTACTAAGATGGAGAAGGCTAGAAGATGAACAGATTTTAGGGGATGGAAATTTATTTTTTTTCCATATTTATTTTGAGAGGCCATTTAGTATTCAAGTGGAGATGTCAAGAAGGCAATTATATATGAGTCTTAATCTCAGTAAAAAGGTCAGATCTAGAGGAATATATTTGAGAGTCACAACATAAGTGGGATTTAAGACCATGGGACTGGGTGACATCTCTTAGTGATATAGATACAGGAAAGTAAAGTGCCTAGGATTAAACCCAAGGGTTCAGATATTAAGAAGCTAAAGGAAAAGAGGAAAAGTCAGCAAGGAAGACCAAGAAGGTGAGCCAAGAGATTTGTTTCCAGCTCTTTATAGAGGAAGGGAACATGACTAGCAGTTTGAAAGCTAGTGAGAGATTTAATGACATGACAGAGAAGTGCCTGTTGAATTTAGAGCACGGTGGTCATTGCTGACTTGTACAGTTTGAGTGGAGTCATAGAAATGGAAACCTAACTGGAGAGTGTTCAAGAAAGAAACAAGTGAGAAAGTATATAGAGAGGTGTCTATTATAGACAGTTTTTCCATGTTCTAAAATGTGCTAAGCTCCAATCCCAATTTGAGGGCATTGCACACTCTATTTCCTCTGCCCAGTATCTCTTTCCTCTTTACCATGTCGTCCTCCACCACATCATTGGTTCTTGTTAACTCATCCACATACTCTGTATCTCAGCTCTTACATCACTTTCTCATTAAGGGCTTTCCTTATTATCCTGATCTATCTGCTTGAAAGAGGTCTTCTTGTCACAATTTCCTTCAATAGTACTGTCACATTTTATAATTATATAGTATGAGAACCCCCATCCATATACACACACTACACACATTCCAGATAGTAAGCTCCACGAAGATGAGACGATTTTACTTTGGCTCATTATTGTATTTCCTAGTAAGTAGCCCAATGTCTGGCACATAGTAGTTGCTCAACACTGAATTCATTTAACTCATCTGCTGAATCAGTGAATAAATTAATGTTAACTTTTAATACTCTGGATGAATGATATGCTCTTCTGGTGTTTTATTTTTTTCTGCAGTTCATTATTTACATGTGATATTTGGCAGCTATTCATGAAATAATACAAACCTCTATCAGGAACACTGGGATTAACAGATAATAAACATTTTGGTCTGGAAAACAATTCAACATTTTTTGCAAAAGTTATTGGTGAACAGCTTCATAAGTCAATTCACTTTCGACATTGAGGAGCTACATGCTGTTCCCAAAGGCTAACTAAAAGCTGTTCTGAAGGTCTGGAATACATTCTCTGTGTTTCTTGTTTATTTATTGGGTCATATTGAGAAACCACTTAAACTCTGTGAGCCTCAATTGCTTTATCTATAAAATGGAGGTCATTGCCCTTATTTTTCCCACAACAGAGTTGTTTAGTCAGATGAAATAAAATATGTGAGAACACTGAAATTCTAAAGCACTATTAAAAAATTTAAAGTATTATTACCATTATGATCTCTTTTCTTTCTTTTTTTAGGATTTAAGTGTAATTTATTTTTTAAACTTATTCTTAAACTAAATTTATTGGGGTGACATTGGTTAATAAAATAATATATGTTTCAACTGTACAATTCAATAATACATCATCTGTTTATTGCATTGTGTGTTCACCACCCAAAGTCAAATCTCCTTCTGTCACCATATATTTGACCCCCTTTCCTTTTATCTACCTCCCCTGCTCCCCCTTTCCTTCTGGTAACAACTAAACTGTTGTCTGTGTGAGTTTTTGTTTGGTTCATTTGTGGCTTTCAGTTTTATATTAGACATATGATTGAAATCATATGGTTTTTAACTCTTTCCATCTGACTTATTTCGCTTAGCATGATTATCTCAAGATCCATCCATGTTGTCGCAAATGGCAATATTTCATCTCCTCTTATGGCTGAGTAATATTCCATTTTATATGTGTACCACATCTTCTTTATCCAGTCATCAATCGAAGATACTTTGGTTGTTTCCATGTCTTGGCCATGCTGCAGTGAACAATGAGTTGCATATACCTTTACAGATAAATGTTTTCAATTTTGGGGGGTAGATACCCAGAAGAGGTATTGCTGGGTTATATGGTAATTCTATTCTTGGTTTTTAGAAGAACCTCCATACTGTTTTCCATAGTGGCTATTCCAATTTGTATTCCCACCAGCAGTTCCCCCACAACCTCTCTAATACCTGTTATTACTTGTCCTGTTGATGATAGCCATTCTAACAGGTATGAAGTGATATCTCATTGTGGTTTTGATTTGCATTTACCTAATAGCTAATTTAAGTTGAGTATCTTTTCATATGTATGTTGGCCATTTGTATGTCTCATTGGGAGAAGTGTCCAGGTCCTCTGCCCATTTTTTAACTGGATAACTTGTTTTTTGTTGTTGTTGAGTTGTATGAGTTATATATTTGGGATATTAGCCCCTTATCAGAGACGTAATTTGCAATTATCTTCTCTCATTCAGATGATTGCTTGTCTTATTGGTAGTTTCTTTTCTGTGCAGAAACTTTTTAGTTTGATATAGTCCCATTCATTTATTTTTGCTTTTCCCTTGCCTTTGAGGTCAAACTCATAATATCCTCTCTAAATCCAAGGTCTATGAATTTAGTACCTATATTTTCTTCTATGCAATTTATTGTTTCGTGTCTTATATTTATGTCTTTGATCCATTTTGAATTAATTTTGGTTTGCAGTGACAGATAGCAATCTAGTTTCATTCTTTTGCATGTAGCTTTCCAATTTACCCAGCAACATTTATTGAAGAGGCTTTTTTGTCTCCATTGCATGTTTTTGGCTCCTTTGTCAAAAATTATTTGCCCACATATCTGAGTTTATTTCTGGGCCCTTAATTCTCTTCCGTTGGTCTGTGTGTCTGTTTTCTGCCAATACCATGCTGTTTTGATTATTGTCGTTTTGTAGTATAATTTGAAATCAGGCAGTGTGATACCTCCAGCCTTGTTCTTTTTTTCACAGGATTGCTTTGGCTATTCAGGGTCTTTGGTGATTCATACAAATCTGATGAATTTTTATTCTATTTCTTTAAAAAATGCTAATGGGATTTTGATAGGGATTGCAATAAAGCTGTAAATTGCTTTGGGTAATATGGCCGTTTTAACTATGTTGATTCTTCCAATCCATGAACATTTCTTTGTGTTTTTTTTCAATTTCTTTTATTAATGTCTTGTAATTTTCAGTGTATAGGTCCTTCACATCCTTTGTTAAATTTATTCCTAGGTATTTTATTCTTTTCGTTGCAATTGCACAAGGAATTTTTTTTCATATTTTTTTCCGAAATTTCATTGTCGGTAAATAGGAATGCAATGGGTTTTTGTGCGTTGATTTTGTACTGCAACTTTACTGTATTTGTTTATTATTTCTAATAATTTTTGGTGCAGTCTTTAGGGTTTTCTATGTAAAGACTCGTGTCTGCAAAAAGTGACAGTTTGACTTTTTCATTTCCAATTTAGATGCCTTTTATTTCTTTCTCTTGCCTGATTGCTCCAGCTAGAACTTTTAATACTATATTGAATAAGAATGGTAAGAATGGGCATTCTTGTCTTGTTCCTGATCTTAAAGGAAAAGCTTTTAGTTTTTCACCATTGAGTATGATATTAGCTGAGGGTTTGTAGTATATGGCCTTTATTATATTGAGATAGTTTCTTTCTATATCCATTTTATTAAGTGTTTTAATCATAAATGAATGCTGTATCTTGTCGAAAGCTTTTTCTGTGTTTGCTGATATGATCATATGATTTTTATCCTTTGTTTTGTTTATATGGTGTATCATATTGATGGTTCAGCATACGTTGAACCATCATCGCACCCCTGAAATGATCCCCGCTTAATCACGATGTATAATCTTTTAAATATATTGTTATATTTGATTTGCTAGTATGTTGTTTTAGGATTTTTGCATCTGTATTCATCAGAGACATTGGTGTATAGTTTTCTTTTTTGGTGTTATCCTCACCAGGTTTTGGCATCAGGGTAATGTTGGCCTTATAAAATGAGTTAGGAAGTATTGCCTCTTCTGTTTTTTGGAAGAATTTGAGAAGGACAGGTATTAAATCATTTTTAAATGTTTGGTAGAATTCACTAGTGAAGCCATCTGGTCCTGGACTTTTACTTTTTGGGGGTTTTTGATGATCGTTTCAATTTCCTTACTATTGATTGGTCTGTTTAGATTTTCCAGCTCTTCGCAATTCAGTCTAGGAAGGTTGTATATTTCTAAGAACTTGTCCATTTCTTCTAGATTATTGAATTTGGTGGCATATAGTCTTTCATAGTATTCTCGTATGATCCTTTGTATTTCTGTGGTATCCATCATGACTTCTCCTTTCATTTCTGATGTAGTTTATTTGTGTTTTTTTCTCTTTTTTCCCTGGTGAGTCTAGCCAGGGGTATGATCCCTTTTCTCTATAACTGTTATTGAAATGGAAAGACAAAAATACCTTCTCTTGCTTTCTTCCATTTTAAACTTGTTTTCCTCTTAATGGTACTTACTGTAAGAGTAGATGGCAGGAAACCTTTTACCACTTTTTCAGGAGTCAAGCTCGTTAATATTTTTATTTGGATCCTATTTGTACTATAATACATTATCTATTCCCTTTGTTCATCTACCTCTCATGGAAAGAAAAGTCATTTGTGGACTTTGAATCTGTAGGTATAAAATGGGCCCTTCTTGTCTATTTAGAATTAGAGAATCTAAAAACATGAAACATGAGGTGTTTCTACAAGATGCTCTGGGATTTGAAGTGAAGAATTGAGAAAGACCAATATTTCACTTGACAAAAATCTGTGAATATGAAAATGCCATTGTGTTACAAGAAATCTTTCTAGTTCATCTATATAATATGTATAGTAAATATAGAGTGATTTTCACAAGCTATACAGAAGAATCTATTTCATTACCTTACAGCTATCCATTTCTAATGTGTATATATATTAATATCATACTTAGCGCAGTGATTAGAATATAGAGATATAAAGACCTTGGTGCAAGTTTCAACTTTGCTGCTGTAAACGTGGTTATATGCAAGTTATTAACCTTTCTAAATCTCAGTTTCCTCACCTTTGAATGAGAGTTTTCTATAGGATGTTATGCGGAGTAAACTAAATAAGATGGAAGAAATAATTTAGCTCATAGTAAGTGGTCAGTAAAGATTTGTGTTATTATATCTATATTACATATTTTATTATAACATAATAATATAATTATGTTAGTTATATGAATGGTATCAATTAACTCATTTCCCATTTGCTCTGAGAATACTCTCCAGCAGTGCTTGCAGCTGCAGCATTTACCCTGAGATACCTCACGGATTACAGTCCTAACCTTACCCCCAAAGTTTGCCAGGAAATATCTCGCTTTTATTATTATTTTCACATCGCTCTAGTATATTAATAATCTTTGGAAATAATGACATCATTCTATTTATAGCATTCTGTTTTTAGTAGTGATATTTCTATTTACAAAATATAGTTAATTCTCAATCGCTGAAAATTTCAAATTCTAGAAAATGTAGCATTCCAACGCATAATCGTTCTTGAATGGTTATCTGAAGATTCATTTGATAAATCCGATATATGTATACATTTGTTACATTGGGATTGGAGACTATTTCTGTTTAAAAATAACTCCAAGAACAATTTTTTATTTTATTTTCACATTGAAAACCAGTCAGATTTACTTCAGCCTCAAAGAGCATGTTTATGTAAATTAACGCTGGCAGTGAGCTATACTTTTTTTTCTAAAGAGGAAATTGGTTGATATAATGTGCATGTATTATATTTAGTGTTAATTAGTAATATAATTAATATAATATTCAATTTTTATATATTTTTAGTGTATGCCTATTATGGGTTGAATTGCGTTCACGACCCTGTTCATATGTTTGAGTCCTGACTGCCAGAATCTCAGAATGTGACCTTATTTGGCGATATGATTTTTACACAGGTTATCAAATTACAATGAGGTCATGAGGTTGGGCCCCTATCCAGTGTGACTGGTATCTTTATAAAAAGGGGAGATTTCAAGAATGACTTGCAAATAGGAAAAAAAAAACATGTGAAGATGAAGGAAGTGATCAGGGTGATTGTTTTACAAGCCAAGGAATGACAGGATGGATAGCAAACCACCAGAAAGAAGCTAGGCTAAAGGTGTGAACAGATTTCTTTCGTAGCCCTCAGAAGGAACCGACCTTTCTCAGAACCTTAATCTAGGAATTCTGGCCTCCAGAATCAAGAGACAATACATTTCTATTGGTTAAGCCCTTCAGTTTGTGGAACTTTGTTATGGCCATCCTAGCAAATTAATATACTTATCCAATAAAAAATGTGAGAGTAGTCAGATAGATTTTAGGGGGCAACAGCATAGGCAGGGACACCTAAAGTATTCTCCTGTTTGTTTGTCCCATTGTCCACTGCTGAATGAAATCTTAGTTATCCTTCCAGGTCTAGTCTAAAAGACATTTCCACAATGAAGACTTTCCAAGTCTTCTGGTCAGAAACAATTTCTTCCCCTTTTATATTCACAACAGAGAAAAGCAAGCATATTTCACTAGTTCATCCTTTCCCACTACAGTTCATTTTCCCAGTGAAGGTAGATTATCTCACTAAGAGTTGCCCTTGTATCCTATTTAATTTTCAGTCCTGTCCCCTATCCATTCAATTCTAAGGCTTTTGAGTGCAAGAGATGTGTTATTCATTTAGTGTGTGTCAGTTCCATTCTCTGCCAGCTAGTGCAGAGTACAATGCTTGCGTGGAACTTATAGTAGATGCTCAATGAATATTTGAGAAATTGAATTGATTTTCCAAACACTATTTTTTCATCTTAACTGCATTGTGAGAGAACCTTTCAGAGAGAGAGTAACTAAAGTTAGTTGGATGACCAAAGGTAAGTACCTAAAATATGTTTTTTTGTTGAGGTTTGTGGAAGGGGAAGTTGCGGCCAAAGAACAGCCAGAGGATATTAGGGAGTTCAGGGCACAGAACCAAGCAAACTGATTTTGTCCAGTTGAGGGAGGAGGGTGGGATTGAATTTATAGCCTTGAGAGCAGTTCAGGGCTGGAAGTCTGAAAGTTGGTCAGATTAGGAATCCTGGCTGTCACAGCAAGAAGGAAGGTAAGATTGCGGGGCCAAACAAGATTAGGGCTGGGGGTTATTTGGGTGTGGGGGAGGATAAGAGGGAAACGATAGGAGAACCAAAGGTCACTTTTGTCCAGCCACTAGTCAGGAGGGAGGAACTGGGATTACAATAGAGGTGGACCTGAGGCTTGGGTACAAGTAGGTTTCATGATAACATTTTCCAAACCATAAATCAGAACATATGATAAATACAAATGAATGTATCTGAAAACTAATACAGAATATTTGGAACTGGAATGATTTATGAAAATGTACTGTACATGGTTGCTACTATTACAGAAATGATCTTTGTTGTAGGCCTAAAGTGATGTTCTTTTCTTTCTCCTAGTTTATGTTATCTTTTTCCCTTGTCTAGCCTGAATATTGAACAGAAACACATTTTTATTATGTTTTTGTCTTAAGAGTAGGTGAATTAATTTTCTATTTCTCTTAAAATGTTGATTAAATTATTGTCTCTTGCCTTCAATGGATTTTTTTCTCCGCTGCTTAAAATCGCCCCCCCCCCCCCTTGCTCTAAGATCTCCTTTTATTATTTCCCAAGATCAAGGGAATTTCCACTTTGCTTGGGGATTCCCTATATCTGTGTTAATGGCTTAAGGACTTTTGCTCACCTCTTCCATTATTCTTATAATGAACGGGACTTGCAAAGACATTTTTTTGTTGGATACTTCCATCTAGCACAAGAATACCCCTATCGCTAATCCCAGAGTTTAAATGAACTTCAATATATAATTATTTTTAGGCAGTGCTAGTTGTCAAGGATAGAGTCACAAAGAAATGTAAGATACTGTCCCTGTCATTGGGCCATTTTCTCAAGCTAATTGTAAAATGGGCTAACCATAACTATGAATTATATAGTAATGTATGTAACTTTGTCTTTAATCTGTCTTCAAATGTATAGACAATAGTCATGTTACATTTTACAAAATTTCTGCTGTGGCATATTCACTAGCTTTCACATGTATGTTCTATGGACATATATTGCAAGTGGGCCTATGTTTCTACCTATGTACTTCCAAAATTCTGTCTGTGAGCAGTACTCCTATAATATTCTAGGAGCCAGCTTGTGTGCTGCATTGAGGATAGGTGAGCTTTTGGCAAATGAAATGGTACACAATCACCTTAGTAAAGAAAAAAGCTGATAAACCTACAAGCTATTTTTAACTAATGAGTTTTTGCCATTATAATCCATAGCAAATTGAGAGAAATTTCTCTCTTCTCCCCTATTTTTTTTTTTTTAAGTAAATAAACATTTAGGGACCAATCTGTCAGACATTGGGAGGAGTTGTATATTTAACTCACTGTAACCTTTGTTTCTTCCTCTGAAGACTGTCTTTTACATGGATTTTAAAAGCATGTTCGAAGATATTTTAAAAACTGCCATATGTTTAATGTGATTGGTATGTTTAAAGCTACAGAGGGAAAGGGAGCCTGTGTTGTGAGCTGTGGCATAGCTGAAGTGTTAGAAGAATTTAATAGAGAGGTTAAATAGGTCAAGCCTGGGTTCAAATTTCAGCTCTGCCACCTGCTAGCTGTCTGATCTTGGTTTAATCACTCTGTGCCTCATTTTCTTCTTTGAAACCGTGGTAATAGTAGCTACATAAGAGGTTTATGAAGTTAAATTAGTTAATATTTATAAAGTAATGAAGATAGTGTCTAGCTCACAGTAGGAATAAAATAAGTGTTAAGTAAAATTATTCTTGTAATTAACAATAAAAATATTTCTGATGGAATTTCAGCTGTGCATTTCTTTGGATAAGTATCCATTATCATGTGGGTCCTTGTCTTAGGGCCTGGTCAGTTGGAAATTATGAAAATAACTAAACTTATTTGGTCTGAAAAGCTCTAACATTCCCAGGTTAGGTCTCAGACAAGGGCTGAGTGCTGCAGACTCTTGTTGCCTGAGAAATTTCTGAGTGTTACTAGGAACTATTAATGAGGGGCAGAATTATGAGAACCTTTCATTTCTGCTTTTGTGACTCGAAGTGAATCAAGGCATTGAGTCATACTTCCCCCTGAAGCTATGTGCTGTTGTTGGTATGTGTGTATGTGTGGTAGGTAGTGGATACAGGAAAAACAACTATTTCTGAAAAATAGCAGGCACATACTATATGCACTTTTCTCCACTCTGCTGTTTTCAATTAACAGTATATCATAGATGTCTTTCCACAGTAGTATGTAGTGGTATTCTTTTTGTAGCTGCATAGTTCTCCATCATGGTCTTAGTCTGCTGTTGATGAACACTGTCTTTTGCTATTACAAATAGTGGTATAAATAATAGACTTCTGCATATATCTTTTCATACTTTTGCCAGTGTATCTTTGGTTAGAGTGTTAGACATCAGATTGCTGAGTTCAAAGATAAATGTATATGTAGTTTTGCTGGAAATTGCTATATTTTTCTCCAGAAGAGTTGTACCATTTTGAATTTCCACCAACAGTATATGAATGCCTATTTCCCCAAGACCTCATCATCATATTTTAGATTTTTTTTATTGTTGTCTATCTATTAGGCAAGAAATACCTGACTGTAGTTTAATTTAATTTGCATTTCTTTTATTATGAGTGAGGTTGAGTATCTTCTTGTATGGTTAAGAACTATTTATATTTCTGTGACTTACCTGTTAATATCTTTAGCTCATTTTTCAAAAGGGCATTGTCTTATTTCTTATCTGTATTTAGAAACTGTATATTTGGAATATCCTTTTTTGCTAGAAATTGCAGGTATTTTTCTCTATTTGTCATTTGTCCTTTTACTTTATTCATGGTACCTTTCCAATGTAAAAGTTTTTATTTTTAAGATTTTATGTAATAAAATTTATCAATGTTTTCTCTTATTTCTTCTGAATTTTGAGTTATAGTTAGGAAATTTTTACTACTACCGAATTATAAAGGAATTCATGGTTTTTTTCATGGATTTACGTGGTTTATTTTTTACATTTAATCCGCAATCCCTTTGGAATTTATCTCACTATGTAGGCCAGACACTGTGCTTTGGGCTAGCTGGAGCAGGGTGGATTGGGATAGGGACTTGGGAGCAATGAAATACAAAATTATATAGGATACCATCTCTGAATCAAAGTGCTATTACTAGAAGAAGAATCAGAGCAGCTCTTGAGAAGAATCGAATAAATGGATACCATGAGTCTGTATGGTAAGATAATACAGTAAAAACATTCTTCAAATGAAGTTATTGATTTATTTGTGGACGCAAAGATATTCTCAAAAGAGAATAAGATAAATTCTGACAAACGTACTTATAAAATGACACAAGAGGGTTTTATTTCATGGGATAATTAAAAGAATCTCAAGTGAAATGACACTGGAGCTGGGTTTTAAAGGATGAGTAGGAACTGAACAAACTGAAGATAAAGGCAGGTATTTCTAGTAAAGGAAGCATTTGCATGGCATGAAGTACTTGTCCTGTTCATGAAGAAGTAAAAGAGTTCCTTGACTTGGTCATTCATCACATGTGTTGTCAGGAGGAAAGGATGGAAGAGAAGACTCAGTGATCTTGCTAGACCAAAGGCCACATCATAATATTTTAGACTTGAAGACCGTATCATCTCTGTAACAATAACTTAATTCTCTTGTTGTATCATGAAAGCAGTCATGGACAATCTGTAAACAAATGAGTGTGATTGTTTTCCAATAGGATTTTATTTACAAAACAGGTGGCAATCCAGATTTGGCCCATATACCATGGTTTACCCTGACCTGGATTAAAAGATTGGGATTGGAGAGCAAGTGGGGATATGGGGTGTTGGAAATACAGCTAGGTCTAGGAAGTAAAGACAAAAAGTCAAAGCAACATTGTTGTCTGTTTTAGCATCCTCAGAGCAAAGACTTCTAATGTGGCTGCTTCCACTATGTAATTTTACAAAAATAGTATGTAAATTTTAGATAGAAATCTTCATGGCCTTCTATATTGAAAAACATAAATTGTGAGAATCAGGAAAGAATGATCTCATTTTGCCTTGCTCAAGTGGGAGCAGTAAAAGCTAAGTCTTCCAGAAACTTGAGTAATCTTAATCCAGTTAAAAGGAAGTACCACCCTGTGCCAGAACTTTCTCAGCGTGGAGAATTTTGACATTGGAAATCAGCTGCTTAATGTG
This sequence comes from Pteropus vampyrus, assembly GCF_000151845.1. Classification (NCBI taxonomy): domain Eukaryota; kingdom Metazoa; phylum Chordata; class Mammalia; order Chiroptera; family Pteropodidae; genus Pteropus; species Pteropus vampyrus. The sequence goes on along the minus strand of NW_011888903.1, from coordinate 3,942,636 downwards.
GTAATTAGCCAACGGTGTTATTTCAGTGGTTAAACTTAAAGCTATATAAGTCTATTCGAGCATTATATAAGTCTGATGAATTAGATCTGAGAGCAGAAGGGAAAACTTCTTGATGAATGGGATGCCTAAATTGGATCTGAAGGTGGATTGGATGAATTCTAAATATTCTTCAGCTTAATAACAGCCTGTCAGAATGTTTGTTTTTGACCAGCTGTCAAAATGAAGAAATTCAATTGTATAATTGAATGTGAATGGAGAAATTCAGTTGTATAAATGCAACTTTATTTTGGTAACAGTACAAATAATTATTAATTATGTATTTCAAATAACTCGTCAGTCTGAGTACAACTCTTATTCTATCACAAGGGTGTCCCCTATTCAAAAAGTCTTATAATCTTAAAGATGTATAATATATTTTACCTTTCTGAAGTTAAAAAGCTAAGAATTATTAAAATGAAAATGGCAGCTTTCATCAAGGAGCCAGTGATGTTTCCATAATTATTCATTTATATAAATGTTTGAGTCAGTCATTGTATAATTACGTTTTAATTTTTGGAATTCACTAGGGAGGGTGAAGATAGTTATTGAGCAAGGTAGTTATTGAGAATGTTAGCCGGAAGCAAATTACCTTTCGACAGACAGAAGTTTCATGTTAATACTAATGAAATTCTCCAGGGTTATCTCCATAAATTATGACATATTTTTGAAATATAGAGATAAATAACTTGGCCATTCACATGATTTCTTTTTTCTTGTTTGTTTGATTTGTCAGGAAAGAAGCAGGCATGAAACATGGTTTTTCTTTTTTTCTAATTATTGGTCACTGCTTCCTGGGCTCTTTTTTTCTCTTTACTATTCTCAACAAAAAGTTTTTTTTTCTTCCATACAATAACATATATCTAAGCTCCTTGGTAATCGTGGTCTGGGACCTGGATAAAGGCCTTGAGAGTGATTTCTTGTTTCAGCCATCCATTATTTTTGAAGGTTTAGATTTCATTTCTTGGGCTTCTACGTAAAGGCAGGACCATAGCAGAGTAGTGTTGGTGGAGGCAAGATGCGAGCAAAGGGCTAGGAAGTGATGATGAATTAAATATATACGGTGTCCCAGGAACTTTGTTAGACTGTTTTCAGATGTGATTTCATTTAAGGAGGAAACAGTGCTGAGAAAATCAGAGAAATCATACTAAGTCGTGTCTGATAAAACCATCTAGATTGTTTTTTCTAATTGTTTTAATGCATCAGCCATGATATCCAATATGATGTTGAACCTGTTTTATATTTCATTAAAAAAAATACTAATGAGTTTATAAATATAATAGGTAATCATTTCATAATGTTGCCCAGGTCTTCCTCTCCATTCTCCTCCACTTTCCATACCCCCACCACAACCCAATACCTATCAGAATGTACACACTTAAGAATTTCTTTACATTACTTCAAATGATAGCATGTAAAAGTAGATAAGATGAGGCTGGACAAGTAAAGCAGTGTCCATCCCATGCGGGTGATGGATGTGCCATGCTAGTGAACTTGGTAATAGAGACCAATGGAAGGGCCTTTCTCAGGAGAGTGGTATGATCTGACTTATGTTTTAGATATATGTTATTCTAATAGCAAGGTAGAAGATGGATTTCTGGGAGACAAGACTGGTGGCCAGGTAGAATGGTGTGAAGACTCTTGTAATATCCACATAAGGAATGGTAAGGACTGCACTGGTAGAAGGGATGGAGACAGAGGAATAGATTTGAGAATGATTCAGTCATTTTTGTGGAGGGAGGCAGATAGAGGAAGAGAGAAGAGTCAGCAATACTTCTTAGATTTCTGGCTTGGCAGGCAAGATGGAAGATAACACCCTTAACTGAGGCAAAGAACACTTTCTGATTTATTAAACAAAGCAATATTTTCAGCTTTCAAAATTGGACATGAAGATTAATCTTGTATAAAACAGCACTGTCCAATATAAATATAATGTAAGCCACAAATGCGAACGACATATATAATTTTAAGTTTTCTATAAGCCATATTAAGTAAAAAGGTGAAATTAATTTTAATACTATGTTTTATTTAACCCAGTGTTTTCAAAATCTTATAATTTAAATTTATAACAATATAAAAATATTAATGAGCATTTTACATTTCATTTTCATATAAAGTCTTCAAAATCTGTTACGTATTTTACACTTATAGTACATCTCTTTTCACCTTAGTCACACATCAGATACTTACTAGCCACATGTGGCTAGTGGCCACCAGATTGTACAAATGAACCTGTAGAACATTCTAATGTACTTAGATAAAAAGCATTCTTTTTCATTAAAGAACTATATTGCTCCTGGAAATTGACTAACTAGTCAAGATAAATATTCACTACACTCAGAAACCACTTAGCTTAACAAGAGAATAGATTATCAGGAGATGTGACATTTATTTTGGGTTTTGATACCAAAAGTTGTGTGATCTTTGATAAGTCAGGTTTTCTGCACCAGAAAGAATTTAAGGTCAGGACTCCTCTTACAGTTTACTTTTAAGATCTGTAAGTCAATGAATTGACTACTTTATGCAGCAGCAGCAATTGTGGTAGTCCTAGTGGTAGTGATAATGACAAACCTTCTATTGTGCGCTGGACACTTTTAAATGCTTTACACATATTAACTAATCTAATTATCACAACAACCCTGTGCAGTCCCTTCTGTTACTGTGTTCATTTCACTGAACAGGAAACCAAAGGACAGAGGGGTTATCTAAACAGTTAACAGAGCTGGTAGGTTGCAGATTTGGGTTTAAAATGCAGGTACTCTAGTTTTCAGATCCATGCCTTTAACCACTACACATACTGTTTTCTTAAAAAGTAAAAAAATAAAAATAAGCTGTTATTTTCTTTCAAACATCACAAACTTAAATCTTTTTCAAACTCATAAAAACAATTTCAAACTCGTAAAGACAAATTCTTAATAGCCATTTTTAATTGTAAGGCAAATAGAAAGGTAATTACTGCCTTTTCTTTTTTTGTAGTAGCCCTTAAGTTAAGCTCCTTTCCACAGAACAAAGGGCTAGTTGGATGAGATTTGAAATTGGATTATTTCTCAATAAAAAGATGTAACTGTCCTCTCTAAAGGTAAACCCCAAACTAACAAAGAAACAAAAATTGGACCAATCTCCCCCTTTCCCTATATGAGAGTTAACCACAAGCAGTAGTGTGCTGATACATATTTAGCAACTGTCTCTCTGGAAAAAAATGTATGTGTTCTATATATGTGTTTGCTATAAATTTTATAGGACGTGTACTATACGATGTATAAATGATAATAAATATACTATACCCTTTGTTGCAAACTCCGTACAGTCATTTGATTCTCATAAAATGTTTTGTTCTTTTTTTTTTTTTTTTGCTGAACCTTTGTATCTGTTGGTAACCTATGGTAGCAATTGATGAATGAGTGTAGTTTAGACATGGGCATTGGTTGATATTTGCATTTGCCTTTATGCAAATTTGCCTTTATGCAGGAAGACAACAGTGAAACAAGCAAGACACATGTTAAAACATGATTCTTTTGTAGATGACGAGTCACTGCTGAATCAGAAAATTTGAATAATGGAGGAATATTTCCTCTTTTACTTGTGTTATTTTCAATGTAATGGCTACGTATACAACATCCTTTTAGGTTTAATCTGGATCATGAACACTTTTTCCTTCACTTTTCAAGTTCTAGAAATCAGCAAAATCAAGGCCTCATTTTTAGTTGCTGATTTCCCTGGTGTTAATACCTCCATCATGGCTAATTTCAAGCTACTGGCATGATTTCACTGAATGCAGAGTTGGGAAGAGATTCATAGAATTATGTGAGTTTACATAATTCAATTTTAATAATAGCTATGTCTAATAACTGGCTTACAGAATTCCTAAAAATTTAATAACTGTCTTTTATGAGCCAGTAGAAATCAGATCTAACACCCTACTAGCACAAGTATGGGACCTTATAAAGGAATGCATGGAGGAAAGCACATCCTCCAGCCTAGATACGCAGATTCAAAACCAACATGGGATTGTACAGCTTGGATAAATAAGATACAAGAACTGTGGAAGCCTAAATAAGTATAGTTCATTTAGCATACTCATAAAAAAAAAAAAGTCCTTGCCACTCTTTACCAGAATCTTGATCTTAATAACTAGTCAGAATCTATAATCCATGCAGAGGGGATATTTAACTTAGATTCTTATGGAAACATCAAAAGCATTTGTTGAGAATGACTAAACCCATACTTTGTAATAAGATCTCTGTATAATTTACATCATGTAAAAGAAAGCAGAGTGTATTTTTATATAGGTGTCTGGTTCTTCCTCGCTAAGGAATTGATGACAGTGCTTTATCTATCGTGATTGAATTACCTTGCTGGCCCTAGCTACCTCTTTTGCTACATGCCCTAAATTGCTGCCATAACTCACAATTTGCTCTGCTCTGGGATGTCTGCTTCTTGTTTCAAAGTCCTGGGTACAAATCCATTTCCTATGCATTTGCCCAAAGCCCACGCTGAGTTGTGAGACTTGTCTACCCTAGGAGTGACTGTGCAAGTCTCCATCTCTTTGAGCCTTTCCCCAGGGTGCTTTATGTGGACAGTGTCTCTGTGCCTAGGATTTAACTGGGTAATGAACATTCTTCTACATCAGGGGTTCCCAACCCCTGGGCCACAGACCAGTACCAGTCTGTGGCCTGATAGGAACTGGGCTTCACAGCAGGAGGTGATCTGCTGTGGTGAGGGAGCCAGTGAAGCTTCATCTGTATTTGCAGCCTCTCCCTAGCACTAGCATCGCCACCTCAGCTCCACCTCAGATCATCAGGCATTAGATTCTCATAGGAGTACCGGTTCTTGGTGCCAAATAGGTTGGGGACTGCTGTTCTACATTGTATCTGGGTTTTACAGTGTCTGATTTTAAAGTATTTTGGAGGAAAATCCCTTCTTTACAGAGGTCTGTGATGAAAACAGATCACCCATCACCAGGCTATTTCCTGGGCAACACTAATGAACAGTATATGAACTATGCCCTTCTCTGTAGCATATAAACTACAAGTATCTGGGATCATGTCACTTCTGATATCATGTGAGATTTACTGGGTCAAAGAAATTGCCACAGTGAATCAGACCTTGGAGCTATTCAACTCATTTTTTATTTATTTGTTTTTTGGAGTAGAATTGAATGGCTTATGATGATTTCAGTAGTTTAATAAAAAACAAACTGATAAAATTCAGTCTATTCCTTCTCAGCATTTGCATTTTTGACTGGTTTATCATCTTAATATTTCTTTTCATAAAGCGTCTTCCTTACCTTGGTGATTATTTAGACTGTCCTTTACTAGGCTTTCATCCAGCTCTGTTATGTTTTTCTCAATTGACATCATATTTCTGCAGTAGAATGTTAGCTGTTCTGACCCTTGGCTTTATCTAGTCTCACTTTAGCCCCCACAGGCCTAATTTGTAAGCATGACATGTTTTTATTCATAAAATGTTAGACCAATCATATGCAAAATTATAAGGCAGAAAACTCCTGGTTTCAGTGCCTCACCCTATAACATATCCTCTAAGACAGGAATTTTATCTCATTCATTTTTATGCAGTGTGTTTTATATTTCCAATACAGTCAAAAGTCAGATATACAAAAAGTGTACCTTTATATATCTGTCCTTAAACTTAGTTCTATTTTGCACTTCAAAGACACTCAGTGTCTTCTGGTTTAAAGAAATCTTTTTCAGGAAATCACTATATTCAGGATTTAAGCTCTGTTAATCAAAGCTCCATCTTCCCATCATGGTTCTCTCTGTGGTGGGTTCTTCTGCTTGGTATCCTGAGATTGTGTCTGGGCACAGTAGACATTATGTAACATTGTGCTGTCCTCCAGTTTGCTCATCTGCTTTACTCTTTGGTGGTAGTGGAGGGCGGCTGCCGGCATTGTCCCCACTGCTAGTAGAGCTCCTTATTCACTCTGACAGCATAGGCAATTCTCCTTGGGAACTCTGACATTTATTCCTTCTGATTAGGACCCCCATCTCAGAACTCACTGGACCTGGGGATCTCTTGTCACCTGGCTAGTCCTACTCCTTGACTCCCCAGCTTGGGCAGTCAACCCTGAGGCCTTCTGCCACAAGGTGGTTTTATCTCAGCTATAGTGATTCCACTGGAGCGTGCTAGTGAGTTCTGCAAGCCCTCCGTGATCTCAATGCCATCCATGATGGTTTCTGGGAGGTGTGGGCCATCTGAGGTTCTCTGCAGGACAGCCTCATCCAGAGTTTCTGGTATGAGATGACACATAAGTGTTTCCATCAAGTCTCTGCATCCCAGAGACTTAACCCAGGAAGAAGCATTTTGGATAGCCTCACTTGAGTATAATTCTCTTCCTTCTTTGCATCTCTCCCTATCTCAGAGAATTTTCAAGTCCCCTCTGTGTGGAGGCAATGCTGCCCTTCTCTTTACATCCCTGTCTGCAGCCTTACTTGTCGTGGTTAAAAAATATTCATATTCAGTCTTCTAAACTTTGGTTTGATACTAATGGGCAATTTTCCAAATTTAGGAAACTCATGTACCAAGTTCTAGTTAGGGAAAGCCTTCAAGAGCCAATCTTGAAAGTGAAATCTGAACTTCAAAGCTTTAGCCATTTCTCTATTCCAACTATAGCAACCTATATCAGTTTCTAAATCTATAAATGTAAAATATAACTACAAGACTGTTACCTAACTGTGACATCCTCTAAAAAGTAGGAGGACTCAAAAATCATAGGAGAGCAGTACTAGTGTTTCTCAAAAGTAGAGAATAAAATGCTGTGTAAATTATGCCTATGGAGTAGTGCGATGCAGCCCTCTTAGAATTGCTTTGAAGTCAGAAGCATAAGGCTAAATGAAACAATTGTCTTTGCAATAAAACTTGTGTTGGAAAGGGAGGACAGTTCTGATTTTTGCTGTCACCTGCTAGCCATGAGTCTATATTGTACTTGTCTGTTCATGATTCTCCTATGGAGAATCCACACTAAAGCAGTTGTAACCTCTGGCTAAACAGGAAGAGTACCATGTTGGGAAATACAAAAAAGAAAGCGTAGGATAGGTTTCATAATGTAATTTCACTGCATTTGTATCCTCAGAACCCAGAATGGTGCCTGGCATATATACTCTCAAGAAATGTATAAATTTATAAACTTATGTTTAATAAGTGAATCAAAGAATAAATAAATACATGAATGAACAGAAGAACCAGAACTGTAGATGGTATCTAACCCACTCCGAATACTGTAGTTTTATACTTAGGGAGATGATTGGGGTGATTTTTCTCTTTAATAGCTATAGCCAAGTAACTCCGCCCAGGAATGCGTCACCACTGAGCACATTCCTCTTCACCAGGGGGACCCAGAGGAGCAAACCAGCCCAGAATAGGGAAGTGGCTAGTTTGTCCTGTCTGCAAAGAATAGGTCCAAATGAGAATGGGGAAACTGCAGGAGAAAAAATCATAAAAGAAGCAGACTCTAAATAACTGCAGTTACCTGAAGATAAATTGCTACTAATCAAATTACCTTTAGAATTACATTTCATTTGGATTAGATTCGTGATCTGTAGATAACAGGAATTCATCTAATTTAGGAAATATACCCCTTTTCCAACATTAGCAATTGAAATGAATTCAGAACAAAGAGATTCTAAATTCTTTGAAGCACTGTAGCTTAAGGATATAATAATTCTTTCTCAAGTATCTCATCATCTTCAGCCTCTTTTCATTCACTTTGAGAAGATATTTTTAAAAACAGCCAAGCCTCAAGTGACCATTTATTCCTACATGTGATAGGGACAGGGACAGACACAATCAAGTTCATTCTTTGTGGAAAGGAATGAAACTGTTACTTCTTTTTAAGAAACAGACTAACATGATTCTTAGAACCTAGTTTTCATCCCAGTTCCTTACAGCTGTTTATAAACATAAACTCAGTTCTTTCTTTCTTTTTTCCCCCATCTTCTTTTATTTTTCTATTTATGTTTTTAATTAATTAATTATTTTTATGGTGACATTGGTTAATGAAATCCGGTGTCAGCTGTACATTTTAAGGCATATAATATTTTACATTGTGTGTTTACCTCCCATAGTTAGATTTATTTCTGTCACCAAAACTCATTTATTTCTATCCACCAAGCACCACTCAGAATGAAGGAAATGGAATGAATTAGTGAAATAATTACAAATACTATAGTCTCTACTATTTACTAAGAGTCTACTCTGATAAAGTAGAGGCTCAGAGATGTTGAATTACTTGCCTGGGTTCAAAATATAAGTCTGAGTGATTCAGAGCAGCATGACATAGCTGCTAAGTTCCTGGACCCTGATGCCAGATTACCTGGGTCGAATCCCACCTACACCTCTTTTGATGTCTGTGACCCTGGAGGAGTTAACATCTCTGGGTTCCCATTTCCCCTCTGCAAAGTGGGAAAGATGACAATAATGATACCTACCTTCCTCGTGGTTGTGAGGATTGAGTGAAGTAGTTAGAACAACACTTGGCACCTAGTAAATGACATGTGAGAGCTGGTTATTGTTATTGTGGTTGCAAGAAATAAGAACCCAATTCACATTAGCTTAAGCAGCACAAGAAGTGGTAGTATATGCTTCAGACGTTCCTTAGAAAAGAGGTTCAAAAGATGTTGTTAGGAAGTTCCTCAGCATTGTAGCTTGTTTCTCCTTTGCTTCAAGATATATATCAGAAAAGCTTTGTGGTAGCAAGATGACAGTTTACAGCTACAGGGCTACACTGTCCTTACAGAAAAAGAGAATTCTTATTACGAAAATCTGGCAGAGGTCCCATAGAAGTGGTCCAGCTTTGGTTAAATACCCATTCCCGCACCCAGGCCTGAGTCATATGACAAGAACTGAGGCAGGAAGCCTGCCCAATCTGAACCACAAAGCTTGTGGAGGGTTATTGTGTAAAAGCACTTGGGGTGATACCCCAAAGGAAGAGATCAGGGAGAAATATAAATAAATATTATATGTACATAATACTTACATATATTATTTATTTAGTCTCATGACTAACAAGTGAAAGAGCAGATATCAAAATTGTCCTCTCCCTCCAATGCAGGTTTTGTTACAACTATGTTTAATTTAGCCCTACCTTCTTGTATTCAAAGCCATTCTAACAGGGCTACATTGCACAACTCCACAGCATCCTATTTTCTAGTTTCAAAGCCCATTGGCACTGCTGTGACTTCTCAGTCCTCCCACTTTTTTGAGAAAGGCACAGTAAGGCAGCAGCCTGTAGTTTCATTATACATTTGCAGATGTTAAAACTGAGTATTGAGTGGAAGAGAGCTCTTTACTTATTAAATAGTTGTTTAAGCCTACTTTGAACCAGATGCTATACTGTGTTAGCAGCCTTGTGAGAAACCAACCAAAAATGACTGATCTGGAATGCCAGTGCTGTGAGTCAAGACTTCCTCTTCGGGGGCATGCCAGTATTCCAGCCTAGTGATGCCAAAGCATTCAGGCTTTCTGTGACTTTTCTGAGTGGATAATAATTAGTAATAACTAGGTACATCATTGAATGATGTTTCAACTGACAAACAAACATCAATTTCCTGCTGTCTACTTATGCCTGCTCAGTTTCAAAGCATGGCTCTGTTAACACAATCATGACCCTTTCTGTAGAAATGTAGTCTTCAAAGTATATTGAAATCTCTTTATTAGATGGCTAATAAAGGTGGCTAGAGTTTATTGAATTCCTTTGGAATATCAAATATGTATCACTAACAAAGAAGGTAAAATAACAATTTCTTGTAAATGTAGCATAATAAAAGGAGCATATGTTTATTGAAAATTATGTCCGAAGCGATTTTACAAGTTATCCTTTCTAAATCCTGGCCGCAACTCTGTAAGATAGATATAATCATGTCATTTTACAGATGAGAAAAATCAGATCCCAAAGGGTTTAAGTAAAGTCTCATAGTTCTGTGGCACTATGAAATGGAGTTTACTCATTTGTCTGTCCTGCTTCAAACCCTGCTTTCCTTCCTCAGTACCACTTTAACCACCTACTGTATAAACTTACTTTAAAGTTATACTTTCAGGTAATACTGATTCAGGAGACTCAATGCAGTTCATGTAATTCTTACTAAATAATGTAGTTTGAGCCACATTTGAGGACTGATTAGCCAATATAGATTTGAACCTTTCCTATTTTCAGCACAAATCACAAATCCATTTGATTTGTAAACTTCAGGAAATAAGACCCTCCTTATTGAGGGCCAGAGTTAGGCAAAACTGTGAGGTAGGTAAGTCTGTTATTTCTCTGAGTATCACTTTATCTCACTCTCTGTCAGACCCTTTCCCTCCTTAGCTCTTGGATATCTTTACCATCCATGACCCAAGTGTGCCTCTTGGCCATTGCTTTCAGGCCAACCTTGCCTCCCTGAGGCTTCACCAAACTTTGCTCTAGTGAACACTGATCATTTGTTGGTGTCTTGGCACTCTTGCTACCTAAAAGTACCCAGATGTCAATCTGGAGACTTTTCCCCTACATGACGTGTGATCTTGGGGCCTGCCTTACTATTACAAAAAGCAAAGGGGTCCTTGAAGGCCACGTCAACCAAACCATTTCTTTTAACACCCAGGGTCTGTAAAGTGGAAGATAAGCATGCAGCCTAAGCACAGCCAATCTGATGTAATATTCTGGTACTCTGTATCCTGAGAAGAATGAAGCAAGGATGGGAAAAAGTTAAAATTGGCTAATTTTATAAGAAGTACCCTGGCAAGATAGTATTCTGGTAAGATTGTGTTCTCATTCCTGCTCTAAGCCTTGTTCTTTAGCTTTGACCTTCAATCTTGTGATATCCCCACAATCTTTCTAAAACATTCTTCCTTGTTGCAGAATCAGAAATGTTTTTGTGGTTTTCAACCAAAGAACTCTCATAATCAATCTTCCCTCATTGGTAGCCTTGCATGCCACATTTCTCCCCAAGCATCTCACTGTCGTGTTCTTTCCTCATTAACTCGGTAGAAACCTAATATGCTTATTCTTTCACTTTGCATGTCAGGTAGTCTGTACTGCCAGGGATGACTGTTAACAAAGAAGCTAAATGATCTGTAGTAATGAGCCATTTGTGACAGAGAGATGGGATTGATAGCATCCTGTTATCAGCTTCCCCTGTGGGACATTTATGTAATTCACTAAACTAAACATCTTCTCAACAGCTATTTAAAATTCATCTTGAATTTTGTCTTTGGATTCTAGTTGGAGTTTAGCATCTGGCCATTTAAAATTGGCTTTCTTCTTTCCCAGGCTCCAGTGTATACTCTTCTCCAAAGGAGGTTGGGAAGCATAGGAGATGCAGGTCAGAATTGTTGAGTGAAGACCAGGTTATGCAGAGCCCAAGGAGGGCCATCTAAAAGCACAAGTAGATCCTGGTACTATCCTGTTTGAAACCCACAGTGGGTTTCTCATTTTAACTTGAGGATAAAGTTTAAATTCCTCATATGACATTCAGATCTCCCCAGTGCTTGGCCTCTGCCTCTAGCTTTATCTCCAGTATTCTCTCCTTTACACCTTATTCTCCAGCAAAGCTAAACTAAAGGTGCTTCCGTTGTACATGCTGCGTCTTTCTTTTCTCTGGACCTTTTTTTCAGCCTATTATCTCTTTGGAATGCCCTTTTCATCACCCACCAACTGCCCACACCTACTTCTGAGCTGGCCAGTTGTTATTCGTCGTTTAAGATCCATCTCTAGCATTACCTCTTCTGAGAAGTGTTCTTTGATGACCTCCTACCACCACCCACTGCAGAGACTGTGCTTTCAGATTCTTATTAATTTTTATATTCCTGGTGCTTAGCATTGTAGATAAAAATCATGATGAAACAGATGAATGGATGGATAAATAAATAAAGCCCTTCTATAATTACAAAACATAGCACTGTGGGAAGTATTCTGTAACGCAAGTCTTCATAGACCAAAAAGTGCTATTTCATTCATTGATTCATTCATTGATTCAATGTTCATTCATTCAACAGATATGCCTTATTGATTGCCTGCTTTACAAAACACTATGGGCTCTGAGATATAATGACAAAAATATATCACTAGCCCTTCTAAAACCTTACATTTTAGGAAAAGACATGAATTTGTTGGAAGATAGTAATACAATCCTGGGTTAGCAAATAGTTCCATCAAAAAGCTATCTTGCTGCGGGGCCTCTGTTTTGAGAAGATTTTGTGACCACATCTGGGCTCAGTGGATAAGCACTCTGATCTAATAGCTACATGCGATGTGGGCACAGGAGTGGAGCAGTGTATGTACACAGTGCACAGTTTTGGCTGACTGTGCTTTAACTACATGGCAGGGTGAGACTATTCCTACAACAGAAGTAATTTCCACAGGAGGGAAGATGGAGGGGTAAACTTTGAATTAGGAATACCTGAGAAGACTTCATGGGGGTAGGTAGAGAGTTTTTAAGGATTTGCAGACAGGAAAAACAGGTAAGAGCAAAGGCAAAGTAAAAGTGCTTGACAGGCTGGGTAAGTAGGCCACAGGGTCTTGGGAGTAAAAAAGTAGTAGGTGGCCAAAATGGATTAGAAAGAAGCTACTGTAAGGAATTCTGACTTTATTTTGTAGTAAATGGGTTATACCTGAAGGCTTTTGAGAAGGAGAGGTCCTTTGTTTTAGGGAAATCATTCTACCAGCACTTTGAAGGAGGAGAAAGGTTCAAGAGGAAGGTGATGGAAAGTAATCTATGTCAAAAAAGGATTGCCATCACCAAGTGACGGTGATGTGAACACAAAGACAGTAGCAGTAGGAATAGAAGGAATGGTCGGCAGATAATTTGAGAAAGAAATGACAAATTTGATACAGCGTTGGAAAGGAGAGTAACTCCGAGGTGTCTAAAATGTGAATATACAAGAGAAAGAGGAGGGATGCTGCAGCTGGCATCAGAGAGCACTGATGCAGTGTTGGACATCTTGAGGCAGAGTTATGGCCAAAATATTTTCAAAGAAATATCCTGCAGGTATTTAAAATTGTGAGTCTGTAGTTCAGAAAAAAAAAAAAAAAAAAAAGCCAAGGAGAAATTCCATGCCCAGAAAAAGTTCCACTACTATAATTCCTTCTGGTAATTCTAAAATTCAAAAAGCTATAAAGAATACACATTTTTAAAAAAGTTTGGTATCAAAACTTGTTTGATGACAAACCTGACCAGCATCGATATAAGGCTAATAATAGACTTTATTTATTCCACTAAGGTCAATTTTTTTTTGTTTGGCTAAAGAAATAATATGTTTGAATACAGAGTGCTGTCCCAAATTGTACCGGATGGAGGGTGTTCCATGTTAAATGGTGCATGCACCAATTAACTTTTAAAATTAAAAAAATGTTTATAAATGCTGAAATATATCTGGTCCCAAGGTTTTAGATGAAGCATTGTGAACATGTATCAGTATATTTTTTCTTTATTTCACATTTTAAGAAAATATTATCTTAGTTTTGATGTGTTTGGCGCTAAACAGTAGGTAAACAGATGTCTCTTTGTATATGAAAGTTTTGGAGAATGAAGCATTCTTTGTAGTGCCTTTTCTGTACACTGATGTTTGATAAGTTTCTTTATTCATAAAATTGGAGTACTACCTACCTCATAGAGTTGTTTAAAGAGCTAATAATGTACAGGATCCAACACATAATGAGTATTTTGCTAAATGTTAGTCATTATTATCCCACCCTTTAATTGACAAAATATTTTCTAAAAAGCATTTTGGATGAAAATTTTTTGCTTTCCCACCCCAGAAAGTGCTGTGAAAACAAATGTCTCCCTTGATGAATGTGAAGGAAGTAGCAGAGAGAATCACATTTCTTGAGAACCCAGTATATAATTGGTGCTTTTAACCTCACGAGAATAATATTATTTTCCTCCATTGCACAGATACAGAAACAGATCCTGAGATGTTAAGTAGCATGACCCAGGTCGCCCCTCAGTAAGGGGTAAACTACTCTTTTCACTCTACCTAGTTCCCAGGGGAGTGTAAAAGACAGCAGGTAAAACACCTTGTCAGGCAGAGTGTGAAAGATAAGAGTCAGTGTAGGCCTCTTTCTGGGCTTCCCCCACCCCCACGCCCAATAAAGACCTCTGGAAATAACATGCATTCATCCCATAAAAATCAAGTCTAATTTTCAGACCAGCGGAAAGTAGTGTCTGTTAATTTGATCAGGATTGGGGAGAGGAGGAAGGGGATGTGGGAGTGAGGTCAGAGTCTGGTTGTTGTGGCATTGAGTGTGAGGGAGGGACCTGTTCTGTTTGCTGTAAGAGGGAATTACTGCGGGAAAGGAAATCAAGTTTGTTGTAATTTGACTAAGTACACAGGAACGTAATCCGTTTCTTTATTTTTGATGTAGATGTTTTAAATGAAGACTGTCACATTTTCTTCCTTTTTTCCCCAGACCACACACTTCCCGCACTGTAGATCTGGCCCCTCTCTTCTGCCAGGGCTTCCAAGGCACAGTTTCTTTCTCTCACTCCTTGCTGCCAGGCAGGAAATGTTCTTAGCTATCGGATAAGTCTCCCGTTTGAAGTTGGGGGGTAGGGGAAGAAAAGGAAAAGGAAAAGAAACAAAGCAAGAAAAACTTTACTAGAGCAGTGAGCCTGAGCCCCGAAGGGATCACGGCCGGTTTCTAGTTTCCTAGAAAAAGGGATCCCAGCCCCACCTCTCCTTCCTCACCGCACCCCCCTCGAACTCCCCCCTCATTTCTTCTGGGCGTGTTTTTCAATCTATGCTAATAGGATTGACTGGCGGGCGGGGCAGGCTTCCCCTGACAGCCTGGTGAGAGCCCTCAGGAGCAGGACGGGCCCTGCTTCCTCGCCGGTGACAGGGTCCTGGTGCCTGGTGCGCTGGTCCATGCTGGTTCCCGCCTTTGTTCTCGGGCCGAAGCCGAGACATGCGCGGCTGACGATGGAAGTGGAGGACGCGGGCGGAGTGGTGCTGACCGCCTACCATTCGTACGCTCGCTCCCAGCCGCCCAGCTCCGAACCGCGCTGCACGCCCCGGGGCGCCACCAGTCACCCGGGCAGCAGGTACCGACAGCCACTCCGAAGGGAGCAGGGGTTTCCTAGGCTTCGGGATTTCACCTTGCAGCTGGGTTTTCTGCCAGGGAATACCACCACCAGCACTTGACTGTTGTTTCAAGTTTTGGTTGACTGCATGAGTGAGGCTACTGTTCTTTGTATTGTCCTTTATTGGAAGTGGAAATGCACGGAGTCTCAACCCCAAAGGCCTTGGCTAACAATGAGGTTAACGGCAGAATTGTGTTCTTGATACAACCTGGTGATAATAGTCACATGCCTCATTTTTACCAGATTCACCCTTTGAAGTATTAGAAAAAATTTAGAAAATCATGCAAAAAGTGAAAAAAATTAAAATGCATTATCCTAAATCCTCTAGCAGTAACAAGAGCTTCTTTAGTAACTCCATGCCACCTGAGCTAAAGCATAGATGGAGAGATTCTCCAAAAAGTAAATCTCAGTAGACTTTTTAAAGCAATTTTATTTCTAGATTTTAAAAAAACTTTCGATTCTATAAATACATTGATATTATTATTTTGTTATTGCTAATGTTGATTCTGTTCTGTAAATGTAATTATAATTTATTTCCTTTGGGTCAGAAGAGGTCTATAGCTATCTCACTATGTGCATTTTAGATTGAATAAATCAGAGTTCTTTGTTAACTTACTCTGTCAGTGTCAAGGCTAATGAGACTTTCATTGATTAAGCCAAAAGTGTTAGACTCAGGAAGTTTCTGTGGGTAGACAAAAATATTACACTAATAAGTGAGATGGTTTGATATCTGACACATTTAGAGGAAGTTTTATTTGTTTTAATGTGGCTATTTGGCTGCTGTGGATCCATTGATCAGTGGTTTTCTTTCCAAGTGGGGAGTTTGAGTGGTGTGCTTTTTCGCATGTTTATTTTCAGTCATTTATTTTTTCTTGTACTTTTATCTTTAGTTATGTGATAATGATGATATGTTTTCTAATTTAATTGACTTGTGAGGCTTCCAACTGATTGCACCTTTTTTTTCAAGCAATATCCATGAGAAGAAGAACATGCATTATCATGAGATCTGTTTTAGGCATGGCTAACAGAGAAAATATTGTTTCTTTCAAAAAGAGCAAATTGAGTGAAATCTAATTTTTATATAAAGATAATGATAAAATAATATTTTTCTTTCAGCTATTTAGGGGCTACGCACATTATTTTAAAGGCTACTTGAAGAAACAAGCTTGTATTTGTCTTTAGGGCGTTTTCTAAGTATAATCATTGACTTTAATTACTTAGATTATGGGAAACTAAATAGATTTAAATGGTTTGATGAGAAGCAAGGGCCAGGTTTGTGCATTTTTAAATGGTTCTGGTATAGCTGTCCTGTCTATAACTCCCAACAGCTGTCTAGGAGCAATAGCCAGATTGTGCCATTTGGGCTATGTGAAACTGCATCCGTTTCCAAAGCAAACTAGAGAAGTTCCATTAACTCAGCATGTGGTCTTGTGGAATGATAATACATGAGAGCAGAAGAGTTGGGTGTCATGTTTTACCATACAGTTGCCAATTAGATTTATGTTGCTCCAAGTTTGCATCTTTGGTGACCGACCTGCACCCTCTCTATAGGGACCTTTGTGTCACTCACCCTCTGATGCAGGAGATAAATGACCCCCCTCCCCTACAACTAAATCAAGAGAGAATAGAGAATAGCTTAATTCCTTGGTTCCCAGTAACAGTAATCAAAGAGAGGTTCCTGTGTTTAGTGGAGCCAGAGGACACCATCAATCATGGGTCTGATAACAGAAATAATCAGGCCTAAGTCATTAACCTTTGACTCACTAACTACTGATCAATACTTCCTTTCAAGCCAAAGAGCAAAATTGTATTGTTCTGCTTATGAAAAAAGCACTTTCTCTTTCCATAATACCCTTTCCTTTAAATCGCTTACATATGTTTAACATATTTGAGGAGTAGTGACCAGTATGGCACTAGGAAGCATGGACTATTGTATCTGACTTTCTAAGTATCATTCTTTAGTTCTGGGTAGCATGGGTTCAATTCAAAGCAAACCATCTCCTTAATTTCCAATTTCTAAACCTCTACTCCATCTGACTTTATGTTCTGTTGATTTTTTTTTTTTTTGGCCTATTTCTCCCATAAAAATATTATCTCTCTTCTGTTCTCTTCTCTCTCCCTCTCTGCTGCCCTACCCTCTCCCCCACTTCTCTTTTCTTCACTGCTGTATCCCAAGTGCCTAGAGTAGTATCTGGCACATTATAGTACTTCACTAAATATTTGTTAAATAAATTAATGAATCCTTACCAAGATTATAAAATGGCCAAGATAAAATGGTAGGGTTTTTAACAGCCGAAGGCAGCCTTTTTGCATCTACTATGTGCCAGCAACATATTAGGCATTAGGGATACAAAGTCCCTGCCATGAGAATATGGCTCTTTACCTTTCAGACCAATAATATTTTTAGAAAAAAAAGATTGAAATAAATGGCAATATTTCAAAATCAAGAGGCTTCAGATATATATCTGGACTGCCAGCTTATCACAAAGAAAAGGAAGGAAGGAGGGAGTGAAGGAAAGATAGAAGGAAGGAAAGCAGGAATGAAAGAAAAGGAAAGGGGAAGGGAAGGAAAGGAAAATCAAAGCAACTCAAAGGATCCAGCAACTCAGGCTGAAGCAAATTAATGGCTGCTCCATTGCACACTTCATCCTGTTACTCTTCAACATTGAAGCTGGGTGTCCATTGTAATTTATTTTAGGGCCTTCTCATTTTATTTTATATAAATAAGTAGCCAGTATAAATTGTACTTGCCAGTTACTCAGGCTTAGATCAGATTGCGACTCTACACATCACCTACACCATTTACTGCCTTGCTTCATCTGCTTAGAATAGTGTCTGACACCAAGGAAAAATCAGATAGTTGTTAGCTATGTTATTACTGTTATCACTTTTAATCTCAGTTGTTGTTACTATAAATAGGAAAGTAAAACATTTCTGGTACCTATCTCCAAAACTTATTCATACAGGAAAGAGATTCAAGAATACTAAGCATTTATTGGGAGGGAGAAAGTAATTCCTTTTTTCCCACAAATATTCTATGCTTTACATTTTAACATGTAAAGATAAAACAGAATGAAGGATTATAGATTCTCAGTTCTTTTAAAACAGATGTTGGAACTGTCTTCAGAATCATGTTATTTTTATAGAGGCTAAGCTTCTAGACCCTTATTCAGAATCCAGAATGAAAATGTTGACATACATACAAAATAACTTCACTTTCAAAATGAAGCTGAAGCTGAAGATGAAGCTGAACAACTTCAGCTGAAGATGAAGCTGAACATTGTTTTTCAAAGATTTTCTAAGTTATATACAAATAATATATACAGCATTTTTCGGTGAAGGTATAGTATTAAATGGCCATGAGTATTTCTGATGTTTATCTCATTTTGCTATAAACTTCCTGAGAAAGGACAAAAATAGAAGAGAATAACCAACTCTTCCTCAAAAACAAATATAGAAGCTAACCAAGGTTATCGTAGAAATTCTAACTCTACAACAATGTTAAAACTTTTATAAAGGGGATATTGTTTCCTATTATCATAACTGTTCATTATAATGAGAATGGTTTGATTAAAATGGAGTTGATTAGAAAGTAAATATTTTGTGGAAAATACCAAATTTAGCAGCTTTTAATGACACATTTGTTGGTACTTTCCTGGATTGAAATTAATTCATTAAAAAGACATTATTTCACGGTGCCAACTCTTGTTCAGTTAAGCACCTATGTAGGTTTATGAAAGTTTATGGACATATACACAGATTCTGGGACACAGTAGTTATATTTTTCTAGAGGGCTCAGAAATAATCATAGAAATAGGATTCTTAAGAGAGAATATGATATTTATAGGTCATTCTTTATGTTGTGGTTGAAACTAGTTAATGTCTTTGGTTTCTTTTTACAGTGGAGTCCCTGCTGAGTGTAGGAGCCTCCATATGTAGAGCTGTTGGAAAACATCTGGCACATTTCTTTTGATCGTGTCATTTGGCTAAACATTTGGCCAGTTGCTTTGTCCATTTTTAACCTGCTCAATTCTCCTTGATCATTAATCCTTCATGTATCCACAAAAATTCAGATAATTTATGGTGGTATAGAATCACTTTCATGTGGATAAAGATAACTTTTTCTTAACTTTTTTTTGATATAATATTAGACTCATGGAAAACTTGAAAAAGTAGTACAGAGAGTTCCCTATAACCTTCGCCCAGCTTCCTCTAATGTTAACATTTTGCATAACCATAGTTCCATTATCAAAACAGAAAAAATAACAGTGGTACAGTACTGTTAAATAAACTATAGACTTTATCCTGCCTTCACCAGTTTTTCCACTAGCATTGGAATTTTTCTGTTGTAGAATTGAATCTGGGGTCCCACATTGACTTTAGTCTTGGCTCCCAAACCTCCTCCAATCTGTGATAGCCTGTCCTTTTATGACCTTGGCACTTGCGGAGTACTGATTGGTTGTTTCACAGGAAGTCTCTTGGTTTGGATTGGTCTGATATCTTCTTATGATTAGATTGAAGTTTTGCATTTGGGGTGGGAAGTCTGCAGAATGATGTCAAGTGTTTCTCAGTACATCATGTCTCATTAATGATGATGTTAGCTGTGATCACCTGAGTAAGGTGGTATCTGCTAGGTTTCCCTACTGTAAAACTACTGTTTTCCCCTGTGTAATTAATATATATCATGGGGGGCATACTTTGTGACTATAAAATCTCCTGTTTCTCCTCAAACTTTCCTCTTCTGATTTTAGCGTTCATTTATAGATCTTGCGAGTAAAATTTATTACCATGGTATTCTAATGGTAATTGTCTATTTTCTCAATCCTTCTACATTGACTTATTTTACATACTATAAAATCCACATTCTTTCTGATTTTATTGTTTTTACTCCTTCACCTTTAAAAAGTCAACCAAATATAAAAAAGCATCAGTAGTCATTTAACCTACTGTTCTTTTCACTGTTTTGCCACAAAGTACAGTAAAATTGTTTCGTTTTATCTGGTCTGAGTTTTATCTGGTCATGAAACCTATAAAAATTCCTAGTTTAAACCTATAAATTCCCTAGTTTTCAATGTTTTATGATTTTTTTGGAAGAAAAATTTTATTAGAAGATTTAGAGAAAAATAATCAGAAAGCTGCTAAGTTAAATTCTGCATTAAGAGAATGTAGTTGTTAAATCTTACTTTGCTAGCGACTATTACTGAGGTTCTTAATTTTCTTAGAACTATGTTTCTACCTGATGGAAAACGTTTTTCCCTTACCAGTGTTCCTGAGATGTTACTTGAACGTTTGTAAATGTATCATAGTTAAAACAAACATTCTAATCTGCATATAATAAAACCAAACTATTTGATTTCTAAAGTAGTTGCAATTCTCTGTTTTCTCAATCTGTGGTCTCTAGATATCATTTCCAGCAAGGAATAAAAGTAAAATGTTATGTAGCAAAGCATGGGAAGGGAATAAAAAGTTTCTCAGAAGAAAAATTTGGAAATAAAGTTTATCCATTTGAACAATATACTTTGTTTGGTTTGTTTGTTTTTAATGTCTATAAGATTTTATTTAAGTCAAATTGATGACATTGCAAGGAAGCAAGATCTCAAATGCTCCCCTTTGTTTTGTTTTTAAGCCTCTTTAGATAAAAATTTAGTTAAAAGTGTCCTTAAATAGTCCAAAAATGAACCTTTTTTTAATGACTCTTATTATTAAGTCAGTATGATTTATAATGCTGAAGTAAAGGCACCTATTGAACTGTGTAAGTTTGTTTGCCTTAATAGTAAATAGTTTATATTGGTGTATTGTTTTATTTATTATATAATTGAAATATTATCTATTGTTGTTATTTTCCCCCTTATTTTCAGGCAGCACTGAAAGCCTTTGGCAGTAATCTGTTCTTTCTAATATTGTTATTTTTAACATGCTTTGTGACTTACTTTTGATTAGATAATCAAGCTCGTTAGAACTGTATAAAGAAAATACTGTCCAGAGGACTAAAATGTATAATCTAATGAAAGATTTTGATAGCCTATATTCCAGTTTCTTTGAGAGTTTTTTGGTTTGCTTGTTTGATTTCAGTTACTTGCTGGGTTCTGATTACTTGAGTTAGTGAGTTTTATATAATGAATCATTCTTTATCACATGAAGTTTCATGTATCTTTCTTTTTGATTACTAGAGAATGTGCATCAAAATAAAAAAATAAAGTTGCTTAATTCTCTAAACTGGGAACTCAAGAAAGCAATATATTGTTTTACTATGTATTCATTTTCTTAAATATCTGGGGTTTATGACACATTCTTTGAGTATCAGATGTGTTAAATCAGTCTTCAATAAAATAAATATTATTGATAAAACTATCCATTTGACAGGCATAATGCCAAGTTATTCTAGGAGTAGGAGAACATATTCTAAATGTTATTTAGAGAACCAGCTGAGGTGTCTCATGTTAGGTAACTGTTAAAAACTAATTAAACTTATGCTGATCCCTTAGATGAATAGATGAGGAGAGCACACAATACAAAAGACAGGTAGGAGAAACTGGAAACCAAGGACGAGAGTAGTATGTTTTTAAATTGTCAAACACTTGAGATTTATTTATACTATTTTAGTAATTCTAAGTTGTGGTCCTGATTATCGTCTACGTATAAGACATAAATATTTATGTATTTATTTGTATATCTGTAATGCATAGGGAAGATAATTCCTTTGAAATTTCCTGTTCAGTATTCATTTATGAAAATCAGTTTAGAAAACTCTGGCCAATGCATTTGCCTTTCTATAAAAGTCTATCAGTGGATTTGTAGTTTTATAGTTCTGCAGAGAAATCTGACAGATATTTAGGAAAAAATGTTAAATGTACTAAAATGACAAATTATTATAAGTAATAATATGACATTTGATCTCTTTCCTATCACATTTCCCTACCTTCATTATCATACTGAAAAATTCACACAGTAGCCAAAGATAACATGTCAATGGTTAGGACTAAACCCATATTTAAGTGGCAGGAGATGAAAAGCAAAACAAAAGAGAATAAGCATGGTCAAAGAAGTAAGGACTAAACTTCTCTTCTGGAGATTTCCTTGACAATAGTAGCCAGAAGAGTTTTCACCTGCCATAACAATGATCATTTGGTAATTAATCATGCATTATCCTGTGGTATCAACACTTGAAAACAAAGGCCTAGTTTTATTGCTGGCTTACAGAGCTTGACATACATTATCTCATTTAATCCTTAACAATAGTCCTATGAGGTAGGAAGAAACTGAGGTGCAGAGAAGTAGCCCAAGATCACATAATGAGATAATTATAGGGCTGGGATTTCCACCCAGTCCTGCCGAAACTGGTGCTTTTAAACCCCATTATTTAAATTTGAAACATTATTTAATATGTTATGATTTAGTGTTTTTCTGCCCGAATTTGGTTGTATGTTTACTGAGAACAAGGACAGTATTATTGTGTCCCCCTTAGCAACCAGCAATAGCAACTTTGATATAGTAGGTGTTATAAACACTCAGTATTGGTTCAGTCTTTTCTTTTGCAATCATTTCTATTTTGTTTTGATGGAATAAGCATGGAGTAAGTTAAATATAAATGAATATCAGTAGTTTACTTGAGAAATTTTGTTATCACTTGAAGGAAATGCAGTAAGAATTTTTTTAATTTAAAAATTGTATTCTTATCCTTTGTGCAGGCTTATTTAGGTAACAATATTTTAAAATAGATAAAATATACTATAGAAGTCATTCAACTTCTATAGACCAAGAAAGTAAGATCCAAGTAATTTGTAGCGGGAAATCTTTCTGTAGCTTTTTTTGGGCAAAAGTAGAGGAGGGCAATTTTAAATTTTTTAATACTTAGGTTTGTTTTCTTAGTAACTAGTTCTTAGAATTTTTCATTTTAGTTTTTTTCATTGCTTTATTTAGCTACTAAGATAAATTTCTGTGGTTAAAAATATATTTTTCTCTTTGTTCCTTGCAATATGATTTATAACATAAGAACTCTTAATGTAAGTTGAGGAAACACTCCATAAGAATAATGAGGCTTTACTCTTTTGTCTCCCAATATTCAGTCAAATTTTCACCTGATCTTGATTTGAAGCCAACTGAAGGACCACGCCAGGTACTAGACCATACATTTATAAAGATCAGTTCTGTTCTAAATCTTGTTGAAGAATTTAGGGTAAGATAAGATAGGTTGTGGAAATCTAGACTCATGAGACTTCCCTAGTCTCACATAAGCCTGAGCACAGTCCTTATCCACCAGTGTGTCCTTGGAGCCGTGGATGATGCCGAACCTAGATTGTACTTCAAGGATTTCTTTTTAGAAAACAATCCAGGACCCATCATAGTCTGGATGTGAATCTTCTGGAGTGGTCAGAATCAGAATAGCCTTCAGGCACTTGTGTTTATTTTTTAAGGTATTCATTTTGATAAACTTTGGATTTTACAACCCTGGAACTACAGAGATTGGACAGTTATTTTAGTTATATATAAAAGTATGGTCTGGGCTTCTCTGCTAACTCCATGTCTTTAGAAGTTTTCTATAACTATTCTTAACCAGCCAGGTGGTTCAGAATGTGTTACTAACAGGAACTAGGTATCATGAAAGACCCAAGGACTGCAAGGAACAATCTCTGTGGTACAACTGGGAAGCAACGTATGGAAAAGTGTCTTGCTGAGAGGCTCAGAAGGAATAATCAGCTTGTTGAGCCAGGCTCTGAATTCCTTCTGCTGACCCCTGGTCACCAGCTCCTATTACCAGGGGACCGAGGCCCACAACATGGTCCAGTGCATTCTAGAAGCAGTCAGGCCAACAGCAAGGAAATCATGAAGGAGAAAAATTGGCTCCCTAACTGGGAAACATTAAGAATGTGCACTAGAGGAACTAGAGGAAAGGTGGCAATGATTATGAGAATGGCATTTCCTTAGCTTCCCGTCAAACACTATTCCAACTACCCGTGCACATTATCTGAATAAGTACAACCTGAAGAGTCTCAAAACATACTTGCTGCAACTTTTCATTGGCATCTTAAAGGAAAACATTCGCTGACCTCAATAGAGTAAGCAATTAAATGGGAAAAAAGCTGACTGTAAGTTTCCACAGATTCTGTTTTGAAAAACAGAGGATGCCTGGCCCCTGTGATTTTTAACATACCAAAAGTTAACTTCTCTCCCTCCTCATTTATAAAGCCCAGTGATTACAAGGTTGATTTGGCAACTGTTTTTTGTAAAATCTGAGTTGTGCTTAGTTGCAGAAAGCTCTGTTCTAGAGAACTCCCACCTCTTCCATTTGTTGGAGGCATGTAATTGGAAAAAGCAAGCCATGCTCTGCCTGTTTAAAGCTGTGTCATCCTTTGTGGGGCAATGAGTCAACACCAGCTAAAACAACATGAGTCATTGCTTAGAAGAAGCCTAAGCAAGACTGATTCTGATTATACCAATCCTAAACAAACATGATAGTCCTTTTATGCAGACCATAAAAAAGTTCATATTGTGGGAGTTAAAAAATTAGTACCAGTTCTTTTTAGAGTTCATGGAAGTACTTTACTACTCAGAAGGCTTTTTTATGTCTTAAGAAGGAATTCTCTTCAGTTAATCAAGTGTTACCCTGGTTTATTTCTCTTCTGTTTCTTCTACTCCTCACCCCCACCCTGCTCATATTGGTTTCAGCAATATTGGGTTAAAATTGTAAAATAAAAATTGTAATTTTATGATAGTTTGCTCATTCTCTTCCGGGATCCCCCAATCTCTTTATTCTCTGAAGTATAAAAGACGGTTTTAATGGGGACGGTGATTGGGGGTCGAGAAATAATTCGGAAGGCTAATGTTGTAGTTCAAGTAAAGGTGATAATGGCCTAGACTAGGGCTGTAGGGATGTCGATGAAGGGGATAATGGATTCTCTAGGGGAAACAAGCAATGAAGTTGGTTTAATTTGGTGATTAAATGCATACTGGGGACCTGGAAAAAAATAACTTGGGTTTCTATTTTGGAGTGGTATTAATTGAAATTGAGAGTTCTGGTGGATGAGCAAATTGTGGGTGGGGAGAAGAGTTTAGTATGTGAAATTCTGAGCTAAATATATGTGCCCAGTGTATAGTTGGCTATACAAGTTAGAAACTTGGGAGGGAGATCAAGGCTGAAAGTTCTAAGCTATTTATTCATAGGAGACTTCAACATTTGGGAGACAGTAAAAACTAGGATTGAGGAGAGCATAGAGTGTCTATGGAGATAGCAGTGAAACAAAGACAGAAACCTTGAGCAAGAGCAATGACCATCAGGGGAGGGCAGAGCATTGAGAGCCTCTGATGGAAACCAAAAGGATAGGAGCATTCTGGGAGCCAAGGCATTAGATTCAGAATGAGTGGATAACCATATCAAAAGTAACTAAATGAACAATATGGTGAAGATCGAAAATTGTCCACTGAATTTGTAGCACGGATAGCAATGAAGATCTTTGCTAGAGTGTGTTCAATAGAGTTGTAGAGGTGGAAGCCAGTTCGCTGCAAGTCGAAGAGAGAATGTGAGGTAAGGAAATAGAAGCAGCAAGTAGAACCTAGTATACAAGCTGATCTTTTGGGAAGATGAAGAGAGAAAAGGCAGACTAAAGGGGGAAGGTTTTAAAACTTAGAAAAAAGAGCTATAAATCTAGTAAAAGTCTAGAAAGAAACAACATTTCTAGAATGCAAGACTTAAACATATTTAGTCTCTTAAAATCCATTGATAATAACATGCTTGCTTATAGGATGGAACTTTATCCCTTAGCCCCACAATAGTAAGTGAGCACTATTAGGATAAGAACATTGTTTATTTTCTTTATTGCTGAATCCTGAACTACCTTCTCCCTCCCCTGTCAAAGGGCATGGCACTCAGTTGTCATAACAAATAGTTGCTGAATGACCACAGTGGAGGCTGAAATGTGGAAATGTGACCTCTCCTGGGGTTGGGAAGCTATCAGGGAGGTCTTCCAAAATCTGAGCATCACTTCTTTTATGAAGTCTTCCTTGACTGTCTCCCACCTCAGTACAAGTTGGTCACTTTCATCTCTGTGTCTTCTCTACCTCATACATTCCTCAGTATTGCACTTATCTCACCATTTATCGGTAATACTGTACTTACATAGTTGACTTCTCCAAAGACCAGGAATTTGTTGATGCCCAGGACCATATTTTATTCATCTCAGTATCCCTGACTTAATCCAGTGCCAGGTACATATATGCTTATTGAGTAAATTAACAATTAATTCATTAAATAGTAGTGAAGGGAAAATACTACTAAATATATGGTGATATTTTCATAATTTGCTATTATTTTGACCCTAGAAGTATGAGAAATCTTGGATTGGTATTCTGTTAAGAATATACTGTTCTGAGCTTACATACTACTTGCTTTCTGAGAATCTCTTAAATTAGCCTTTATTCATCAGATAACATAAACTCTTGGTAATACACTATAATGTGAAGAATAATTAAAATCAAAACTGGCAACAATTAAAATTGAGTGTGACTTGACATAGAAAACTGAGAACCTAGATAATTAATAGAAAATAAATATACCTTACATTGTTTCAGATTAAATTTTGCTGAAGGGTCATTTCACTCATTAAAACAAGAATTTAAACTTAACTCTCACAATGAAAGTGAACTTGGTCATACATCTGTTGAGCCTCTGTATGCCATATACTGTATCAGGTTCTGGGGCACAAAGATGGTTAATAGTCAGTCCTTTGATGAGAATAGATGGTCTCATTAGCAGAGAATTTCGGCTTCATCCAAAGTGTAGCTCCTTGAGGGCCGAAAGGATATCTTTTTCTCTGTATACCTAGTGTCGGTCCATTGACTCAGAGTGGATATTCAGTATTTGAATGGTTGAAAGAATGACTGAGGGAAAATGCACGAGGTGCTCTGGGAGAACAGAGAAGGTGTAAGTGTCACTCAGGGCTTAGGTTGGTGAGAGTGAGAAAGGAGTTAAGAAAAGTTCTGGGAGGGGTCAGTCACTTAGTTAAGTCTTAAAGAGTTGGTACAGGGAATGAGAGTAGGGAGAGTGTTTCTGACAGGAGAACCAGTCTGAGGAAAAGTGACAGCAGCATGCAGTTGCAGTTGCTGGTGTGGCTGAGGCCAGGTAGGGAGAATAGGAAGGAGGGTAGAGACCACTCATTGTGCCCTTGGGTGAAATGATTAGGATCAGACCGACCTCAGTCACATGCCGAGTTTCTTCATTTGGATAATGAAGGGGTTCTATTAGTTGACCTCTAAGGCCTCTTCTAACACTCAAATTCTGTTTTTCTCTATTAGTTGGAAATGAAGGTAACTAAATAAGCCTAGATTTTTAATCAAAACATGGTTTCAGACCTGTATTCTTATTATAACACTTTTCCCCTTCTCATTCAACTTTGCTTATTTAATTGATCTCCTGGGTACATATGCTGTCATGCACTGAGCATAAATTGTTGTCTAGTTTTAGTGCCTTCTATTGCTCTAAGTACAGTTTGGTTTATTTCAGTTATGTTACCAAAATCAGGATAATATATCAGTAATACGTTTTCTTTCATCTTTTCTTTGAAGAGTATATTATATCCTGTCCAATAAGCAGAACTATTTTTTTTTATTTTTTAGATGATTATAAATTGGTAACCCAATTAATAAGAATGTTGTGTACTTTTT
Organism: Pteropus vampyrus; assembly: GCF_000151845.1. Lineage (NCBI taxonomy): Eukaryota > Metazoa > Chordata > Mammalia > Chiroptera > Pteropodidae > Pteropus > Pteropus vampyrus. The sequence continues at coordinate 3,914,872 of NW_011888903.1, read as the reverse complement.
AAGAATGCCACAGCATTTTACTTATTTTTTGTTCTGGTTTAGAGATAATTTTTGAAAGTTAAAAGTTATCAATATCATATATGCTAGATTTAAGACTTCTGTTAGTATTGGTACAAAATTAGAATAAATTTGATACAGTTTAAAGTAGAGAAATGTGAGCATGTTGTTGAATATTTTCTGTATTTTTTAATAGTCCAATAAACACACATAATTTAAAGGAAAAAATCTATTTCACTTGTTTCCTCATTTTTTGCTTTTGAGTTTTTTCGGAAAGAGTCGGTTCCAAAACTGAGATATCTGATGACATGTTGCAAGAATGTGCCTGTGAAGGAAATGGACTAGAGGCTTGATAGGAAATCCCCTGCTTTCTCCATGATTCTTTTGCTGTCGCCTCACCCTCTTATCCATAATGGAGGGAAAATTGTATAATGGCAGCGATCCTAAAGATCAAGATTTCTGAAGGCAAACAAATGGGAAAAATTCTTTATTTACTAATAATAGTTACTAAATAAATTTAAAAATTGAGGCATACTCATTATATAGTAAAATGCAGTTAAGCATTCAGTTAGATTTCTTTTACTCATGTTACTACAATCCAAAACAAAATACAGAACATTCTTATCACCCCAGAATTTTCTTCATTTCTTTTTCTTCAGTTGCCCCCTCCTGCCAGTTTGATTTAGTGTCACCATAGATAAGTATTGTCTCTTCTTCTTTTTTTAATGGTTCAGTCCTTTAATATTGAATATTTAAGTTGCCTTACAATTTTGGACATAATACCTCAAGTTTCATATTTCTTCTTTTTCTCACAGTGGATTTTCTCCTTAAGAAAAATTCAGAGGAATTCATGGGTTAAAATTCATGACTATTTACATAGCCATCTGCTAAGGGAGAAAAGGACCCATTTTTATCCTTATGAGTTCTTGTAGCCAAGAATGATAGTAAGCTTGTCCAGGTAAAACCCCCTGTCCCAGCTTGTTATAGAAAGGCCTTGCATTCAGCCTATAAATGGGAAGTCACACAAGGCACAGGTTTCACTGTGAGTGACATGTTGTTTCCTTAGAGGAAACCCTCTGTAATACCATGTGTGAAACATCTAAATTTACAAAATATTTTTAACAGTTTGAAAAGTAGGTAAAACTATGTGAATTCCTTTACCCACTACATGAATTTAATAAATGTTAATTTTTAAAATTAGTTTCAAGTATTGCCTCTTCTTTGAAGTCATATTAATAGAATAATACTGTAGATATTATTTTCCGTCTGCCTGCCTTTATTCAGAGTAATAGTGCCTGAGATTCAAATGCATCATTTCATCAGGGCTCAAAAGTAGGAAAACTATACGTAGACTCTTTGGTGGTTTTACTTTATTATTGTACCTAATTGTCATCCAGCTGCCCTATAAATATTGGTTTTTGCACATAAGCGGGGCTAAGTAAGGGAGCAAGTTTATATGAAAAGCCATCACAATGTCAAAATCTAAAGACCGTCTCTCCATGGTAGACCCATGCAAAATTGAAATATGAGCTGATTTATTTTTGATGCCTGCTCAGTTTGCTTTGACTTCTGGAGCCCTTTCACTGTCCCTCTAGTACACCAGATAGGGATCATTTGATTCTTACCAAGGGAACTATCTGCTTTGTCCTTAAGATGTTTTGCCTTTCCAAAGAATATGTACAATTTTTTAATCTCTAATGGTAAAATTATAGGCCTCATTCAGGGAACAGAGGAGAATTCTTTAGGCAGGAAGTCAGGCACACATCTCAATTAATATCATTTAGACCAGGGACTGGCAAAATTTTTCTGCAAAAGGCCAGTAGTTTGGGCTTTGCTGGCCATATGGTCTCTGTCGCAACCCTGCTGTTAGTATGACAGCAGCAATAGATAAACCAATAGGTATAACTGTGTTATGATAAAACTTTTATTTACAAAAACAGGCAGTGGGCCAGATGTGGTCTTTGGGCCATAGAACTCAGTCCCCTGATGTAGACAGTTTCCTGTTCTGCCTCTTGACGAGGATTGTATAGTAAGCCTATCATAGCAAAATACAGAGTTCTCTAGAATATATAAAGATGAAAGGAACTGGAAGTTACACCTGTTACAACCTCTCATTTTTTCAGCAAGGACTCTGAATCTCAGAGCAGTAACATTTCAGGGTCACAAAGAATAAAAAGAAGAGCCCAGACAATTCAGAATTCTCAAGTCATTAACTAGGGTTCTTTGCTCTATTCAGATTGTGATGGATATAAGTCACACAGTATCTCAAATGTACTGTTGGATCGACATTTGAGATAACTGTTAGCGCACATTTTAAAGGAATGAGTGAGAGAGAGGGAAGAGGGGAGAGGGGAGTAATTCAGGTGGTAGCATTCTGGAAACTGAACCAAGGGTTGGCCAAGAAAGAATGAGAATTATATATTTAGCAAACAGATTAATTAATGAAAATAAACAGCAAATTGAGTATCTAAAAAATTTGTTTTAACATTATAAATGTATGAGAGAAATAACGGAGAAAATAGAGACCCCTAGATTCTGTCATTCAGTTCATTCATCCATTTATTCTTTTTAAAAATTTCTTTTTAGCAAATATTCATCGAGTCTTCTTTTGAAGGTACCGTGAAGGATCAAAGCTAAACAAGATGGAGTTCTTGTGCTTAAGAACTTATACAGGAACCCAAGATAATTTGGAACCATGTCTTGTTTAGCTTTGTAGCTTCTGGAGAGAATACAAAGTTTTCTCCTTAGAGAACATGATATTTGAGTTAGGCATCGTGGATATACTTTGTGATGTGGGTATATTGGTATATGGATGGAGTGTGGGGCAAAGAGAGAGTATAAGAAGGGACCAATAATTCAGTTTGAATGTATTGTAGATTGGTGAGGGAAGTAGTAGTAGATCTTATTACACATATTTGCAGGATTTTATCTGTGAGATGGGGTTGGCTCAGTGAACAAGTTGTCAAAGAGATATCAATTATTCCAGCCAGAGCAATAAAAATAGATTAATAAAAGTACCTCACTTTGGTAGGGTGTCTTCAACTCTTCATCCATTCCATATAGTCTATTAAAATGTAAAGCATTAATTTTTAAAGAATCGGACTCAAGCAAAACTTAATTCTTTTGGAACTTTCAAATGAGAGTTTATGGTCTCCCCCACCGCCTCCTCCCCCCGCCCCCAAAATCAAATAACTGGTACAAACTAGCTTATACTTTGGGAATAGCTGGCTTAACAGTAATTATAAACATATGCTGGAATCCTAGTGGTTCAGCAAAAGTCCCAGTCTTCAGAATTCACATTTAGCAAAGGCATACATAGCTCTTACCCGCAGTTAACTTGGCCTGTGGTTGCATGACACAGCTGGGTATGGTGGATGACAGAGTTTTCCTAGTGTGTGCACCAGAGGAATACAGGGCAGGCAAAGGGAGAAGGCTAACTCAACACTGATGAAACCCTGACCCTCATAGGCATTTTGGTAATTCCATGAAGGCAAGAATGTTACTAATAACAGAGCAGATTTTGGAGGTCATCTCAAATTTGGTCAGCTGCAGTTAAGCCCATGGCTGCTGGTGTTATGGAATGCACTCATATTTGTTTTGGGAAAGTGGTGAAAGAGATTCAGTTACAGGTTTTCTGCCTTCCTGAAATGGCGCCACCCCTAGAATAGAATTCTCCACATACTCAAGCATTATTGGACCTCAAATTCAGCATGTTTTCAATTAAATGATCCATTTACTATATCAGTACTTATTTTGGGGAATGTTTTTACATTTAGGATATGTTTTTCTTTCTCGTATTAGGATGAAATCACAAATTACAAATTGTATTGTCAAAATTATTTGGTGAACTATTGAAGCAAGGTAACTTTCCACAAACTAAACATGTGTGGCAGATTCTGTTTTTTAATTTGGAATTTGCATTCATTACTCAGAGATATGTAAATGGAAGCAAAAAGTGATGTATTTTATGTTCTCTTGTTACTCCTAGCTTGTGTACCTGAGTTGTATTTTTAATATTGAAATAATATATAGTTCTTAGCTTTTTCAAAGTCATAGAACTCTTTGAGAATCTAATAAAAGCTTCAGGTTCCTATGAAAGGTACACATATGTGTGCTATACAAATCTGTAATCATTTTCAGGTGTTTCATGGACTACAGGTTAAGATGTTGGTCAAATTAGTATTTAAAATTTCTTTTTTTTTTCCTCCCATCTAGGGGAAAAAAGATATCCAGGATATCTTTACATTTATAGTTATCATGACCATTTTATGTACCCAGAGAAAGCTTTCATAGTATTGAGTGTTTCCCTAGTACATAGAGATTAAATTTGAACAAGTGTGGGACACGTTCAGTATGAAAATAGCACACAGCTAAATTAGGGACAGGCTGCTAGAATGCCTGCTGTGTTGGAGGCTGCCATTCTGCGTTGTGTCACCATAATCAGGACACTTCTGGGTGGCATTGCCATGAAGGGCAACATCTATGGCTCAGGCATTTCTGGCCGATATGAGAAAGCTGACAAGGCAGAGTCTGCAAGTGCTCTGGGCTCCGGAGATAATTCCTGTATGAGTAGGATTTGTATATTCTCAGAAGTGAAAAATGTTGACAGTCAACATTTAATGAGATCAGGGTGCAAGAAGGTACTAAGTTTTAGCCACTTCTCAAGGAAGGCATAGAGGAAACAAGCGTTTCAATGTTTCACACAAGGAGTGGGAATTATATAATTGTTGTCTGATAGGAGGATAAGGAAAGTTAATCTTTTTTTTTTTTTGACTCTCACCCCCATTGTTCATGGCCCATTTTCTTAGTGGGACTCTGCTTGGTATTTGTGGTACTTTCCTCAGATCCCCATGCAGGTGTGTGATCTGCATGTACATGAGACCACCAGTCTCTAGTCTTGTGTGCTAAAATATAGAGAAAATGTTTTTATGCAAATGAAGCATTCTTAGATTAAGGTTAGAGCTTCTAGCATATCTCTAACCAATATTATAACATGAGGCAAACGTGTGCACTAAAAGCCAGTTGTAGCAAATAACTGATCTGATCTGTTTGTACATTATCTATTCAGTAGGCCACATTACACCAAAAACACTCAAGAAAGGATAGCTGAAGTTGTGGATGGCAAATTAGTAGCATATCTTTATAGAAAAGTTAGAAATATAAAAGCCTAACAAATATTATTGTACTCTCCTGCAAACATTCCCTGGTAGCCTTGTCTGACAAATTTCTGGACCGGACAGATATTTCTTCTCATCCAAGAGTTTATATCCTGCCTTGATTCCATATAGCCTATTCACCAGTCTGTTCATAGGACATTCAGAGTCCCAAGGACAACATCTAGCCTTATGTTTCCATTGAGGAAATTAAGACTGTAAGCAACTCAAGCATCTAATATTCTGACATTTCTATACTATTTTTTTAAATGGGAAAAGACTCATCATGTTCTCGTATATTGTTGTCTTATCATTATAATGTGTGGCATCAGAATATAACATTCCTCTAGCCACAGATTGTCAAACGGTGTTATGTAACCACACATGGGTTTTGTGGGAAGGTTTGGCATTCATAGATTTAGGACTGCACTCCTTCTCAGGCTTAGGGATAGAAGGTATGTTAACAGCAGTGTGATCAGTCTGCCCTTCAAAATGGAGCGTTTTAATGCTAGAAGACATAATTATTTTACATTGACATGTTATTCTCAAGTTGTAAAGTATAGGTAGCTTCATAGTATACCCTCAGCGCATATTCAAAGTTCAGTGAGGACCGCCGGAAGATAGAAACGATATCTTCAAAATGTCATTGTCTGTCTTTCTATCAATCATCCATCTATCTATCATCTCTCTGTCTCTCTGTCTCTCTGGCTCTCTGTCTCTCTGTCTCTCTATCCATCCATCCATCCATCCATCTCTATTACAATTCCTTTTTTCCAGTTTTTTTGAGATATAATTGACATATACTATATAAGTTTAAGGTATACAACATAATGATTTGACTTCCACATTATCATGAAATGATTATACTTAAAATAAGTTTAGTTAACATCCATCATTTTATATGGATGACGAAGAAAGAAAAATCAAGTTTTTAAAAAAATGCCTGCTAACCTTCAGCTCAGTTCTCTTTTTTGGGCTCCTTCTTATGGCTTCTGGACTTTTCCTTTTGGAGAAGGAACTTTAAACTCACTAGGCACTTGAAGGTACCCTGCCATCACTCGTCTCTGGGTCTGTATACACCGTACTAAGCTAACTTTTATTTAGTGCTTCCTCTAAAGCCAGCACTGGTCCAAGTGCTTCATGTATGTTAAAAGCCCCAGGGTTTTACTCTTAAGAGGGAGGTACTATTTTGCTTCTCATTTTATATATTTGGAAATACAGAGGGTAAGTAATTTGCCCAACTGAAATATAATGGCCTCACTTCAAAAACCACACTGCTGCTGCTTTAAAAATTTTTGGTAAAATATACATAACATACAGAGCACATGTCATTTTTAGACAACACACTCTGCTCCCTTTCTACACATTCTACCTCCTTGCCTGAAGAGCCACTCTTCGCTTTGTTACGTCCTGTTGTCCCTGGGGATTGGGTCACAACTTATATTGCCTGGAAAGTCGTCCCTAATACCTTTTCCTTTTCTCTTCCAGTCTGACTCCAGTTTATTTCCTTTGTGCTCCTAATGAACCCTGGGCCAGTGACAATGATGATGCTATTCTGTAGCTGCCTCTTGTGCTCACACTGGACTATAATTCCCTGCAAACAGAAGCTTTGGTTTACCTTTGTAATCTCAGTGTGTGGCGGGAAGGGAGCAATGTATGAATTTTCTTTTCCAAAATTGAAAAACAAATGTTCTAAATTTGATTCTAGTTAAAATTTATCACAGAAGACAGTATCTTACAATAAGAAATAGAAAATGAAATACTAAAGAAATACAGGGATATGCTAATCAGGGCCAGGTTCTATACAGTCAGTTGTTTATATTTTCATTTTGTCAGATTTTCTCTCTTGTAAAGAAAAAATCACCACAGTGTGAAAGAGAAAGGAGATGCTTTTGTTTTTCCAACTGTAAAACTCGAGTTTCCATGACCTCATTGTGAGGCAATCCTTTTCTTGGAAATAATATGGCTCCTGTTAAAGTGTAGTATCTAATTTAGGGCTCAGTAACTCGGGATGATTCATAGGATATCAGAGACTGTAATTTTAAAGACTGGAAAATGAAGGCCATTAAGATTATACATAGAAATTGAGATTATTGGGGCTAGAGTATAGAAAGGCAAAATGAGCTATGCCAACTGAGTCAACGAGAAGAAATATCCTCTAATACATACTCTATGGGGGGTGTCTGGAGTATCTACTGGTTACCTACTAGGGTGTTCCATCCCCAGATGGCACTGCCAGACCCAGTAAGAGAAGTAGAAGTAGTGTCATAGATTACTAAAGACTGTAGTGCTGCCTCTCTGTAATTGTGTAAGCCATAATATTTGCTATTTAATTTTCCTTTCGGATTTTAGTTTGATTTTCTGTCCTTGAAATTCTCTAGGGTCATGATGTTAATTGGCAATTGCTAAGACAAGAAGCCATTTTTCCTATTATAAGAAATAGCGAAGTCCCCTCCGTTTTGAAGACATGCCTACAAAACTTAAAAAAAAAAAGGAAAAAAAAAATCCGGGCATCTGAGAAATTGAACCTTATAAAATCATGCTTCCTTAGAAAGGAAGGAGAGCTACATTTGTAGAACAAACCAATTTGATTTTATTTTAACTATTAAATAGATTAATTTTCAGGGTGGTCATTCTTTATTATATGCATTTAATTGACATTAAATTGTATTAAGAATTTAATTTTAGCTCCCTTTACAAATTGTTCAATGCCTATTCACCCTTGGTGGACTAATAAGATTTCTACTCAGCCATGCTTTTTTATTAATCCTCATTACTACTCTTAGAGGGAAAAATGAGTGGGGCCAAGTGGAATTCTTTCCCCTAATGAGTTCAACAAACACAGTTTCTGGAATTGTTTTGAAAGAATGTGAGCATTATTTTAAATTATTGGGTTTTCAGACCCAAATTCAAACAATGAAGCAGAACAGACTTTGTTGCCTATTCTGACTACATCACTGGCATCACAAATCAATCAAAGACTAATGTTTAACTTTAAATTTTCATTATGAGCTTTCTCTGGATCCTCTCTTGCTCAGTCTTTCGTACTCTTTTCTGTCTTTTCATTCGAGGCCATTTGTATCTTTAGTTAACACAGACCTCATGCACAGTGACAAAGGTTCCAGGCTCTGCAAAACCAATTGCTCAATTCCCTTCATCTGCTGCTTGCACAAAGAGGACCATATCTAAACAAAAATCACTGTGAAGTGGGCTCTGGAAGCTTCTCATTGTCTGCAAAGTTAATTCTTAGCCTGGGATTGCTGTGCGATGATAGGACAATAGGCTTTGCTTCCTCTCAGTTTAAGAGCATAGACAGGTAACATGAGGTCACTTGTTCCTCCCAACACTTCTTTATCATCTCTGGCCACACAATTCAAGCTTGTGGTGGTGGTGCTCCTAAGCAGCTCTCAGTGTCATCCCACCAAGTTATTTTTTCTCCTCGTATTCTCATAATCATTCTGTTTGCTTTGTCTTTGACCCACTTATTGATGATGCTTTATTTTCTGTTGTTGCTATAAATACTATACATAGAGGTAATAGATGAGGTAAAAATAGAACTTCAAACTATTTCCTAATAAATCAGTAGTTGTTTTGTCTTACAGAAATGTCACTTAGTCAAGTGATTTTGAGTCTAAACTAAAATTCAGGAGAGACAGAGAAATAAGGGATTTGTAATATCTAGGTGTCCTGTTTGAAGTGGTACCAGTGGGTTTATTTTGTAGTTTTTTAAAAAAAGTATTTGAAAGAGACTATTAGTATTTCTGCTTACTTTCAGTACAATATTGCAATTGTAAAAGCTTAAAATGAAAAATAAATTTGACATGAAAACCCTGTTCTTGTTTAATTACAAATAAATTCCTTCAAATTAATCTTTTAAAATGTTTTTTAGATATTTCTGTTTTATCTAATGCAAAGTGACAGTAAGACCAAAGATTATATTTTTAGTGATATCTAATTGAGAACAACTGTTTTTTTTCTTCTCGCTCCCCTATCTGTATTTGCAGTTCATGAGATTAATGCAATCTTACGATCTGCTCTGTATTATATAATGAAGTTTCAGCTTATTCTATAACTGTAGACCATAGTTGGAGGACTATAATATATAAAACCACATAGTATGAGGTTTGGTTTGAGATTGACTTTTAAAAATTATTAATAAAATTAATATTTTAAAAATTAAATGAAAGGATAATATTTGGAGGAATGAAGTTGAATGAATTGAAGCATCCTATTTTTGTTTCTTAACTTTTGAGTTCTAATGGTCTTCCCAGGGGCATGGCTATTGCATATTTGTGACTCTTCAGTAGAGTTCATCTTGCAACATTTCATCCTAAGCATACCATGTTTAGTCTTAGTAAATATGGTCTCCGCCCATAAAAGACAAAGAGGTTGCTGAAATTCTTATGGGAGTCTGATTGTAAAGCTGACACACAGAAGCATGCTCACTTTTTGGGATTAAGATTTGGTCAAATTCTGGTCCACATTAAGCAAATATGTCCTTGTCTTAAGTATCACATCAGTAGTTCTAAACATATACAGTTGATTCTCTGTTTGCCATGACTACATCTTTTTTCTTTATGTCTACTTAAATAAGATCATTTTCATGAAGGAACAAGGTAACAAGTAATTAGAAAGAAATGACTTTAAAACATCATAGAATGGAATATATAATTTATTTTTGGCCATGTGTCTCTGAAGCTATAATTACTTTCCTTCTTTAATGAAATATTCACTTTTTTCCATTAAATGTGATCTTTAGACCTTATTGCAGTTTCTCCCCAAAAGGTACCACACATCTAAGCAACTTTATAGAGAACGCTTTAATGATATGTTATTATCACAGTGAAGTTAAACCTATCTTTGGATAACTGGGACCATTTAGTGGTGCTAAAATCATGGTAAGAGAAAGTACATTTCAGGGAAATTAAAGATGAATACAGTTCTGCATTGGGTGTCATAATCAGGATAAGTTTTAAATACTACGATCTTAAAAACACATGCTAGCTAAGAAAGAGAGAATGTTGTCAAAACTTTCAAATAACTGAGCAGAATACAGTAGGCAGTTGTCTCTATGCTAATAGACCACTAGCGTGGAGCAACTCTCCAGAACTGGTGATTGACCATTCCCTCCAACATTTATAACCATTAGGACTGAGACAAGGGTAAAGTAATGAAACCCAGTGTTTCAGGGCATATGTAAACGGATCTTCCCCAGAGAGAGGATAAGACTCTCCTCCCTCCTTCTTCAGGTCAGTTTCCCAAAGGCCTTCATAAGCAATATGGTGAATGAAGCCCAGAAGCTGGGTCGCTTAATTTGCGAGTCAAGTTTCCCAAGTGGACTGTACATCTGGTAGGTGATAGATAAATTTGATGCAAGGGTAAGGAGGGCAGGGAGTTTGTGTAAGGGGACCAAAAGTAATTTTTCAGACAAATTATAAAGTGATATAGAGAAAATATAGGCCTGCTAAAGCAGTTGCTGAGTTGGAGGCACTCTGGGAAGTATAATCTAAGAGAATGAAATTAAATAGTGGCTTGTTTCTAAAAAGTGACAGTGGAATCCTTAAGGATAGAACTGTCTTTAGGGTAGTTATTATAAACTAGAAAGTATTAGAGAAAGAGGCAGTGATTTGGCAAAAGGACTAGAGTGAAATGAAATTTTTGAACGGAGGAAGGGGCAGAAAAAAGAAATGGGAAAAGTCACTACTGAGCTCATGATGGTGAAAACAACGGATTCCAGGATGAAGAAAAGAATCATAATTATTAAAATCAAATGTAGCACTTGTCAGCCTTTATGCAGATATTGATGCTAAGAAGATGAATAAAAGATCATTTAAAATCCATTGGTGTTATAACAAATCCTATAAAACGTTTGAAAAGAAAAAAGTCAGTAGAACTTTCCCTTTTATGAGCATGTAAGAATATAAATTGGCATTTATAGAGATAATTTTGTGTAGGTTTTGGTGCACAGAAATTTTATTATTACATATTTTTTGAAGTGGCAAGGGAGGAGGGTATTCGCTTTATATTGATTTTATTTTGACTTTTTATTCCCTTTTAGAATTAATGAGTAATCAATCCTAGTGAATTTTATAGGCAGAAAAACTAAGTGAAAGATTCTTGTTAAATAGAATATATATATAAAGATAACAGAATAAATGCTGGACAGAGAACAGCCATTGGCAGTTGTTGGCATAGATCAATGGCTTCTGGAGTTGCTATGAAGAATCATGGAAAATATGATAAAGAGATCAGATCCGAATTTATATAATTTGACTTGTGCTAGTTATACTTGCTGTGTATAAGTGAGATGACTATTTTATTGTCATATAAAATTGAAAGTAAAAGGAGGTGCTTGTAACAATCATGCGTAGAAAGCAGGTATAAACCAGGGTCGTTCTAATCAAACCAGGAACGGTCACTCTCTTTCTGAGTCCAAATACTATAAAACATATTTCGTGTTTTCTAAAACGAATATCATCTATCATTCTTGGACAACATTTGAGCAGTTTCTTTGTATTATCAATAAACATCAAAAATATCAGTTAAATTAGTTTATTTCTCAACTTACGGTTACTGTCTAACTCACAAAAGAATTGTAGCATTTTGGTCATAAGTCACTGCTAATTTTACTTTCAGCTTCACCAGTATTGAAATAATCAACTCTTAATTTTGGAAGAAGCAAATCAATGGTGAGGGCAAGATTTCTAGAGCAGATTGCTGAGACTGGAATCCTGGCTCTTCTACTAATTGTGGGAGCTTGGGCAAGTTATTTAGCCTCCCAGTGGCTCAGCTTCCTCACAGGGAATAATAGTAGTATCTATCTCACAGACTTATTATGAAAATTAAAAGCATCAGTATAAGTAAAGTCTTTAGAACGACTGCTGCATAGTGAGATCAGTGTAAAAATTAACTATAATAGTTCACCTTATCCTCAGGGGATGTGTTCCAAGAGCCTCGGTGGATGCCTGAAACCTCGGATAGTACTAGACCCTAAATATACTATGTTTTCTCCTATATGTACATGCCAGTGATAAAGTCGAACTTATAAATTAGGGTGGTGAGAGATTTCATCATTCTACTCAGAGTAATGTAAAATTTAAAACTTATAAGTTGTTTATTTCTGGAATTTTCCATTTAAGTTTTTTGGACCGTGGTTGACTGCAGGTAACAAACTGCAGAAAGTGAACTGTGGGTAAAGGGGACTACTTACTATATTCTTCTTATATTTTTATGAAGCACTGTTCATTTTTTGCATAGTCTTTTGACTCAGCATTTCCTGCCCTCCTTTCCTTCCCACCGTCCCTGCTTCACCTCCACCACCTTAAAGTGTTGAAAACCTAAGATGAGTGATGAAAACTCTCATAGAAATAACCTAGCATAAAATATTCTTTCTGACCCTTTGCCGAGAAGATGGCCTGTTTAATAGTTAACAGAAATGGGAAATAGTAGTATTTTTTGGAAGCATGGAAACTGATTAGTGGAATAGAAGATTCTTCTTTAACTTGGTGGCGTTTGGGAACCAGGTGAAAACCCAGTTAAATATTCTGGAGAGATATACGGGGGAGAATTACAGTGGGACAGAGCAGAATTGAAAAGACAGAAAGGGAAACCAATGAAGTAAAACCTAGAGAAGTGAAATGTCTCTATAAATAGATAGGTCAGTGGCAGAGAAAAATGAGAATAGAAACTTGGCAAGCATTACATATTGGAAAGAGAATATTAGGAATAATATTGATGTTAATACAAAGCTTGAATTTACAGTTATTATGATGTGACCACCCTAGAGAAATTAAATTCATAAAATTTGGTAAAGGAACATTTAAGTGGTGGTCAACATATATAAAGAAGAGTTCATAAGCTTGAATTAAGAATTAGCAATGAAAAAGGATTAAACAATGAAAAGAGTATATGAAAATTTCCAAAAATCATCTTTCCAAAGATAATGTGACATCTTTGTGTCATCAGAGACATGGGCACAGACTAAATATTCAATGTTTTTAGCAACTTTGGTAAATTCCTTAAAACCTGGTATCAAGGGTATTTCTAGAGTTCAGTAGAATAAAGCACTGAACACAGAGTTAGTTGTTCACTACACACAAGCAGGGCTAGACAGCAGGCTCTCACACTGTACTACCCCAGAAAAAAATTAATGAGCTCTGCCACTTGGATTACTTGTCAAGTCAAAAGACTTAGAAGGTGGTTTCCCCAGAATTAGGCCTCAGCAGTTCAGCATGGAGCTATAAAATTTTGACTTTGAGGACCAATTTCCAAGTACCTGTGCATCCTTTCCTTGTTCTGTGTTGAAGAACTATTTCCCAAGCCCATTGGGGAAGGGGTTGGGGAAAAAAACGGAGCTTATGAACTCATGTATAACATGTCACTGCATGGAATTGTACGTTTGCTAGAAATATTTGGAAGATTCAAAGTAAGGAATTCCTGTGGCAAACACACTATAATTACATCAGAAGTGAAGCGGAGAGGGACTTAAAATTCATACAGCATAAGATTGCTCTTTTCTTTTTTGGTTTAGGGCATAGATTCTGCTGTAGAGTCTGTTGCTTGCTTGCCTTTTAATATAGCACCAGAAAGGAAGGGAAAGGAAAGGAAAGGAAAATTAGCCAACTTTCCTTCTAGTTGATTGGTCCAGTTAAAGATTTGTAGGAATGAGGTTTTATGGTATGTGTTAATTTTTTTGTCTATATTTGTCCACTTATTACCTTAGATAATGAGAGTTGTAGTTTTTAATTAGAGAAGATCAAAGGTAAATAGGAAATAATTATTTATAGTAAGAGTCAGGTAAGGACATAGGACTGTTTTAGATTTGTTCTAAAATAATATAAATTTGTTGTTTTATTAAATAAATTTTTATTAATGAGATTTTTTTATTCTATTGATTGCTCATTTGACTCTATATAATGTAAGTCTGAATAAAATACTGGTAAAATCAATTAAAATTTAGTACTTAGCAAGCATGGAGTAGGCTTTGACTTTTAAATGTTTACTCCGTTTTCTTCTAATCTTCATTTCACCACTGATGCCTTATATATGTTTTGAAGGGAAGCAAATTCAGATATCTTGATAGATGGGGATTTAGTTCTTACTCTAATCCTTTTAGATACAATTACTCAAGTTTCAGAAAGTTTTATTAAAGAGTTGTGAGGCAAATTTGGAACAAATCGGATTTTTCAAAAAGTAAAGCTTAGAAACCAATAAGGAAATTATAGTTCTCATTTAGAACATCCTATCAGTGATTATTAAAAGTTTGGGTATAGACTATTATTTTTTTAACCTTTCTGGACTCTCTCTCTATATATATTAAAATAAAGATGCAATGACATTAAAATGTTACTAATTTTTACCCAATTATCCTGCATAAAGTGTGGTTGGTTAATTTAAAATATATATATTTTTAGCTTGAGCTCTGCACCTAACATGTTTAAGAATCTTAAATAAGCCAGAGATGCTTATGAACATCGGTCTTAAATGAGGAAAGGAACTGAAATCTGTAACTCATGTATGACAGGAAATATATATGGAAATTTTAAGAGCAGTGAAGAAAAGTAAAAAGTAGCTAAAACCTGAGTACTCTCACAGAATCCTATCTGACCTTGGAAAAAAATTAAATATATAACAAACGAGGCTCTCACATCTAGCTACAGAATTCCCCAGCTAAAAAATAATCCAACTTTAAATTTCACCCAGAAGTTTTTGCTTCTCACTCCATTGAAAGGCTTTGGTGTCCTGCAGTCAAAATTTTGGTCATAGGTAGTTGATTCTTTCTCAAAAGAGCATTCATTAAGAATATAACGTTTGGTTCAACAAGAAGGCTATGCTAATTGTCGACTCTTTTCTAGGAGAGGGATGTCAAAATATAATCAAAGTATATCCTAACTATGCACACCTATGTAAGTTTAAACTAACCAACCAACCAAACTACCTGTTTTGGAGAACTGTAGTGAACAGATAAGTTTTTTGCCCCTTTATAAATATTTGGCAGCTTTAAGTTTGATGGCTGTAAATTTGCAAATATGATTGTTTTCATCTTCTAAGTAAAAATTTTTTAGTTTTTTAATACTGTGATTGAAAGCAAAAATGGTATAATTCATAGGAGAACTATGAGGGCCAAGATCCTCTTATCCTAAAAGTAAGACTAATCCCTTATTCTTAGGTCCAGTTGAGAAACAAATTCACAGTTCAGCAAGTGCCATGTACAGTTATATAGTATAATGAACATAGAGTAAAATATTGAAAGTTGAATATACAATTTCTATGTAATTGTTTTAGAAAAGAATTTTTAAAATCTATACAAAAGTCGAATTTTTACTGACATTTTTATTGTTTTTACAGCACATTCAAAACACTTTCTAAAGCCACTTGCAGTTACTTAGCAATATAAAATATTTATAACTAGTAAAAGGGATTCATTTGATAAAGCAGTAATTAAAGTTAATCTTAAATTTATTATCTAAAGCTTATCTCAGTTTACTTTGTGCTACTGCGATAGAACTTTCCCTTTAAAACCTCTCTCACTATTACTATTACTTTACATTCTAATTTTTAATTCGTATGAAAGGATTGGTTACAGTTAGTCTGGATCAGTGACTCAATCTCTTCAAAAGGATACAACACTGAAATGGTCCTTTTCCTTCCCTGGATTCATTTTGCATCACTGATTTTACCTGGGTATATAATTCAGAATACAATGTGTAGGTACTATTTATTGATTTCAGAGGTTCTTAGTATACAGCAAAATGAATTCATGAGATTATACTATATCTTTCTGTCTATAACAAACTTTCCTCCCTCCCCCGAGTGAAATTACAGACTTTAAAATGCATGTAGACATACACGAAAGAGTGTATACACTGTATGATCCCATTCATGTACCATACGAAAGTAGGCAAAATTAATCTATGGTATCAGAGCTCAAGATATTGGTGCCCTTGGGGAGGGAGTAGGAGCAGTTTAGACTGGAAGGAATGTGTGGCCATGACCAAGTTATATTATCTCATGAAGGCTTAGCTTCCTCATCTGTACAAAGGCATATGATAAAGTATATAGAGTCTTTGGCATACTGTGGTGTATAGTAAGGGTTTAATAACCAGTAGGCAAGTAATTGTCAAGAAATATTATATAACTGATCTATATCACTACATCTGGTTGGCCCTGTCTTGGCTATTTTATTCTATTGAAACTTTAAATAAAGACAGTTTCTTCTTAAGAATTTTAGGATGTGGATAAAAACTAATTCTGCATAATTTAATTTGTACATGGAAAAAGTCCCCATAGAAATAAAAGAATAAGACTGAATAATTTCAATGAAATAAAGGGCAAAGAGCTCAATTACTGAATTTTTTGATGTTAGAAGAAAAAAGTGCAAGTTGACACATTTTCGAGAATTTTACAGGTACTTCCTGCAATCAGGGTTTCATTAACACTGGCATACATGTTCAGATTCCAGGATGCCAATGAAAGTTAGGCTAGGTTTGTTCAGAATTATAATTTTAAATCTAGAGAAGCTTTTAATTCATTTAATTTTTTGATATGTATTTACTAAGTACTTAGTAATTTTTTGATATGTATTTACTAAGTACTTAAGTGTATGCCAGCCAACCGGGACATGAAGACAATAAAGAGTTCTCTGTCTAGTGGAAGACACAAATGAGAACAAATACATGCAGTGAGGGAGACAGGTGCTAGAATGGAAATATGTTCAAGACCAAAGGCACATTACTACCTGGGGAGACACATGAGCTTTATAGAGGTCGTGGTGTGTAGGCTGGGTTCTGAAAGAGAAACACCTGAAATAAATATAGCTCTACTTAGAAATAAAACCATTATTTCAGACAAATTTTTTGGCACATGTCATAAAACTTTTTTAAGTATAGGATCATCATTAAAAATGACTGTCAAAAAATGAACACAGCCATAATCCAAGTACACTTTTCTAACTGTAGAGTTCATTTTTATTTTATCCTTGGTGTAACTTTATTTTATTAACTACATTTATTTTGAATCTAAGTAATTCAATTCAACATTTATTGAACACTTATTTGTGCCAGTCACTGTTCTAGACTAGCACAGAGTTAAATTTCTTGCTCTCCAGTTGCTCTCTCATAGGGAGACCCATATGGAAATAGGTCTTTTAGAAAATAGGTGTTAGCTGTTTAACTGAGTAGTGAAGGAGCCTGGTAAGATTTCTTGGAGGTAGTAATATTTGGGTAGGGTTTTGAAAGCTAAATAGAATTTGGGATTTTTAAAGAAAGCAAAATAATAAGAACTGAGCATTAACTTTTAAATCTAGTGTTTATGGAGGACTTTCTGTGTATAATACCAAATGCAATTACTAAGTACATGGATTGACCTACTTCTGTGTACTGCAGCATGTGACAGAGGACATGAATATTTAGGTCTATTTTGTAATTATAAAGAAGCTACAAAAGGCATAATTTATTAATATTATCTTTATCATCTTAATCTTTTTATATCCAGATTAATAAAATAACAGTCTGGAAAAGAGAAGATCTCTTTAATTTCCTGAGGGCCTGGGAGGTGGTAACATCTCTGTTCAAAGCATTGCTACATTGAATTTTGTTAAGAACTGGTCTGGGCATAGAAAATTTTGTATTCTTCTCATTAGAAATGTAAGATTAGAAAGCCACAACAAATAGTATACTTTTTCTGTTTTTTAAAAAAAGATAATCAACTTAGGTGAAATGCAGAGTCAAGCAAAGTTTCAGGCAAAGAGGAGGCTTAACAATATATACTTGCCATGTCTATGAAAGAAAGGCTAATATCTTTTCATTTCCAATAAAACAGAGATAACTTCCTTTACTTTCCATAAATATTGGTGCAGTATAGGAATTGAAATTCCAGTTTAACTTACATGAAAAGTTAGTAGCTTCTAGAAAAGGAACAGTTATATTTTTTTATTACCTCATCTCCATCATTTGTACATCAGCTCTTTTATTATTTTCTTAGTATGTATCACCATGTATTTCTATATACAGACACACAAAATTGAAATAATGATCTCTAATAAGTTAATGGCTTAGAGTCCACCAATCAACAAATCTTTATCAAAAACCTACTAAGTAACAGGCCTTCTTGGTACTGAGGATACGGTAGTGTAGAAAACAAAACAATAATTTCTGCCCTTGTGAAGCTTATATTCTAAGGTGTAGAAAATAAGTGAAATAAATAAGTTAAGCTTTGAATTAGTATATAGTGTATTGTGATAAATGCTGTGGGGAAAAATTAAAGAGGGACAAAGGAATAAGCAGTGCCAGAGAACTAGATGAGGGGTTGTTCAGTTTAAAATGAGTGAGATGGAGGGATTCACCAGGGAAAGAATATTTGAACTTAGACCTGAAAAGACCTAATCTTCTGGAGAGAACAGCAAGTGCAGAGGCCCTGGGGTGTCTGTTGTTTCAAGGAACAGCAAGAAGACCAATGTTACTTGAGTGGAGAAAATAAAGGGGTAGTAGGAGATGATATGGGAGAGGTAATAACAGGTCAGATAACATTGAGCCTAGTAAACCATTTTAAGAACTTCTATTTACAGTCCTTTAGGCTAGATAGTCATCTATTTATTAAACTATATTGAACATTTATTTTGTATCAGGGATTATATGAAGTGCCAGGGAGACAATGAGCTTGTAATACTTGCCTTCAAGTGTAATACTTGCTTTCAAGTAGTTTATGTTGAAGCAGGGTTTCCTTAATAATAATGTATATAAGGGTATATATAGTACATTTAAATGCCAGGCATTACCCTAAGGGCTTATATATGTTTTAACTCCTTTAGTATTCACAGCATTACTGTGATATAGATACTGTTACCCATGGCTGTGGAAACTGAGGCCACAGCAAGGTCAAGTAGCTTGCCCAAGTTCAGTCATCAGCAGCACAGGCTTCAAGCCCAAGAAGCTCAGCCCTTGACCACAATACATACATTCTGGCCTCTCATAGGCATCAGACTGCAAATTCTAATTCTTAGAAAATCTTTTACAAAGATTCCTCTCTGTGGTGGGCAAACCCTGAAGGACAGTGTGAGTGTGGCATGAACTTAAGAGCCTGAAGGATCTTAGGTGGAACTCTGACCTCCTCTTGTATTTATTCAGGCAACTTACATCACTAATGTCTTTACCCCCAGTTTTTCTAATCCTTAGAAATGGAGAGAATGACACCTTATAGGTACGTTGCCAAGATTTAATTATAGTTGACCCTTGAACAGCATGGGTTTGAACTTCGTGGGTCCACTTCTACACGTATTTGTTTTAATAAATACAGTAAATGTATTTTCCTTATGATTTTTCTTAATATTCTCTTTTCTCTAGCTTACTGTATTTTAAGAATATAGTATATAATACATATAACATATAAAATATGTGTTAATCGGCTGTTTATGTTATCGGTAAGTCTTCTGGTCAACAGTAGGCTATTAGTAGTTAAGTTTTTGGGAAGTTAAAAGTTATGCATAGAATTTCAACTGTGCTGGAGGTTGATGCCTCTTACCCCTGCATTGTTCAAGGGCCAACTGTAGATGAAATGGGAGCAACATATAGCACCATGTTTGGCCCAACCCCGAGACTCAATAAATATTTCATTTTTTTCCCCTTCTCATTCCGCAAGTCATATAAACATCACCCAGTGATTACATCTGCCTTGCAGGTCTTCTATTTAGAGAGAATACTTGAGCAAATATGATTGTTCTTGTCTTACAGGTTTATAGGACAATTTCTGTAAATAGATATAACATTCTTTTTTCATTCCAACGTGTGGGGGTTAGTTAAGTGTTGTGTTTAGAGCTGAATTGATTTTTTTCCTTCTGGGTCAGTGGAAGCCAGGCATATCTGCTATGTACAGCTCTACCCTGCTTGCTTTTCAATATAACACCTTCTCACACACTGTTACTATGCTGTTTGCAAATGGTCTTATAGCATTGGGAGTGTACTGCTGTATTATTGAAAAGGCTTTTCGTCCTGGCAAGTTGACCCACTACTGAAAAGCTCACTGAAGAATCATATTATTGTTTCCTCATGCTGTATTTTTTCTGATTCAGCTTGTTATACCCATAGAGACAAAAAATAAATGTCATTCCCAGAAGTAGATGGCTTGTGAAAATGTAAATTCCTGCATTGTGAAAGCAGAGGTAGTAACTGGCACTGAAACATTACTCTTCAGTTTGTACAGCATCAGAGCCTAGCTGTGTAATCCTGGGTGAATTACTTAACCTCTTTGTACCTCATACAGCATCAGAGGCCTAGCTATGCAATCCTGGGCAAATTACTTGATCTCTCTGTGCCTCCGTTTCTTTCTCTGTAAAATGATGGTAGTAATAGTACAATCTCATAGAGTGATGAGATTAGTTAGTATATGTAAAGCACGTAGAACACTAATCAGCATGTAGTAAATTACCTAAGTGTTTTATTATCATTATTTTAAGCCTGCCATGGCATCTTGATTGTTCATGTCTCCCTATTAAAGTCTAGACAATGGTTTGACTTCCTAATGTTAGAAACATAAACACTTCAGAAAAGTAAAAATTACTTTTTATTAATGTTCACTAATGATCAAAATTAAAGACATAAACTCTTAGGTAAGGCAAATAGCTTTATTTGACTTATAAATAAAGAATCCCATTTTGATTTTGTTATTTGTTTTTGGTGAATGTGTATGTGATTAAATAATAAAGGCTTCAGTCAGTTTGTTTCCTGTAGACAAATTACCAAAGGCTGTTGTTTATAACTAAAGCCCATTAGCTGTTGAAAAGGGGCAATAAAATCAAGCTTTAGCAGAAGTACAGCATAAAGGCAACATTCATCCTGTGACTTAATGCCCTCGCTATGTAGTTGAGTTAATAATCATTGGCACATAACCACTAATAGTCAAAGCTCAATGTTCACAATTTATTGTAAACAAGAACTATTTTCTATCCTGGATTCAGAGCACATTTCCTCCTCACAATCATTTTACTTCTTTTGTTCCCAGTAATCATTTTGGGACCATATGTGTTGTCAAGGAAGCTATAGTTTCATTTCCAGACTTATTCCAAAAAAGAGATGGGTTGAGAGCTTAACATATATTAAAACTTGTTTTAAAACTTGCTTGTAATTAAAAGTATTAGCTAATGATAATTTTTCCCTAATTATGCAAGTACTATTACTTTAGTAATACCCATTTGACCTTCATTTCTGCCCCCTGCTGTATCTGTTACTATGAGGTATCTTCTAGGTTTTTCACCATTACTGGCATAAAGGCTTTTGAAAATGAAAATCGCATTTTCCAGCAGAAAGAAGCTACGGTTAACACTGATGAGGTTGATTTTCTTTGCCTATTAATGAATTATTGTCATATGGAAAGTATAATGAAATTTTCAGTCAGTGTTTAAAATATTGTTAAAAGAAGCACTATTACAGAAGACAGAAAATACAGAAGCAGTAAGTTTTGAGAAATACCTAATATTTCTTTTCATCTTTGTCTCAGACATTAAACTTGAAGTATGTCTAGAAATGGCACTAGAATTTTTTTTTACTTCAGAAACTTTCTGTTTGATAAACAACCAACATTGTACAAATTTCACCTTCCAAAAGAGTCCTTAATAATTTTGTTTAATAAGATAACTTGCTACCTCCCTCTCTTGCTCCCCCCCATTTGATCTACTTTAACCTTACTCATCCTTTCTCATTTTAATGACACTTACTATCTTCTTAAATGCTACATAATTTACTTATTTATTGTCTTTATTGTCTCTGTCACTAGACGTAAATTTCATAAGTGTAAGGGTCTTTATGTTGTTCTCTGATGAGTATCAAATGCCAAGACTTGTGTCTGGCATATAGTAAAGTACTCAATAAATATTTGTTTGATGAGTGAAAATTGTGACTAAGTTTTATCTTTGCATCAAATCAAGTCATTTTTACTGTACGATAAACGGGACTATATTATACGTATACAATGTTGGAAGACGCAATGGGAATTATTTTCATTAAGATTTCTATGTTTCCTCTTAGTATGCTTTATACAAATAAGATTTGAGGAGACAATAATAAAATTCTGATTAAAATTATCTTTAATGGCTTCCCATTTTTTAAGGATAAGGACTGAAATTCTTCATGTAGCTGCAAGGCCACGTCTACCTTTCCAGCGCTGTCTGTGCTCTGCCCTTTTTTCATGCTGCTCACATGCCCTACACCCTCCTGCACTAATTGTCCTGCCTGTAATGTTCTTCTGGCCATTGACCTTACCACCCTCCTCACCTAGCTAAATCCTACTCACCTGTCAAATCTCAGCTCAAAAAGCTTTTCATCAGGGAAGCTATCGCTCATGGCATTTATCTCAAGTTTGTAATTGTAGTTATATGATTGGTCTCCCTTTCAGACAGAAATCTTGATGAGAGCCTTCTGAGAATATGTCTGTCTTTGCTCCTCATTGTACTTCTTGTCTCCAATACAGGGCCAGGTACCTGATGTTCTCAAAACCTTTTGTTGAATGAAATATTTCTTATATGTCAGCACTAGCCTAAGTCAGAATGAAGCATGCTGTGTGCTGGCATAGATTCTGCTCACATCTCTCCCTCTAGTTTCTTCGTCCTCTTAGCCTCTCTTTGCTCCCCTGCCATCACTACCCCATCATGTAAAGCTTACTGAAAAATTACCTACGTTATCAATTATATAGCTGTGATTACCATTAATAAGAATAGGGAGAGCAAGAAAATATGGAAATCAAGTAGTTTGATATTTCTGAAGAAAGGCACTTTATAAATAAAAGATGTGTTGTTTTGTATTTAATAGTATGGGTGGTAGACTCATAGGGCAAGACAAGTACAGTATCCTGATATTGAGGTAAAAACCTCCATGATATGCAGTTACCTACAAGGATGAAGTCCATCACTCAAGTACCACAGCCTACAGTCATTGCCACTACAGGATGAATTCTCATTTGCATAAAGACATCCTGCTTATGTATTAAAATTGTTGGAATGGTGATTGGTTCAACAGGATCAATAGCATTAATATCTTTCACCATTTTTATTCTTAAAATACCCATTGTGTAGAAAGCTAAATTAGAATTAATGGATGTAATCTATTTTGGCTTTACTATTTGTCGAATGTTCTATGAAATGAGGTTTTGTTGTTGTTGTTGTTGTTTTGTTTTTTCATTTTTCAGAGACTCTATCATGTACACTGTGTATGTTGTATATGTTAAGGAATAGATAATGAGGAGTCACTTAGCTAAGGGTAACTAACTCTTGGCCAGGATTTGAATCTCAACATGGCTTTATATTTTTCTCTGCTTTTTTGAGTATGTGGAAACTTTTATGCCTGAGAGTGCAGAGAATAAAGGTAAAAAGGAAGTAAAGTTCCTAGCTAGAAAATATTTTGGATAAATTAAGAGCTAGAGAATCAAATTCTATGTTAGTTTATATGTATGTAATGTTAACAAGTCCACTATGAATTTTTTTAATGAATAAAATGATGCTTAATTTTTTCAGTAACTTTTTCATTAAATGAAAAAGAAAAAGTGAGTGAAACTTAAAAAAGCAGTGAATTTGTGATATGATAAGAAGTGTAAGTTGTAAGATAGCCATCAGCCTATAAAAACATTTTTGTATTGATCAGTTTGGATATTCAGGTAGATCTCTAGAATATATCTGAGAAAGAATCTACTATGTAATTCACTTCCTAATCGCCCATTGCTTTATCTACCAAGAAGGAAAAGATGTAAATCTAATACTGATTATTTTTAGTCACAAAGTGGATTTGACTCACTTCAATAGAAATGTTTACAACTTTGCTAAGGGAAAATTGAAAATAATAGTAAGACTTCCACCATATATACAGATATGATAAGGAAGTGGTAATCTTTGTCCTCAAACTGTTCCTAATCACCATGAGAATAGCTCAAGACAATAAACTGTATGTCTTAAGAGAGGCCCAAACTGCTGTGAGAGTTCAAAGGAATATGTCTTCTCTCCTTGCTACAATCAAGGAAGGCCTCAGCCAAGATCTAAGCTATCCCTGACATTATTGCAGTACAAGGCCATCTTTAGGAGCTTACAGGCTCCACTCTGAGGCTGCATTCACTTTCTGACCAATTGGATATGAATGATATGCTAGCCCAGAGAACAAGCTAAGACCCTTAGATTCTGTTTCTAAGCCTGCCTTGAGATTCAAAGCAATTATAACTTCTTGTAAGGTCATTTTGCATCCGATCTCATCAGTTTTTCTGTATTATCTACAGGGCTAATTAAAGAATTCCTTTTAAGGACGTCATTCCATAGTGTAGTGGTTAGCACGTCTGCTTTACATGCAGAATGTCCTGGGTTCATGCCCCAGTGGAGCCATGGTCCATGGTCTATGGCCATGCCACCCTGAACAAACCCAATGTCTGATCTCAGAAGCTAAGCAGGGTTGGGCCTGGTTAGTACTTGGATGAGAGACTACCTAGGAAGACCAGGTGCTGTAGGCATAAATAATAATAATAATAAAAAATTCACTTTAATAGAATATCTATGCCTAATCAGTTGAAGTCTGCAAGCAATTATTTGACCCATTAAATGTTATATTCCAACCTAGGTACTAAAAAACTGGCAAAATTAGAAATTGTAGGCAGTCGCTGTATACCAACCATTTTATTGCATTGCCTTAGATAGTATAACAATGCATTTAACCAGGAAGGCCTATACTATTGAGTGTAAATCAGATTACCAATGCAAATTTAAGTCTTTATCTCTGAGAGAGGACTTATAATGACATAAGAAAAAATATGACTTAATAGTTAGTAATTATTGCTATAGACTTCAGCTGTCAAACACAAGAAGTCATCAGCTAGTACTGGATAATATTTGTTAATGTTTTGTTGAAGATTTCTGCATTCACGTGCATGAACAGTATGTTTTTGTTGTTTGCATGATTTTCATTTCAGGGTGATTTTGATTTCTTACAATGAATGGATTGGGAGTTCCCTCTACCTTCGTTTTCTGTGTAGGTTAAGAACTTTTTCATTCTTAAATGTTTGATAGCATATCAGGGAGACCTTTTTTTGCTTTGTTTTGTTTTGTTTTGCAATACTTTTATTTAAAGGCTTTGTCAAAAATACAGCCTTTCCTGAAGTACTTTGAGAAAGGAAAGGCAGAGAGAAGGGGCATGGAAGAAAAGCTCACTTGTCTGCTCCACTAGCACACGTTCAGGACCAATATTTCTTTGTGGCAGAATTTTAAATTATGAATTCAGTTTCTTTAATAAACATGGGCAGATTTGTTTCTTCTGCTGTCAGTTTTGTAGTTTACATCTTTCAAGGGATTTGTCTATTTCATGTGAGTATTCATTGAATTTCTTGGCATTAGATTGTTTATAACATTCCATTATTCATTTACTATTTGTAAGATATTTAGGGACAATCATCTTTTTCCTTCTTGATACTGGTAATTTTTGTCTTCTCTCTTCTTAATAGTTACAAATTTATCAACTTTACTCATCTTTCAAAACTCAGCTTAAAAAAAAAACATTTTCTCTGATTTTCACATGGTTACTCTTTCTTTCATTGTTTTTTATTCTTAATTATTTTTTAAAATTTAATTTGAGCTTTTTATTAGCTTCCTAAAATGGAAGGTTAGGCATTAATTATTGACCTCTCTTCTATTTTAGTATAAGCATTTAATGCTATAAAATTGCCTCTAAGGATTGCTTTAGCAGCATCCCACAAATATTGATATGTTGTAGTTTTCTTATTCAGTTAAAAATATTTTCTAATGTTCCTTAGGATTTCTTCTTTCATCTCTGACTTATTTAAAAGCATGTTACAGTTTTGAGTGACTCAGTAGGACCAAAGTTGGGAGAGATAGAGAGGTAGAGCAAAGAAACTTGAAGGAGCAGCCATTGATATAGATAGAAACCCAAGAAAGGATGGTGTCCTGGAAACCATGAGAAGAAACTTTTTCAAGATGGAGAGAGCTCCTAATACTTCAAATCTAGGATATGGAAACAACCAGTTATAACTCGTGATCAAAATCCAGAGCAATCAAATAGGAATCATAGTGAAGATGAAAGAAGGGAAGATAGAAAATAGACAGAGAAGGAGAAAAATAAGAGGACAAGGAAAAGGATATAGAAGAGAAATTGGAAGAGGAACAAGAGAAGGAGGAGGAGAAAAAAATAAAAATGGAAATGAGAAAATATCCAGAGAAAAGATTAGTCAGTAAACCCCTCATGGACACTCTCTGGGTAGTGTTTAAGTTAAATGAATGGTCCACAAAAGGAGCTAGTCTATTGCTTGCGTTTGAATTTAACATGACAGATAGATAGATTAATCAGTGGTTTTTTAAGAAGAGGAAGGAATTCAATAAAGGAATGTGTACATGGAAATATAAGAAAAAGCACAAGACAACCTCACATGATTGAAAGCAATTAGGAAAAGAACATCAATATTTTTAATAGCACTAGGCTGTATATAGAATTTTTATGTATTATTTATGTATATTTATATATGAATATTTACGTATTACCTCACTTGGTCCTCACTGTAAACCATAAATGAAGAAACTGAGTTTCTGGAAAGTAATGTGATTTTATCAACAAGTACCAGTTCCTAAATGTGTAAGCCTGAAATTATACTTTCATCTCTCAACTACAAATGCTGTCTGTTTTCATTTATAACCAAGGAAGTATTCTAGGCTATATCAATTTGTGTTTCATATGTAATGTTTATAAACTCCTAATTTCCTCTATAAAAACTCTAATGTGAAAGTATTTCAAAAAAAGTGTGTGAATTTCCAATACTTGTGAGTTTTTGATATCTTTTTCTTATTTCTAAATGAATTTTGTTGTGATCAAAGAACATACTTTGTATGAGTTAAATCTTTTAAAATGTATTGAGATGTATTTTACGGCCATGCATATGATTTATCATGATGATGTTCCCTGTGTACTTAAAAGGAATGTGTATTCTGCTCTTTTGGGTATTCTGCATATATTCCCTTAAGTTAATTTGGTTGATGCTGTTTTTAAGTCTTCTGTGTTCTTCCTGATTATCTGTCTACTTGTTCTGTCTATTACTGAGAGAGAAGTATTGACATCTCCAGCTATCACTGAGATTTGTCTTTTTCTCTTTTCAGTTCTGAGAGTTTTTACTTCAAATATTTTGAAGCCTTGTGGTTCAGTGTATACACATGTAGGGTTATTAGGTTCTCTTTATGAAATTAGCCTTTTATCATTAAGAAATATAACTTTTTGTCTTCGGTCAGATCCCTTCTTCTAAAGTTGTGGCAGCTGTAGAGTTGTGCTATTCAGACTTCTTTTCCAAAAAGTTGTAAACTTAACTCATATCTTCTGCTGCCACACTTTTGGATTCTGCCACATAACCGCACTGTGGCTACACTCTCAGCAGAATGCTGCCAGCCCACTGAGCACAATGTGAAACTAGAACTGGGCCATTTCTGCGCAATGCCATGTCTTCTAAGGGACAATATCTTATGGGGACTGCCCATCATCCTGGCTGAAACTTTCTTAGACCTGCACTGCAGTCTAAGGCTTTTCCAACCCAAATCTTTCTCCTACTCTCTTTTCACAAGTGTCAGATCTGCATTCATGTCTGAAGGCCTTTCCCTGCCCAATCCTGGTTCCTCTCACCTTTACCTTTCAAAGTATTTCCTCTGATAAATCTCCTGAACCTCTGATTCAGTTCTTGACATCTACTTGCCCCAGGACCCAAACTGACACAGAAGTCTGCTTTGTCTGAATTAATATCGCCATGCAAGCTTTCCCATGATTGATGTTTACATGATAAACTTAGTCTATCCTTTTACTTTTACTCTGTGTCTTTATAATGAAAGTGTGTTTCTTATAGGCAGCACATAGAGCTGGGTTTAGTCTACTATTTTGTTATATGTTTTCTGTTTAT
The DNA here is from genome assembly GCF_000151845.1 of Pteropus vampyrus. Lineage (NCBI taxonomy): Eukaryota > Metazoa > Chordata > Mammalia > Chiroptera > Pteropodidae > Pteropus > Pteropus vampyrus. Next base: position 3,886,820 of record NW_011888903.1, on the reverse strand, counting down.
CTCATCTGTTTTCCTCCCCCTTTTCTTCCTCTTTCCTGGCCTTCTTTTGGATTACTTAAGTAATTAACGTATTTTTTTTTTTTTTTAGTATTCCATTTTCTCTCCACTCATGTTATTTATTATTAATAATCTTATATTAATAATCTTTGTTGATTATTTTTAGTGGTCACTCCAGAATTTACAATATGCCACTTTATCCTTTATCTTATCACATGCCACCTTCAAATAATATTATGTCAATCCATGTATAACATAAGAACCTATGATTTTATGTTTTTACTTTATCCTTCCTGTCCTTTGTGCTATTGTTGTCATACATTTTATTTATTACATGTGTCAAAAACCTTATAATCCATTGTTATTATTTTTGTTTTAACAGTCAATTTTATTTTAAAAATAAACAAATAAGGAAATACTTTCTTTTTTATGTGTCCACATATTTACAAATTCCTACACTTAATCTTTCGTGTAGTTCCAAGTTTCCATCTGGTATTATTTTCTTTTTTCTTAAAAAACTTACTCTAACATTTTTTGTAGTACAAATCTGCTGGCCATGAATTCTCTGTGCTTTTGTTTGTCTAAGATAGTATTTATTTAGAGTTTGCTTTTGAAGGATATTTTTACTGGATGTAGAATTCTAGTTAACCTTTTTTTCCTCTTTCAGTACTTGAAAGATGTCATTCTGCTGCCTTATTTTTGCTTATGTTATTTCTAATGAAAAGCTTGCAGTCATTCTTATTGTTTTCAACTGTACATAATATGTCTGGTTTTTCCCACTATGCTGCTTTGATATTTTCTCTTTATCTCTGTTTTTCAGCAATTGCATCATGATATGCCTGGCTGTGGTTTACTTTGTTTTATCTTTGTTGGGTTTCATTGAGTTTCTTGGATCTTTGGTTTATAGTTTTCATCAAATTTGGACACATTTCAGCCATTATTTCTTTATATCATTTTCATTCCCCAGTCCTCATTCCAGGATTCCAGTAACTCTTATGTTAGAATATGTAATGTTATCCCACAGGTCACTGAGACTCTGTTCATTTCTTCAGCCTTTTTCTCCTGTTTTTCAGTTTAGGTATTTTCTTTTCTTTTTATTATTGAGATATAATTGACATTTAATTTTAATTTTATTTTTTTTTAAATTAAGATATAATGGACATGTAATGTATTTTCTATATTGTTTTGTCTTTGAATTTACTGGTCTCTTCTGCAGTTAATTAATATCCTGAAACTATGTCCTTCTTACTTCATGCCCTACATTCTTGATATTAGGCTATACTTCCCCCTTGACTACACACTACCTTTGTATTGTAATTATTTTTGTACCTGTCTTACTAGTTCATGAATTGATTGAGAATAGGAACCCTGCACTTACACATCTTGCATCTTCTTCAAAGCATCTAGCAGAGCCCTTGCCCACAGCAAGTTGAAACAGAGAAAAAGAGAGAGAAATATTTCCTTTATTTCTTATTTTTGAAAAGATATAGTCCTGAACTCTTAGAATTAACTTGCTATCACAATACTTCCTTATCAATAAGATTAATCTTTCATTGTAACTTTCTTTCATTTATTTTATTCCTAACTAATCATAGTTACTATAGTCAGTGACAGGAAATTGGCTGTCTTTCTATAAAACAACAGATGGCAAAAAGGAGAAATTCATTGTTCTGTTGAGCAGTGCACATACCTAGTAATGGCAGACTTTGGTATAATGTGTTCTATGATATTGGCTGCTTTCAGTCGTGCCTATAAATTGTCTTCTCTTATGTGATTGATTTTTATGTTTTCTGTAGCGTTAGATAAATGTTTATTAAAATCAGATATATGGTCTCAAATAATGATAGAAATAGCACAAAAAAGACCTTGTAATCAGTAACGTGAAGTTACCTTTTTATTTACTAAGCAGATACACAGTGATACGTTGATTAAGTCTGTCAGTAACCAAAGCAGTATAGCTAATAATCCAGGAAATGGCTGGCAGGTATGTCAGAATTCCCAGGAGAGGATGTCAGAGCTTTTGGATGGGTGTTTACTAGAGGTCTTATATTAGATGAGGAAGAAACTTGACTGTTATATGACAATTTCCACAATTCTTCCTCCTCCCCTAGTGTCAAATGTGCATGTCCCAGTAGGCATTTAAGCCGCATCTGATAACCTTGGTAGTTGAACTCACAAGCTCGGTATAGACTGGTATTTGGTAGACCAGAGGCTATATGTAAAGTGAGAAAGCCTTGCTGCTATAAGTTGTCAAAAATATATTTCAGAACTTCTTTAGAATCTTTAATTACTCAGTTAGAAATGCCTCTTGCACTGGGGAAACTGTGAGAAGGAGGGGGAGGAGGGATGTGGTGAAAAACATCTTCACAGTGTCTGAAACTTTGAACTCAGTAAAACAATAGATACTTGCTAAAGGCAGTAAATTTTGTTTTTTAGTTGACTACCACTCTGTTCTGCAGAGACTCCTTTTCATCAGCCAAAAGCTATAGAACTTCCAGGTTTTATGATTATGAAATGTTTCCTCATATTTTGGAACTAAAATGATTTCATTCAGGGTGAACACCTTTAAATCTATTTTTCCATTTTTAACACTTTCGAAAATATCTGTAGTAGTAGAGCTCTTGCTTTGTCTATTAAGTGGAGGCCAAGAAAGAGGGCAGAGAGGAAAGGAAGAGAGATGTGGATGTTCCTATTTCTTAAGCAAAGGAAGAGAAATACTTAGAAGTAGGAGGGAATTATGTTTCTCATGACCTGTTAAGATCCAGGATCTTTCTTCTCTTGGTAATTTTGTAAAATGGATAAATATCCACTGAAGTTCATTTCTTCTATACACGGAATAGATTAATGAGCATTCATCAAGGTATTGATTTTCGTCTCTTGTAGCCTGAACTGGCCTGAACTGGATTCAGACAACAATGTGAAGGCTCAGAATGAAATCTATTGTTTCAGGTCCCTGAAACTATCCTGTCTCCTGGCACGTTATGTTGTATTAAACATTAGTAGTTGGATCATAAGAACCACAAAGGACCACCCATCTTTATCTTTCTTGTCTGGTAATGCTCTTAAAAAAATCAGTGAGTATATCAGATCCAGCTGACACCAAGCTAGGACTTAAAAGGCACCAGAAGAGAGTTTCCATTTTTACCAGAAACAGGCCAGAGAAAGGATTTTAGGTAAATTCTAAACTAAGCTAAATTGTTTTCAGTGAATTAATTCATATTGAATATTGTACCTAATATTCAGGCTGTAAGAAGTTGTTTGCACATTAATCATTTTAATAATATATTGAGCAGAATGATCTAACAAAATATACAGTCATATTTATCTCAAATGTTTTTGAGAGCTCCAACTTGTCTTAAAATTCTATTATATTGCATTTTCCTGGGATGTTTCTCTATAGAAAAAAGTAAGTATTCGTTATAGACTTACTATGTGTAGAGCATTGTGCTTGATTTTGTTTGAAATTATGTGTTTATTTATTAAAAAAAATTTATTGCATATTTCATGTTAATATATGCCAAGAGCATGTTGATATATTACCAATGAGGTCTCTGGCCCTCTTACAACTTTGGTGGCAATGAGAAATCAGACAATACACAAACAAATGAACACATATATATCACTTTGGAGAGGATGTATTTGTTCTTTTTATCAAGCTACTAATGCCTGATATTATGTAACGGCAGCTGGGAATTTGGATACCATGATCTGACTTTTATATAAGGCAAAGTGTAGGGTCTTTTATAGTTGTCATCTTACAGGATTCTCACAATACATATGTAAAATACATGTTATTAGTCCCATTTATTCAGACAAAGAAACAGGTCCAGAGAGATTGGGTGAATTTCTTTAATTAAAGCTGGTAAATGACAGAGGTTTTTCATATTAAACCCTTACTGCTGACCATAAGTCACATGTTATTTTTTTTCTGCATTATTATTTAATATATATTGAATTAATCATCCACAAATATTTTCCTTCCTACATTTCAGGTTAAAATCTTTCAGGAGTAGAAACTTTTACCAAACCACAACAGATAGTTTTGCTTTTCACTTTTAAAGTACTTTTAAATTCTCATATCTGCTTGTAGAGAAAAAAAGGAAAGGGAAAACCTGTTTCTAAAAATTGCCCTTGCACACTGTTTTCATAAATCTCAGCCTTCTTGGGGCTTATTACACTATGTATTCTTCCTTAGGAAATGGATGAAAATTTGAGCTAGGACACAAACAGGAAGGCTTGGAGGCCGCATTTGTCCTGCAGGCACCACCTCTTTAAATAGCTACCGTGCAGTGGGAATTAGTTCTCCACTTAGACAAGGAACTCCATTGCCCTATGTTTCTCTGGCCCTGCAGGGCCGGAGACAGCCAGCGCTGTTCTATGCTGGAGGTGGAGGCAGTACTCAGTGGTGGCGTGTGGTGAATGTGGGCTGGAGGATGGCCTCCCCACCTCTGGTCCATGAGGACACATGGTCACAGAGATGTTTTGTGCTTTTCCCTTAAGAATATCACCCCTGAAGACTCTTAACCTACAAAGAGGTAAGGTTCAGAGCACTTCCTAAATTGATCATTTGGGCTACAGCCTTCTTTTTTCTTTTCTCAGTTTCGTTCTTATATTTAAAAGAGGAAAGAAGAGAGTACGTAGTTGCTACAGCTTTTTAAATAAATCAGTTTTTAAGTGAATGCATATGTGGTGCTTATAGTTTTTTTTAGTAGATTCTAGGTATATGATGTTAAATGATAGTAACTGTGATTGTTTAACCTATCAAAGAAGACTTTTATGGTGTTAATATAAATTTCTCAAGGTCTAATTAGAAGGAAAGTAGATAAGCCCATTACTAATTTGGGAAGACTAGTTAAAATGGGACCTTAATAGATGCATAAAAAGAATACCTTAGATGTCTTTTGATTCCAATTTCTGTTTTTGAGCTGGAGTCTTTACACTATCCAATTTTTCCATGTGATTATCTAATTTTAGAAACATCTACTGAGGTAGACTCTATTACTCAAAAAACTCTTCCACTCTTTAACTCTGGTCAGGCTACCAAGTTCTTCCTCTTATGTTCAGTGCTGGGACAAAGGGCACCAACCAGAAGTGGCTGTGTTGTTGCTCTGGTCCCAGAGAAGACAGGTAAGTGGGGAAGGAGTTCTCATTCTGTGCCTGCCCTACACAGAAATATTCTGCCTGGGGATCTGTGTGGCCTGCATTTGTCCCATTTCTCCTGCTTTTTTCTTGACCTCTTCCTACTCTTCTTTTATGTACCTTCTTCAAGAAATTGGTACCTGTGTAAGGTTATGCTCTCTAAGCCATCATTAGTCTGATTAATAGCAAGCAGAGGGTCTACTTCAAGAAACACAAATGGCATGCTCCTCCCAGAAAGGTTCCCATAATATCAATTAACCCGTCGTGTTTAACTTTCAAAATACCGTTATCCATACAGCCACTTTTGTCAATAATTTCTTATTTGTCTTTATTTTCTTTTAATTCTTGTTTGTGTTGTCTTTTAGAGAGAAGAAGGAATGTTACGAAGGGTGGTTTTGTTGTTTAGTTGAATTTCATTTCCTTTATATTAGAATCATTTGCTTTAGAGCGTTCTGGTTTCTTTTTAGTTAAGTAGCATCATCTTTATATTTTACAACTGTGTTTTTAGTTTATTGTTTTTCATTTGCTTTATCAGGGTATTTTGTAATAAAAAATAAACGTCTACTTTGGCTTCATTGAGCCTTCTTTTTAAATTAGAGTGTGATAAGAAGCTTACTTTGATGAAAGACTGCTTTTTTGTATAGTGTAAGGGAGAGAGGTAAGAGAATTTTTTTCTTTTTAGTTTTTAACCTCAGATTTCAGAAAGTGGCAAGCAAAACCAAGGTCCAAAATAGGGTATAAATTTCAGCATGACGTCTAGGATGTGGCAATATGACGTGCACATTTGTTTGTGAAAATAATTTAACACTGATATACTCTGAATATAACCAAATAGGGAGAGTTTCTTCAACTTTTGTAAGTAATAAGGAATTTGCATTATATTTAGGAATTGTTTTTAAAGTTTCACATTCTACAGTTTCGTTTTGATGGCCCCTATAATTATGTGTATAATCACGGCCCTGCCCTCTTTGTACATGTCTCCTTGTCTACAAATTTTGCGAAGCTCTTGTTAAACTCTAACCAAGTGATTAATTGAATAGCAACTGTGCTAATCAAAGGCAAGTTTAACAAGATAAGACTTGTTTACATTTGAAAATATAAACAAAAGACCTTATGATCAAAGCCGAAGATAGATAAAAATCAGATAGAAAACAAAACAACACAGCCACAATCTTTACAGATAAGGAATTCTGAAGACAACAGGCATAATAATGCAAGGCTCTATTAGCCAAGGTTCTGGCAAAAATTTTAAGAAAAAATAACAATAGATTATGAGATGATCTAAAAGGAAATCACAGCCCCTCTGCAACAAGTAGAATGACAAAGCTCAGTAACAGATTTACTGGAAGGCCTCCTACTGACCCCAGCTGAGCTGAGTGCAGGAATGTATTTCAAAGCCTATTTAAAACCCCAGAGGTGGTGTTTTGAATCAGTCTTGCTGACGTAAACACAGACCCTCTCTGGAAATTTTCCAAAAGCAGTGGGTGAAAGCAGCTCAGTCAAGATGTGCAGTATTATTACAGTAAACGTGCAGGGAAGCAGTTCACCACTGTCTTCAAAGACAGAGTAAACCAGCACTCCCTAAAGGTGTAGTGTGACCTGCTGATAAGACCTTTCACAGAGAGAAGATTGCACCAGGAACATCCACTCCCAAGTGCTTATGTAAACAGAAGGAAAGAGGGATTGAAAAACTGGAATTGTTTCTTAGTGATAGAGGAGAAGCCTGTGGATTATTTAAAGGGGAGAAAAAAACTATTGAGAGGAGTGTTTAGACAATGTAAGTGCTGATTAGATGGACATTCATTGCTAGGTGACTTTAGTGATGAGTAAATAATAGGTTTACAAAGCTTAGATACCAGACCAACCCAGGGTTTGTAAGTAAGCAGAGTAGACAAGTCTTGTCTCTGTGAACTATGAAGATTAGTGTAATTCTAGATTTGTTCGCTGTATTTAATTAAATGAACATGAAAATTCAAACTTTCCTTGTGTTATTAATAGACATTAAAACTGGAGCCAGGTTTGTAAAGAGATTTTCTGCATAGCTGTAGGTCACTCTAGTTTAGATTTTCCAAGAAACCAGCCTGATTTTGTGCTTCACGAAAATCACTCTTTGGGTTATGAAAGGTATATTATCTTTTGCTTAAAAAGACACAAGGCCAATATTTCAGTTACTTGTGTTCCAAAGTGGTATTTAACTACCTGAAACTTGAGAAATAAGTAGATGATAATAGAGATGTTTCACCTGGAGGTATTTCACTCTGTTTTTCTTCTTGCTCCAAGACTTGCAGAGCTCATTCCGCATAGTGTTTCCGTAAACTTCAAAAGAAGTACCGGAGAAATGCAGGCCATAATCACATGACAGTCCTGCCCGCTGAAGACAAGAGTTTATAGGAAAGCCGGAACTGATGAGGTGCCTTCCGCACTGGTGTAAGACATCCACAGAAGCCGTATTACTTACTATTTAAGGCAGGGTGCTTTGTAGAAATAGAAACAAAATGGAGACAAAAAGTGCACTTCAAAAGATTCTTTTTAAATAATAGCATATTAAACATTGTCTTTTGTTTCATTCTTTGCCAACCTCATTAGGTTTGAATCTTCTGGTATATTTTAGTTAAAAAAATACTACAGGACTTATCACTTGATCTCTCCCTGGAAATGGCAGCTCCTCCTCTTCTTCCTCCTCCCGCTCTCACTCCCTCCACCCCCAGTCCCTCCACCTCCTCTTCCTACAAAACAAAATACTATAAAGCATAATCTCTTGTTGCAAAAGGTAAATCTATAGAAATCCCTTACCAGTAAGAGGTTGCAATCTCTTCAAAACTGCTTTCTAATCTATGAAATTCAACAAATCAGAAAGCAATATTAGACAAACTCATTTTGAACTTTTTCAAGAAGTGGTATAACTTCCAACGTACAGAAGTGTCTGAGCTGCCAGAACATCTACCACTAGAAAGCTGCAGGTCCTGATGGTAATGCCAGGGGAGAAATTAGAGAAAGCGCACAGGACTTTTAGGAACACTGTTTCATTAATTTTTGCAAAAACTCCATGCATAAGTGGCTGTCCACAGTTTATGGATGAGGAAACTGAGGCATGGTGGAGTTACCTGACTTGACCAAGTTGATAGCTAAGCTGATAAGTGGCAGGGTAAGTATATGAAAGTTTGTTTGACTCCAAGGCCTGGGCATTTTCTCCCATAAAATGCCGAGTGAATGACAAATTCCTTATCTGTCTGTATTTTTCATTCTAGAGGTAATAAGAAAACTCTTTGAGGTTTTGGTGGAAGTAGCTGCAGGACAGAGAACAGTTCAGGGAGGCTGTGTCTCCTCATTAATGAGGCCCCCTGTTCTCTCTTCTCAGACCATTTTTACTTCCTTTTTTGACCTACTTTTTTGAAGAAGATAGTATCTATTCCTCTTCCCTAGTAATATGTAAATCTTGTCACTTGTGCTTTTGTGTGTCTGTGGGGGGTGAGGGGCGTACTATTATAAGAAAAGAAGGGAAGGAATCACATTACCTCTTAGGAACTGTAAAGTTTGAGAAGAAATGTATTACAGAGAATTATTGTATATTCTTAAACCCTAGGTGGATTCACCAAGCATTTTCAGTAATCTGTTTGCAATTCTCTTTCCTGAAGATTTGGTTTTGGGGTGGTTGCTTGAACACTTTGGATTCATAAACTGATTCATCTGTCAGAGTCTGGCTTAAATTCCACAACCCCTTTCTCCTTAAAGCACTATCTCACCATTTTCCTTACATCAGCCTCTTCTCCAAATTTTTCAAGTTACCAATATCTTTTCTTTAATATTTATGTACTCCCATATTCAGCAAGATGAGTATTCTTTATAAAAGCATTATCTTGTCTCCGGCTAGCATGTAGGCCCCATTGGATACTGATTGCCTCTTTTACCTCAGTAACATTCCTCCCCCATATCTAATACAGAGCTGGCTGTTAGTGTTAGTTGATTCATTGGTTCTATTATCCTCTTGTTGGTTCTATTTTTGTATCATGAGTCAACACAGATTGTTCTTCCCAAGACAGTTCTTGAAATATTTGAAGGCAGTGATCATGCTTCCTTGGAGTCTTCTAAAGTTCTCCAGTGCTTTTGGCATTTCACATGTGGCACGGCTTCTTGACAGTCTCTCTTCATCCATCTTGCTCTGAATTCAGTCCTGGCTGTCACCATCCCTCCTTAATGTGATGCCCAGAGCTGAATTTCAGTTCTGCTGCATTTAAGATAATCATCTCCCCTTTTCTGTATAATATCTTTCTATGCCACTTAAGATCCAGTTAGTTTTCTTGGCATACATGTAATGCATTTGGCATGTACTGACTTTGTATTTGGGCAGAATCTCTTCATTTTTTTCATATGAACTATATTCGTGCCAGAAATCAATCATCCTAAACATGTGCAGCTCAGATTTCTGAATTCCATCCTCGTTCCTAATATTTCATCGTGTTAGTTTCCGTCCATTATTCCACCCAATGGAGAGTTTCTTGATTTTTGGATTATTATTCAAAATAGCATCTCTCAATAATGGGTGTGTGAATTTTTCTCTAAACCTCAGTTGTCATATCTGGAAAATGGAGGTAGTAGTGCCTACCTTACATGGTTATCGTAAGGACTGAACAATGTGTAAAGTGCTTAGAATGGTGCCTGACACATAGTAGCTCCTCAGTTGTTAGCTATATTTATAGGTCCTCAGTAAATGTAACTTACCGAAGAAGCTTGGAATAACTTATGGACATGATTTTTTTGAACCCTCAAAACAGGACTATTCGAGAAAACATTTCTGAATTTATAGAGACAGAATTTGGAGAGGAACATTTTCCCAAATAGGCAATGGGAGATGGTCTCCAACCAGAGGCCAGACTCAGATTTGTTCGCTTGCAGTCATATATTTTCCGACATTTTTATAAGCACTGTGCATGTTTGCTGGTATCAAGTAGTGCAGGTAACCTGGAAAAACATGGCCTTCATGTTATGAACTGTGTTAATCAGCATTGTAATTAAAATACTTTATCGTTCGAAGCCTAATTTTGTGTGCCCATGGGCTGATATTTGCATTGTGCTTTGTACAGCATGACAAAAGAAATTGTAAGATATTTTTTTTCTTTTTATGAAGTATAATCTTTATTTCCTTGAAACAAAAAATGTTATGGTTCAGCAACATCAGAAACTCATGCGTATAACTTTTGACATTTACCATGGAGATAAGCAATCTTTAGCCTGATAACTCACTCTGACCTCAAATATAAGTGAAGGCCTACCAAGACTCTTGTGTTCAGTTAGGTAGTGTTGAGATGTTAAGAAGCGTAAGATAAAATTTCCATACTTAGATTTATTTGGAGGTACAACACATAGTGAATAAAATAATCATATAAGTCATGTCATATGGAAGTTCTGTACTCAGTGAGTTAGTAAATCAGTGGTGTAGAAAAGTGGGTATTATAAGAGCCTCAACAGGATAGTCGCTACAAACCTATCTCAGTTTTCTTTCCAAACTATCACTTTTAGAACTTCTAGAGACCAAAGAATACAAGTCTTGAGGACATAATCAATTAAGTAACAATAATTTATTTGTACAACGTGTTTCTTCTTTGAAAAATTTGCTCTACATTAAATAATAGTTTTAGATGTACCTGATGATGAGGATATAATAGCTAACACATTTGCTTAATTAGTTCTGATGATTACCTTATGGTATCCCATTTTTGAGACATGGGGAAATCGATCTTAAAGTGGACACATAGGTTATTACTTCAGTAAGAGGTAAATCTGTGACTCAATACTTGGGAAATAGTTTGCTCTCTGTAATTTGACTAAGAATTGATATAGAATTGTATAATTCACTCATAAATTGGTTGTTAGATGTCACAGCTTTAGGATTTTTTTTTCCATAAAGTTTGCATGTTACATTTCTAGTTTTAAAATAAATTAGCACAATGATGAAATCCACATGAAATGATTAACAATCCCTTAATGAACTCAAAGTTTCTTGTGAAATGCCTTGGAAACTTTATTGGCAGCTTCCTAAATCCTAAACATGTATGAGTGCTTTGAGTGTACTGTGGCATGCTTTTCAGTAATGAATAGAAGCGTCTCTAAAAATTGACTGTATTGTCCATTCAAAGGCAGCTATTTATCAATGACCACTGCTTGAGAAGTAGCAACACTGCAAGTAGCCTGTGGAGAAATACCCAAGGAACAGGGCAAGGAGTTCTGGCTTGAGGTCCTACTGCCTGAGTTGGAATCCTAGATTTTCCTTTTACCAGGTATAGGTAGGTCCTCAGGCCAGTGAAGAACTCTCTTTAAGCCTTTGTTTCTTAATCTGTAAAAATAAATTACAATAGTACAGATAGTATTTCTCACAGAGTGGTTGAAGATGTTCAACAGGTATTTTACCCAATGTTGGGCACTAGGGAGTGTTGCATATAATTACTGTGTATTAATGCATACACACTTGAGTCACTTCATTTTATTCTGTTTTAAATACCTTCGTGAGTGCTGTACTATCTGGATAATAGGGACTATTGCACTATCACAGGTTTTTCTAATGGATTTGGAAGACTATATTTTTTTTCAGGGTATCCCTTCCTTCCTCTTACAGTTACCACTTCATATCTGTAAGCAAAGCGCTGGCCTAACTCTGCAGCTTAGGCAGGGGTCAGAACGTCCGAAGCGACTTGCTGGTATTCTGGTATGTTCATTCCTTTGTTCTCCAGACCAGGTCTCAAAGAAAACTTGCCTGAGTATTATAAAAGCTTTTCCTTTAATGTCCATAACGTAGAATCATGCAGACATAAAAGCTCAGGCCTTTTCATAGGCTATTATAAAAATCAAACTTAGCTTGCTTCCAGGTATTACTGAAGGTTTCACTGTGTCCTGCATATAAAAACAATCCTGCACCATGTTATCGAGTAAATTCCCCCAAATTACAGTAGTAAGATAGAGGTAGAAGCTCTGCAGAGTTAAGCAGAGGTGTCCTCTTTGGGCTGTTCATCAGGGTTTTGGAATTCACTGATAGTAAATGAATAATATTTCTGGCAAAATTGTCATTTTCAGGGATCGTATACATTTATCACATTTCCTTGGGTAGAACAAGATTGCAAAAAGGCTTTATTTACCATGACTTCACTTGGTTTTCATAAACCGAATATAAACATTGTGTTTATATAATGGGGCTCCATGATGTTTTCATCTGAATTCTACATTTAAAGGTTTAGTATATAACTCCCAGGTTACAGGTATCTTGGGGCTCACAAAATAGCCATTTTATGAACATCAGCCCTGGCTCTAGGGCAAAGGTCACATTCAGTTGCTTACCAGTTCTTATGGAGAGCAGAAACATCTGCTTAATCTTGTATAGCATTTTGAACAACCTCTTTATCAGAAAAAATGTGTTAGTTAATGGCGAAAATCCATGCATAGGCCTGTAACAATTCTTAATTGCTTCAAAATGACTATGGTAAATGTATGTCTTTATAGCAAACCTCTGGCAGAAATTCCCCCATCTTGGTGTAAAAGTAAATTAAATGAGAAGCTACAACTTAACTAACATTGAAACTAAGAGTCTCTAGCTTATGCAAGAGAGATCCTTATGAACTGAAATAGTTTGGGAAACTCAGGGGAAATATGAGGATGCAATAAGACGTTAGAAAGGAGAGGTGAGCAGAAAGATCAGGTCCTGCTTGTAAGCAGTGAAGTTGCACGTGGCAGCCATCTTGTCATGTGTATGAGCAGGGCTTGATTGCACATTTCACCTCTTAGGCAGGACCAAAAACCTGGATAGGCCCAGGTGCTTCCAGGCAGGCCTAATGTTCCTTCAACATGGGCTGGACCTGTGAGGCCATCCCAGGTCTAAATTAGACCTCAGGTAAGATTAAGGTCAAGGCCAAATGGCCAACCAGAATCTGCTTCTCCATTGTTTGCAAAAGTCAGACCACAGAGCTGCTGCTTCTAGATAGAATTTGAACTTAACCGAATATTCATATATAACATTTAAGCAATGGAGACTGAGAAAATCAGTCTTGTAATACACATCAATTTCACAGTCACAGGATGTAATTTTTTTTTTTTCCTGGCAACAAATTTATATTCTAACTCTAATCCCCCATTTCTGACAGTAGAAAAATGTAATCTAGTCACAGCTACAGCCAGTCAGCTTCATCCAATTTAGTGTTTTTTAAATTGCTTCTGGTTAAAATTTAGAAATATTTGGGATCTTTCTTTTTTATGCCCCTCCTTCCACTCTGTGTTGTTGCTTTAAGCCAGTGTCTCTATATAGGCAATCAGGAGACCCATGTTCTAGGCCCTGCCTTCCTCCCCTGACTTCTCTGAGCCCTGATTTGACTCCCTGACACCAGTGGAATTGGATACAGGGTTCTCGAGATGCAAACATGGATCTGCGGGCATGGGCATGGCTCCCACCCTACTTTCTGTTATGAATTACCCACTCAGTAGCCCCTGCCATCAGGACCTTTATCTCCAGCCAGGAGTGTCTGTCAGACTGAGAATCAGTCTGTCTCCTTTTCCTTCTCTTTTGGGGCTAAAACCAATACCATTTAGGTAACTCAGGGAACTCCCAACCCCACCTACCTTGGCCTACCAAGCTCATCTCTACCCATTCTTCTTGTCCTCGTGATGTGGGATATTTCTGCAGCAGTCTCCCTTAATTCATGAAGAGAAGCAGGAATCAAACATCCTTCCAAACCTCTTGAGGAAACCTGTGATGACTCCAACTCCCACTTGAATACATCATGGCCTTATTCTGGGGGTGGGACACTGAGTGCATGGCCTCTAATTGCTTATAATGCTCTTTTTCTCTCCGGATTCTTCCCTTCTTCCCAGTTTGTAGTGGGGTGGTTAAGAAAAAAAAAAATGTTCTGACAGTTTATATCTCTTTTCAGAACTCTTTTGTCTCTCATTTGAGCTAGAGCCAAGGATTTGGAATCTTTCCTTTGCTGTTTTTTTGTTTTTGTTTTTGCTCTTAACAATCTTCCCTGGAGCAAGTGGTGAACTAGCTGTGCCATATCTATCTCTTGGAATATGGGATTAGCATAGGGAATGGAGGTGGTGGAAAGGGTACACATCAGTCAATATTATATCATATCACCCAAATCTAATGAGCAACACACACTCCTTGCAGTCTTTTCCAGGTAGCATTCAGACAGCTGTAGACTCTTCCTGCTTTAAGGATATTTACTGACTAATGAGCATCCAGAATAGGTTCTCACTTCCTTGAGATTTCAGATATTTGGGCTGCCCTCCACAACTAGGAAGGATTGCTGTGCTTAGTACTGTTACTGATGAGTGTGACATATCCTTCAGGGATGGGAGATGACACTTTCAGGGTGAAAGATACTGGTTTTTAAAATGTTGAAAATTCAAATATGAGGATTTGCTCTTTCCATTTTTTAATGCTTTCCCAAAAGCCTTGATTAGAGCTCTAATGAGGAATCCATATATATGCACACACACATACATAAATAATTAAAATCATATTTCTCTAAGAAACTTCTGGTTGGATTATTTTAGGAGCTGACTAGTCATGGCGCTTACTGTTTCTAATTTTCCTGGAGTCTGCTTTCTACCCCAAATCTTGGAAGTCCATCGGTGATATTGCATCTAAATTCTAAAAAGGAGTAGGAAGGTTTTAGGCAGAATGAAGACTGGTCTTCTTGCCTGCCCCCAGCCCCAACCTGCCAGTCCTGTCTCTCCAGGAGAACCCCTTAGGGGCCACTCAATTTTTAACTTCCAGAGCTGGTCTTTTAATGGCTTCCCAGCACTTCCTTTATGCCTTTTGCTTCAGGCATTCGTCTTGTTTTTCTTTTATCCTTAAAGCTGCCCCTGCTTATCAAGCCCTTTGAGGTTCTTTTCTTCCTAAAGATTGCCTACAGAAACAACACACACTCCTTGCAGTCTTTTCCAGGTAGCATTCAGACAGCTGTAGACTCTTTCTGCTTTAAGGATATTTACTTTTAACTATAGAAAAAAGTAAATTGCCAAATTGGTCAGAAGTTCCTGTGTTGGATAGTTCCCTGAGTCTTCCAGTCCTTTCTCCATTCTTCATTATTTTGTGTTCTGGGTCGCTCTCAGGAGTTCATCAACAAGCCCCCTTGTCCTCTAGGTCCCAGTTGGGTCTGGCCAATGAGGGCACAGGTAGGAAGGGAATGAAACTGGGTTTTTTATTCTTCCTCCCTTCCCTCGTAAGCACGAAGCGCCTGTGTTCCTTTATTCCAGATACCCAGGAACAGACCCAGGAACAGAGCTCTTTTCATGACCCCATTCCTTCTCCAGCTTCAGAGTTCTTTGGTTCTAGTAACCTCTCCCTCCTTTTGCCCCTTTTGGTCTGGGGGTGGTGGTAGCTCATCCTCCCAGTTGTTACCCTAAGGTCCTTCATTTTGTTCTTGCTGGTGACCTCTAATGCTGCTCACATCATAATGAAGTCTCAATTACCTTGTTTGAGTTTGCTATCTACTTCTTCCCAGGACCTCAATCAAATCCATGCAGTTACAGATTCTTACAGCACAGGTCCTGGGGCTGCCTTGCTACTTGAGCTATGTCTAAACTGTAGACTAGCAGTATTTGTAACCCCTGGGAGTTTTGTTGGAAAGCAGACGCTTAGGTTCTGCCTCAGACTTCCTGAATCAGAAACTGCATTTTCGCAAGATTTCCAGGTGATTTTAAGTGTACCTTAAAGATTGGGAAGTCCTGCTCTAGAGGTAAGCTTCTTTCTCAGGGAGTTAAGTGGCCAGGAATCCTGTTGGGTTAGAGCTTGCTATTCTGAATGTAATCTCTCATTTCTGGGGAAATCCCATAACTCTCCTTGGTTCTCCTGCCCTGCTTCCAACACCCCCCCAACCCCACCTCCCGCACCATGGAGCAAAGCTTACTTATATCCTTCTTACTGCACCCCTTATTTGTTTATGTAATGGTTTATTGAACCTATTCTAAACTCCAGGAAATGTCCTAGGTGTTAGGGATACAAAGAAGAATAAGGCAACACATCCCTGCCCTCAACTGGATAATTTAGTGAAGGAATGAAGACATGTTCATATGTTACTGGGACTCCCATGCTTTTTTTTTTTTTTTTTAATGAGTCTGTCTGCTTGTGTGCACTGGCCCTAAGAAATGCATGAGCAGGAGTTTGCAGTATAGAAAGAAAAATAGTTTTAATATTGAATTGACCAATACGGAAATGGGAGCTAATGCTAAAAAGCTGACTCCCTGATGGCATGTAGGTTACAGATTATATAGGGTAAAATCACAAGACACCATAGGTTAGGGGGTTTGGGCTCATGCTGGGAGCTAATTGATCAGAGGTAAATCTTTTCTTCAGGTCTTGAGGACAGGTCTGAGGTCTGCTTCTGTGTCCCTCTGTCTTGTCTCATGGGAAAGTAGCCAGGGGGTCGTTCCACCTTAGGGCTTATAAACTGAAACATAATTTAAGTCAAGATGTTATCTTTAGCCTGGCAGAGGTCCCCACTGTGTGACCAACCATTAGTCAGGTCCAGGCTACTGTCTTCTCTGCCTTGGGGGTTGCTAATTATCTTGGAGAAAGGCTAGGTCTCTGAGGGTTGGAGGAGAGAAAGGGGGTGGGAGGAGGAGAGGGGAGGGGAGGGGGGAGAGAGAGAGAGGAAGAGAGAGAGAGAGAGAGAGAGAGAGAGAGAGATGATTTCTAGAGCTAGAATTTAGAGTAAATTTAATCGAAGTCATAGGGACCTTTGGTTTCACATAGTCAGTGTCAAGATAGCAGGAGGTATGTGCTATATAACAGAGATAGGAACAGAATGAAGTGGAGACAAAGGCAAGAGTTATCAAAATTAAAGTTTGATGAATGTGCAGAAGTCCTTCTGTAAAATCCTGTGAAAGGCATTGTGTCTTCTCATTTTATTCATATTTGAAAATCTCGAATAAAGATATCTGATGGTAATCCTGTCCTCAAACTTCATCCCAATGCCACATTTGACAAATAGCAGTATCTCTCCCAGGAACAGCTAGCAATCTGTGGAGTCAGAGCTGTTTGTATTGCAGCAGCTGCTGAGCAGCAAATGCCTGTGGGCAGCCAGAGCCCTAAAGAAATTAAGGAGCTGATTTTTTCCGAAAGAAAATTCATAGAGAAAAACTAACTGATTATCTCATAAGCTATCTTTGAAATTAATTTCAGTGTTTGTTAAAGAATCTAAATCTCCCTTTATAAGGGTTCTCATAGGAGTTTCTAATTAGGTCCCCATCTCATGTCACCTGTATCACTTCCATTCAAGTCTCTGCATAATTCATGTGTATGAAATAACACAGATTCCAGATTACCCAAGCAAAATGAGGGAACCATTTTTCATAACATTCTGAATTTTTGATTATTTATTTATTTGGGAGGCAACCCTTGGTTGACTTCACAGATTGCAAGGACCTTGTCAGATTATAATCCCTTATTTTTAAAAATTTTTTTTATGCCTATAGCACTTGGTCTTCCTAGGTGGTCTCCCATCCAAGTACTAACCAGGCCTGACCGTGCTTAGCTTCTGAGATCAGACAGGATCGAGCTTGTTCAGGGTAGCATGGCCATAGACCCATTATGAATTTTTTAGAAACAAATATTGGCTTAGGGTTATGAGTATTGATTTAACCTTTCATTCATTCAATTATTCATCATTCAAGAGAACCAGTTGTATCACTCAAAATGTATTCTTTAACCCACAGTTTTGCTACCTCTTCCTGGCACTAGAACTGAGTGATGGAGAAAAGATATCTTTATCATTCTGATTCTTGAGCTTCATCCCTTTCTTCTTTGGCCCAGATAATACCTTCGACCAGCACATGCTGCTCCCTCCTCTCTGCTTCCTCTGCTTGCAAGCAGCTAGAACTTGGATTAACTCCTGTAAATACTTACAGGAGTTGATGCCCTGATTTTGTTCTTACATCTCTGTTATGTCATAGTCCTTACTGTATGGGAAATGAACCAACCGGTGGATCCTGGGAATTCCAAAGAAGTGGACAGAGTCAAGAAACTGAGAAGGGGACATCATCGTGCCTGTGATTTATAAAGGAGCTTCCATGTAAATGTGAGCACTAGCCTAAGATGGAAATCTGCAGGCTTTGCTGACTTTTCCAACTACTACCCAGTAGTAGGTTATGAAATTACTTTATTAGCATTTGAACAAAATGGAATGGAAGAGAAAGTACATCACAGTATATCACATATAATGAGACACATGAAATTTGATTTGTTGCATATATGACGTGTGTGTATTGGATAGAAACATAAATTATATTTCTTGATATGGGTAGAGGTTAAACATTTTAAAAAAATATTCCCCTACACAATGTTTGAAATAAGGAGAAGTTTCATTAGAGCTAGGGGTGAAATTGGGAGTCAGGCACTTTAAGTAGAACAGAAAAAGTTAGTTAAAATAGTATTTTGAGATCAAGTAACCAAGATTATGATTTTTGGAGTTGTTAGTTCATAATAAAGCTAAATTGCATTATTAGCCAGGATTGGTCACAAGTTTATGTGTTTTAAATTTCCCATTTTTTACCATTTTATTTTATTTCCCCCTTTCTTTAGTTTTTAGTAAAGAATTTTTTGAAAAAAATATTCTGTTCTATATATCTTAAGAAAAATTTAAAAGAATTTTTCTCGCTATGCCAGAGTCTAAAAAGAATAAGCATATAGCCAAATCAGGATAAACTGGCTACAATGAGGGTAAAGATGTGAGAACCCAAAGAAGGGAAAGCAACCAACCTTTAGGAAGGGAGGATTGGAACCCAGTGTCCCCACCGTTACCTGACTGTGTCCTTCTCACCACTATAGGCCTGCTAGATATCTTCTTAGGGTGACTAACCACATAGTTCTCTTCATTCTTTGAAACCATTGTTGATATCAATAGGTGAATTTCTGAAAAATGATGTAAGATTGTATCATTTAAAATGTGATTAGAAAGACTATAACAAATTCTCCCCACAGCAAGAACTGCCATTTAAAGCTATTAAAAGTTTGCTATGGTGGAGAAAAAAATCCCTAAAATAGCACATTTTCATTTTACAGCTCAGGTTATTATGCTAACTTTTTAAAAATTTCCAGACTTTTTCCTTTAGGTTAAAAATATCAAAATGTTCCAATATGGTCATTTATTCAGATTTAAATTTTGTGTTGAAAATATATTTTGAAAATAGGAAATAAATCAACTAAAATAAAAATTGGCATCCCTGGAGTGAAGAAAGTTCCTTAAACTACACTGTTATTTATCTTTCTTTGATACTAAGAATATATCATTTGTTCTCACTTTTTAGAAATGAGTTTAACAATGAAAATAGCCAAGAAGATACATGTTTTCTTCCAGGACATGGTCTACAATTGGGGAAAACTGTTTTTGTGTAGATTAGTGATTCTCAACAGTGGGAGCTTTCAAAAAATGCTGATGTCTGGGCTCCACCCCGGAGATTCTAATTCAGTTAACTGATCTAGAATGTGGCCCAGGCATTAAGATTTTAAAAATCTGTGATGTGCAGTCAAAGTGATAGTACCTTCAGTATGAATCTGGTGTCTCGGCTTCCCATAGGTATTTCCATGGGCATTTTGATTTACTTCTCAAAAATACAGTTTTAACTAAAGTTATGATTTTTTTGTTTGTTTGTTAAAAGTGTTAGGCATAACTCTCAGACTTCTGCATTTTAAATATATAGGCACAAGAGATTTTTTTTAATGTTAAAGTTTAAATTATCTAACAATCTCCAACAGTTATCAATCACTGCTAAATCCAGCTATCATTTCCTCTTTAACTTGAGTAGTTCTGCTTTAGCATATTCTGGTTCCTTCTGCCTTTTGTGTAGTCAGAAATTATAGCTCGGCCTCAGTTTTTTCCTGCCAAATAGGTATCTGAGGTGCTTGCTGATTTTCTTCCTACAGCTTTTGACTACATACATTAGTTTGATCATTTATCAGATTACTTTCTGAGTACCCATTGTGTGCCAGATTTTGTTATCCAGGGCTTAGTATACAAAGATGACTAAGACACAGTATTTTCCCAGGAAGAGGAAATTCTGTGGCCATTTCTCTCATACCAAGATATAAGTGTGAGACTATCCACAACAATGTTTGGGAGGAAAGTCTAAGTGGCTCCTCACTCTGTCAGCAAATGCTTCAGGGAGGTAATGGCATTTGAATCGAGTCTTAAGGATAAATACATTACTTGACCTGGGAGCAAAAGGCAAAAAGGACATTCCTATCAAAGAAAACAGCCTTGCAAAAAATGCCATAGACCATAGCTTGTTCGAGCAAAGGTGAGGTCTCTTTGTTAGTGAGGAATTGCAGGGGATGAGACTGAATAAAACAGATTTAGGAGGGAAGCTGTCCAACCTTTTTATGACATGCTTATGTGTTTGCTCCTCGACCTTTGCATGGTAGGGAGCCAGTAGAAAGGGAACAGATCTACATTTCGAAAAATTCATCTAATAGCATTTTGGAGGATAGACTGGCAGGAGACGTTTCAGGAAGCAAGGAAAGTGTATTGGGAGGCTGAACTATGGTACAGGCACTATTGACAAGACGTGAAAAGGACTTAAAATAATTATGTATAGGAAAAATATGAGCACTGTGGAAAATCTGGACGATAACAACAAAAAGAAAACTAAGAGAAAAATACAAATCATCTATAATCCTTTCACCAGAGGTAGCCATCACTGATGATTCATTCCATTCATTTTTCCCTGCATATTTCATATAGTTAAGATAATTTTCATTTAACACTATGAAAAGCATTTTTATTATAATAAAGACATTCCATTAGCAAATTTAATGGCTACAAAAAAACTTTCGTATGGAGGCACAATAAAAATACCAAACTGTTCCCTTAGTTGGTTGATTCCACGGTTTCAGAAAAAAACTTTTATTTAACATCTTTGTACCTAAAGTTGTCTAAAAATTATTATTTTCCTAGACTATATAACAAGTAGAATTAATGAGTTAAACCACACTTAACATTAAGATTTTAATACTACTTTATTGTCTTTCAGGAAAAGTAAATACTTGTGCTTTAGTTTTCAGAAATATTCAAGATATAGCATAGTTTGGTTGCATTTGGTGAAGAATTGCTCTGGGAATTAAAAAAAATGATGATTTAGTCTAAAATGATTCCAGTTTTCTAATTTAGCAGACTTGGTAAATTATATATCATCACTAACCAAGAAAAACAAGAATATAGGTGGAGCTGACTTTGCAGGGAAGATAATGAGTCCCTTTTTGGACTTGCTTCATTTGAGATACTGCACTGATAGAAATCCGAGTACTACACAGTGGACAAATGAAAATGTGGTGTGAAATTCAGAAAAATAGTTGGAAAACTCAAGGTCTGGATTTGAGAACAATTTAGCAAATAAGTGTTAGTCATAGAAGTAAGCTGGAGAGAGAAATTAGTAAGAATAAAGGGGCAGGGATGCAACTCTGCTGCTTTTAAGAGTTGGGTACAAGAGGAGCCAGTGAAATAGACAAGAAAGAGTGTTCAGGAAAACCAGGAAATGGCAATGTCACTGAAGCCAAGAGTGAGAGATTTTTCAGAAAAGGAAAGAATGGTCTACAGCTCTGGCTCTCAACCCTGTCAGACACACTGTCTCCTTTACCATCCCAAAATGAAATTTATAGGTAATAATAACCTTCCTATGCACACAATTTAAAAAATCAATATAATGTTGCAACTTTAAAGGAAGAAATAAAAGGAAAATATATTTTATAAAATAAGTATTTCCATCTTAAACATTGGGACATGACTAAACAAGATGACAGGATAGAGTCAGATGGTTGCTCTGATGTGCAAAACTACCATGAATGGGGATGCTGCAAATGGTGACTAGTCCACACGAGCTGTATTGTAGTGTTGCTGCACAAGACCTGAATTTCCAGAATGCTAAATATTTGAACAAAGCAAAGTACAGTTTTCCCTCAACCTGCACTATAATTGTGTTGCAGGAAAAATCTGTGTATAAAAAAAATATATTAAGTCTGAAACTGAATCAGGCTCTAGGTTCTGAGAATTATAAACAGATCTTTAATCTGTGGTGAAAGTCCGCCAAGGTATTTTAAAGGTATGTGTGACACAGGTTAATTCTTTCATGGTGTAAGACCATCCATGGCACTGTAGGACTCTTAGCATTCCTGGACCTGCCAATTAAATACCAGTAAGGCCCCAGTCATTTTGACAATCCAGAATCTCTCCCACAGCATTCCTGAGCACTCCCTGTAGAGTGACACAGTCCAAGAGAGAAGCATGGGTTCACAGCATGGGTCCCTCCTTAGTTTTTAGGGTTATTTAGACTTTAGAGCTCAGGGTAGGTAAGAAGTAGAGGGCGGATAACATAATAGCGTAGTAATTGTGACCTCTATAGAACTCTGTGGTCCTTTCTCCCTAATCAGATCATAGAGTTTTTTCACTGTTGCTACATAAATTACTGCAATCCCTTCCTTCCTCTCTTAACTATACATTCTTAGGTTAATTCATTAGACACACAAGCATTGCAGGCTCCCTGTAGTAATGGCTCTAATCTAGTGAGTTTCCTGCTTACTCACAAACAAAATCTGTTTCTTAAAGCTGCTTCCAGACTGATGCTTATAATTACCTGGTTCAAACTTGTATTTTAAACATTAAGCAGAACATAATGAAGATCTTAAAAGAAACACCTCAGCTATTCTGGGGGATTTGTGTGGCATTTAAACTGATCATTTGGATGCAAAAACTGTCCACATTTTTTTCCAAAAGACCACTTTAAGTCGTGTGACCTTGGGCAAGTCATTTAACATCTGGAGCATCCATTTCTTCGTAATTAAAATAGTAATGAGACATGATCAATGTGAAACCCTAAAATGCTGTAAAGTATAATGTCTATAGCAGTTATGAACCATGATTGACCATAGGAAACCTTGGCATGTAAAGTAGGTAAGATCTTCTTATACTTGAAATAAGGACACATGAGGAAAGTTGCTTCTCCAGTATTTCTTTGAACTGTTATTTTAGGTATTCAGACCATGGATGGTCTTCTTACATACACCTATATTTCATTTCATGTTTATTTTTTCCTCTTCTTTCTGTCTTCTCATGACAAAGGAAATGAGCATATTTGGTGTGGAGAGAAATAGTGTAGAAAAAAATTTAGAGCTCTGGAGACTAAGGTCTGACTGAAAGAGAATAAAGAATTGCAGTCGATTTTCAGAGAACTGTTTAAATGTCTTTCTCTACTCTCCTTCCTTCCCCTACTTCAGTTCCATGTGAAGCCATACTGTGAATTATAAAACACAGTATGTGTTTCTTGGCAGTGACATTTAAAAGATGATAGGTTACCCTTTGTTTGTTTTCATCAGTAAAGGATGCATATCGACTTCCAAATATGCTAAGGATTTGATTTAGACTTGCCATTTGTTCAGGGAGACCCATGAAGGTTAAGGGTAATCAAGAAGGACATTAGAAAATACAATTGAGCATATGAATGGAAAATTTTACACCCAAACTCATTCATCAGTATGAGAGTGTTTTGGATTACTTGCTCAAGGGTCTATTAGATCATCCGTGCAATGGATATGAAGGAGAGAGAGTGATTATACTTTGTACATTCTGTACAATGATAAAATTAATATTCTTTATTCATTTTCAATTAGGAAAAACAAAAATATGAGATTAGAAACACTGTTAAACTGTTCTTTCACTTAAAGTTCAACAACATTTCTCTGAGAGAGTATGTATGTTGCGTAATTCTAGACTTACGGTATTATAAAATAAATGTACAGAAAATTGTGCTTAAAATAGCTGCCAAGTTTGTTCTATATGTTCTGCAGCATATCTCACTGCACATGATGAACACTTCTGCCAACCCCATCTGATCCTCCCCACAAACTCAGTTTCATAATAGACGAGCAAATGTTGTTCGAATCCATTTTTTCCTTTATAATGCAATAAGTAAATCAGTGGCTTTTGATTAATGGTTTATCCTGACTGCAAAAACATTGGAGAAATTATTGATTTTTAAAATCGGCCCATTGATCTTTGGCATGTAATAGGAAAATGGGGCAACAGTCCCGTGAATTGCACAAGGGTCTTAGAACTAATCAGTCCCAGCAGGAATAATCTGATCCTTCCCCGGCCAGTGTCATCATGTTGCTGTTCTGTCCCTCATAGGACATAGCTATGCTCCAATCATTTTGTTTTAGAGTCAATTATCTTACTTAACTTGCAATATTAAAAATACACAATGGTTTTCAGTTTTTCTTGTACATAGTTTAGATTCACTAAAGGGTCCGAGGCCTTTATTTCAGCTCCTGCTTTTCTTGAACCTTGGAATTTTAAAATCACATGACCAATTTAACTTTTTGATTACACTTTTTCTTAGATATAGGAAGGAAGACTAAATACCTTAAACTTTCTGGAGAAATCAACTAAAACACTGAAATTTTATTTTCACACATTGTTATTAAGAATATTTTCCTGCATATTTATTTTATTAAAGGCTAATTTTCTAAATCTAGTAGTAGAACTCATGAGCAATGTCCTCTCTAGAATACAAAGATTCAGACTCAGAGTATGGAAATAGCACAAGCACGTTTAGGTTGAGTCTTCCATTCTTCCTGAGGTCCAGCAAAGAGAGTCAAATCTTAGAGCTTCTGAGTGCCCCAGGAGGGCACAGCTGTGGTCCTGGTGGAGAAATGGGAAGAGTATTGTTCTAACATGGCTTCTCAGGAAACAGCCTGTTCCCTTAATCTGGGGACAGTCTGGAAAATGGATGGATAAAAATGCTTAAAATGTATAGTAGCATGCAAGGGTGATATTACAAATATTTAATAACCCTTAGAAAGATCCGAGTACTTACAAAAGCAACAGGCTCCAGTAGTAGACAGCCAGCAAGGCTCTACTAGCAAGCACTCACTGGAAATAATTTCTAACAGGTGGTAGCAGAGCACATAGCTATGTATATGTAAAAATAAAATCACATTTTTTTTTTTTTCAGAAAATATCGAGGTCACATGGGGCTTGCCTTTCTCCATTACAAATGTTCATCTTCCCTCTCTTTATTCCTGATTGAGAAAAATAGGACTCTGTTAAACTTGAACCCATGCCTTCCTACCCCCTTGGCAGCCCTGCTTGATACCCGCCATCACCCCTTCTTCCAATCTCTCCTTTTCAAAAAGCTTCCTGCCCTGTGCCTTCAAAGATACTCATATCTTCCTGATTCTAAGTCAGTAACCACTTATCTGAGTACAGGGTTTTCTATTTGACATGTTAGTCATTTCTTCAGAGAAGGTAGGTTAGTCATTTCTTAATGAAGCCAAGCCAAGAAATGCAGTGGTAACCAAATCACTGTACTCTTTGGAAGTTAATCTCTCTGTTTCTTGTTTTCCCCTCTGAATTCTGTTAAGTTCTTTGTTGTCATTTTCACAAATTAACCTCATTGCAATATCCTATAGATCTTATAAATAATGAGATCGGCAAGTTAACTTATTTAACAAAATTCCACCTGTCAGATCTTTGGTGAATAAAAAAAGGACATAATCCTCTGTCAGTTTAAAAACTACCTAGTTGTGTTTCTTCTCTTCTTATGTACACACACACATACTTCTGTGATTTTATATTTCATTCAATATTAATTTAAAAATTTAAATTAATAAATAACAAATGGAAAATGAGAAACAAACATTAGCCAGGGTGGCTGGTTGTTAGAGAGTCTGGAAACATGATGACAATAAGATAAGGTTTACCTAGGCAGACGTAAGAGCTTGCCAGAGGGAAAAAATTTTTATACGTCTATGTCCAATAAATACTTATAGAAAGTAAATAGGCTTTAGGGGGCCAGATTGGTCCCTGACTTGTTCGTTTATTACCATTCAGTTGTTACATAAGATTAACTTTCTGTGTGGCAAGGTATATCCACTTTCAAAATCTGTCCTACTTTGTGGAAGACAGCTTTTTTTTCCCCCTTTGACATCAGTGTACCCTACCTGAAGCAAGACTTTAGAAGCGGAAAAAAAACAAAAACAAAAACAAAAACAAAAACAAACAAACAAAAAAGCCCTAGATCATTTCAGTGCTTTTTGGAGTTTGTTCTGTGTCACTTTGAGACTAGAAAAGAAAAGATGGCTGTCAACTCACAGATTTCTGCCTTCCAGATGCTCCCTTTCCAGATGCTCTACTGGCTAACACATCTGCCTTTGCTTCAGAATGTTGTCTGAGCTCAGAATATCCTGGCAGCTGTCTGTGGGGCAGTGCATATAACTTAGGCACTCTGGATTTCCATAAAAGTTTACGTGATGTATGTCCTCCTCCCTCCCTCTCGTCTTCTGTTTCCCTTTCTTTTCCAAAATAGCATACCTTTGTTATCTTTTTGGAGTTGGCACTGCCTGCAACTGATTTCTACAATTTGGAGGTCTGTGAGAGAAAGGAAATTAGAGAACAGTGATTAACCTAGAGTTTTTAAAAACAAGGTTTTTGCTTTGTTTTGTCTTATTTTGTTGTTTTTTCCCCCCTAGGGAAAGCTTGAATTTAAAAGAAAAGCTTTAAATTTGGAATGAGGAAAATTCAATAATAAAATTCAAATTTCTCTAGAACACATAAAAACATAAAATTATTAAACCTATAAAATGATTTTCTGAAACCTATTTCTTTAATACAACATTTACTTAAGAAAGAATTTCTACATATACCTACAATTCATCCATTTTTATGCATTTAATATTTACTCATATGAAGCAGACATCATGCCAGGGCCTGTATTCTATAGGATTTTCTACATAGGTGATCATATTATCTGCATATAAAGATAGTTGCCTTCTTTCTTTGCAATCTGGATGCCTTTTCTGTCTTTTTCTTGCCTGATTGCGCTGGTTAGAATCTCCAATACAATCTTAAATAAAAGTGGTTAGAGCCATCATCTAAGTCTTGTTTTTGATCTTTGGAGGAAAGTACTCAGCCTTTCACTATTAAATATGATATCAGCTATTTTTCCTAGATGCCCTTACAACTTGAGGTAGTTCTATTTCTAATTTGCTAAGAATTTGTTTTTTTTACAGGAATGGATGCCGGATTTTGCCAGATACCTTTTTTTGCATCTATTACAATGATCATGCAGTTATTTTTTACTGTTAATATGATGACTAATATGATGGTGACTATGTATGATGAATTAAATGAATAAAAATTTTCAAATGTTAAATCATCCTTGATATCTCAGGATGAGCCCACTTGGTCATGATATAGTGTCCTTTTTATATATTTTTGGATTTAATTTGCTAAAATTTGTTAAGAATTTATGCATCTATATATGTGGGGAGCATTGGTCTGTGATTTTTCTTTTTTTGTGGTATCCATCTCATTTTGGTATTTGGGTAATTCTGACCTCATAAAGTAAATTAGTAAATGTTTCTACCTCTTTAATTTTCTGGAAATGTTTGTGTAGAATTGGTATTATTTCTTCTTTAAAGGCTATGTGGAATTCTCTGGTGAATCCATCTGGGCTTGGAATATTTTTTGTGGAAAGGTGTTTACAAATTTGATTTTCTTAGTAGATAAAGGGCTATTCAGGTTATCTATTTCTTCTTGAGTGAGCTTTGGTAGGTTATATCTTAAAAGAAATTTGTCCTTATCTCTAAGTTGTTGAAGTTATTAGCTTAAAGTTATTTATAATATTCATATATTACATTTTAATATCTATAAGATGTATAGTGATGTCACTCCTTTCATTCCTGATATTGCTAATTTGTGTCTTTTCTCTTTTTTACTAATCTGTCTGGATAGAGGTTTATAATTTTATTAAACAAGCATTTGGTTTCATTTTCTGTTTTCTATTTTATCACTTATAGTTCTGATATTTGTCATTTTCTGTTTTTTTTCTTTGGGTTTAATTTACTCTTTTTCTAGTTTCTTAAAGTGGAAGCTGAAACTATGAGTTGGATAGTTTTCATCTCTTTTGTAAGTATGGGTGTTTAATAATATAAATTTCCCTCCAAACACTGCTTTAGTTGTGTCCCACAACTTTTGTGATGCTATGTTTTTAATACTTTTATACTTTATAGTTTCATCTTGCTTTCTCTTTGACCCATTGGTTATTTAGAAGTATGCTCTTTAGTTTTGAAGTTTTCCAGGGTTTTCTACATATATTTTTGTTATAGATTTTTTCACTTAATTCAGTTGTAGTCAAAGAACATGTTTCTATGACTTGAATTCTTTTAAATTTATTGACAGTTGTTTATAGACCAAATATTACCTATATTGGTAATGGTATGTGTACACTTGAAAATAATATATATTGTGCTATTGGTATTGAAGTGTTTTATAAATGTCAAGTAAGTTGTCTTTTATATACTTATTGATTTACTCTCTACTTGTTCTGTAAATTGTTGAAGAAAGAGTTTTGAAATCTCTTACTACAGTTGTAGTTTTTGTCTGTTTTTCCTTGCTGTTCTGTCAATTTTTGCTTTATGTTTTTTGAAGCTCTGTTATTAGATACATAAAAGTTTAAGGCTGTTATTTCTTCCTCATTGACATTTTTGTTACTATAAAATGATTTTATTAATCTGTAGTAATAATTTTTGCTCTATAATCAACTTTTTCTGGTATTGATATAGCCATCCAGCTTTCATTAATTTTTTTAGCATGGCATTTTTTTTGTATGTCCTTTTACTTTTAACCTGTTTGTCTTTACGTTTAAAGTGAATTTTTTGTCAATGGTTTTTCTTTTGTGTCTTGCTTTTTAAAACTAATCTAGCAACCTGCTTTTTGATTGGGAAATTTAAACTAGTTATATTTTAATGTAATATGATTGGGTGTAAATTTACTATTTTTATATAGGTTTTGTATTTGTCTTTTTTATCCTCTTTTTCCTCCTTTTTGGGGTTTCTTTTGGATAAATTGAGTAATTTTTACTAAATAGCTCTTTATCGTGTTAACTTAATGATTGCTTTAAGCTACATATAATTTTTAACTTATAGTCTACTATCAATTAACATATTTTTACTTAATACATATTATAGAGTAATATTAATATTATTAATATGAAATAATATTCTGTTATTTTTGTTTTAAACTTTAGAGGAGACTGAAGTAACAAGATAAAAGTTTTATATTTACCCCTGTATTTACCATTTTTTATGCTCTTCATTCCTTTGTTTAGATCCATATTTCTATCTGGGATCATTTTTCTTCTTCTCGAAAGATTTCCTTGTAGAAAAGTTTTGTTGCTAATAAATCTTTTATCTTTTATGTCTGAAAAAAACCTTTATTTCCCTTTTATTTCTGAAAGATATTTTCACTGAATATATAATTCTAGGTTGATAGTTTTTTCTGAAAGATACGTTTTTTCTGAAAGATAGTTTATTTCTGAAAGATATTTTCACTGAATATATAATTCTAGGTTGATAGTTTTTTCTGAAAGATACGTTTTTTCTGAAAGATAGTTTATTTCTGAAAGATATTTTCACTGAATATATAATTCTAGGTTGATAGTTTTTTCTTTAAGTATTTAAAATGTATCGCTCTGCTAATTTTTGGATCGCTTTGTTTCTAACATGAAATCTGCTGATATCTTTTTTTTGTTCCTCTGTTCATGATGTTTTTGTGTTTTACTCTGAATGATTTTAAGATTTTTTTTTTTTTTTAATAATTCAATTCAATTATGATGTGCCACAGTATACTTTTTTATGTGTTTCTTATGCTTAGAGTTTATTGAGGTCTTTGGATCTATGGCTTTAGAGTTTTTATCAAATTTGGACATTCTGTTTGGGTCTTTTTAAAATCTTCCATGAAGTTACTTAAGATGTCAGTTTTTCCTCTAGCTTCTTCAACATACAAAATAAAGTAGTAATAACTGTTTTAGTGTCCTTGCTTATTAATTCTCTCATTGTCATTTCATTGTTTCTATGTCATTTCTAGGTCTGTGTGTATTGACTGAGTTTTCTACTCATTACAGGCCATATTCTCCTGCTTGCCTAGTGATTTTTTATTGGAATTAATTTCGTGAATTTTATCTGAATATTTTTATATTTTTATAATTTTTTTTTTCCTGGGACTTGAAAATGATTTCATCCTATTGTATCTTGCTTTTAAGATTTGTTGGGTGGGACTAGTCTAAAAAAGAGTTTTCTCTACTTTAAGGTAAAATGTTTCTGAATACTCTATCCAAGATTCTGTAAATTATGAGTTTTTCCACTTTGGCTGCTGGGAACACAAACTATTTCTGGCCCTCTGTAATTCCTGGGTATACTTTTCTCTAAATCTTTTGGTGATTTCCCCTGGCCTAGGGTAATTTCTATTAATGAATTTGCTGATCAGTATAAAGCTGAAGACCTGAGGAGGATCCTCTGAGGATCTCCACAGTTCTCTCTTTGGCAATCTCTCATCTTCATTACTTTTCTCTGTGAGTTCCATTGCATCCTTGAGTTCCAGCTCCATCTACTAAACTCAGAGACCAGCAGGCCCAGCTGATTTCCCTGTCCCTGCACCATGGCCTGGAAGTTCTTGTTAGGCCTGAAGCTGGAGCCATTGTAAGACTCAGTTTGTTTGCTTTCTGTCTCTCAAAGATCACTGTTTTTAATTTCCTGACATTCAATATCTCTATAATTGTTTAATGTATTTCGTATGTCTTTTTTCTTCTTTATTTCAGGCAGGAAGTAAATCTGGTTCCTGTTACTTCATCTTGGCTGAAAGTTGACACATTTATTAGACCACCTGACATCCTCCTGTTGGTTCACAGAGGCTCTCTTTATTATTTTTTTTCACTCTCTCTTCTCTGTGTGCTTCTGTTTGTGCTGTTTCAATTGGTGTGTCTACAAGCTTACCAATCTTTTTTATCTCTGGGGTCTAATCTATTGTTAATTCTACGCAGTGAATGTTTTATTTCACATATTGTATTTCTATGTATAGAAATTTCATCTTTTATATCTTATATTTCTTTTTTATGATCATGTTTTATTTTAAGTCCTTATTTATTTTGAATATTGTTGTTACAGCTGTTTTAACATTTTTTCTGCTTATTCCATCATCTCTGTGTCATTCTACTAACTGATTTTCTTCTAGTTATGAGTCATCTTCCTTCATGATATATCTATTAATTTATATCAGATACTTAAAGTTGTGAATTTTAGGTTGCGAATTGGTAGATTTTGTAGTATTTACTGTTGTGTTTTTAAAAAGAATTTACAGATTTATTTTGGCAAACATTTATTTGTGGATTTTTAGGAGAGATAAGTGCATTCTAGAGTGGTGTCTAGCTAGGGTAAATTTAACCTTACCAGTAAGGCATGAAACATCTAAGGTTTCTACTGTATGCTTTATGCATTCAGCCACATCTCTTTAGCTGGTACAGTCTGTTATTCTTTCACAGCTGGAAGCAGAAGTTCACCTGATATGTTTTAAATAATACACACATTCCTGGCCCTTTGTGAGCACTGGAGTTTTTTTGGATTATAGGTCTTTGATTATATTCCTAGGATTTAATTTTTACCTGTTTTTGTAAAGATTCAACGTATGTAGCCTTGATGGCTATTCAACCACAGAGTTAAGGCACTGTATGCTAATTTCTGGAGCAGTTTTGCTTCATAGATCTTGCCTTTCTGGTGATCTGACCAGCAAATTTTAGCTGACTCTGCTTTTCTGAGCTTTGATATCTGCTCTTTCACCTCAGTGAGATGACTTGGTTCTGTTCAGGATGTTGGGTTCTGTTCAGGATCTGTTTCTCTGTGCTCTATTCTATAAATTGCCTCCATGTCCACTGGAAATCTCTCACCTCATTTCTTTCTCTCTGACGTCACAATTTTGCACAGTTTTGCATTGTTGTTAAATTTAAAACCAGTTGCTTTATTTGTCCAGTTTTCTAGTTGGTAATAATGGGAGGGTAATTCTGAACCCTGTTGTTCTAATGGTTGGAAACAGAAGGACACTTGATGAATTTTTAGTTATACATCTGTATGCATGAATATATGCAGTATTTATTTTAGATCCTTTTACCCTTATTAGAATGAAAGCTTAATGAGGGCTAGGCCTTTTTGTTTAATTTGTATCTATAGTACCTAGAACAGTGCCTGCCACCTGAATCTCAGCCAGGACTAATAGGTACTCAGTAAATATTTATTAAATTATTCATCATTATCATTATATTGTAGGAGGTAAGTTTCTTCAGAAATACATTTTTATTCTTCTCTTTGTACATGTTTCATAATTCACTTTCACCTCTAAATCACCTTCAGGTTAAATTCTTAGTTGTAGATACTTTGCATAAATCTAGTTTTCTCTTTTCTGCTACCAAGCCAAAATTGTGGCTGATTATTGAGAAAGTTGGAGCTGAGTAGAGGAAGTATTTGAGTTTAATGGCCTGTATATTCATGTAAATTCTAAAGCATTCACATACAAATTATTTTACGTCTTTTATGGAGATACCAATAAGTGCATTGTTAGAAATATGCTCAAAATTCTATCAGCCCCACATTAAGAAGAATGCAGGTTTGAGGAGTTCTTTTCTTCGGGAGAGGCCACCTAAAATGGATCTTAAATTAAGTCAAGAGTGGGAGAGAAGATTCCAAGCGTAGGGAAGACATGAGCAAAAGCACCCCCAGTCCTTAATCTGTAGGGTGTGTGGATGAGGATATATGCAGTTGTCTTGAAGTTTCATTGCAACATCCAGATAGACGTGTCCAGTGGGTTGTCGGATGAGTCTGGGAGAATAGTTAAGAATGTGGAGGTTGGAGATAGGTTAAAGATAAATTCTGACATAGGAAGAGCTTTTGTGGGAGTGTCTATGTAGGTATGTAAAGTATGAAGACCTGTGTGCTAAAAATGGAACCTCGAGAGAGACACCAACATATATAGAGATTGGTGGGTAAAGAGGATTCAGAATGTAGACAAAGAAGCACTGGTCAGAGAAGTTTAATGAGAAGAGAGAGAGAGTAATCTCTTGCAAGGAGACAAAATTGTGTTTCTCAAAGTCTGACTCACAAAAAGTGGCACTAGAATTACTTAGAGTAGGCATAGGGGTGGGGCTTATAAAAATACACGTACTCAGGTCTCTTCTAAAATCTTCTGGTTTGAAATTTCTGTGAATAGGATCCAAAGAATGCATTTTATAAAAGTCCTCTTAAGAAATTTTCAGCAAAATAAAATTATGAGCCACTGGAGTAGATTTTTAAGAAGGAACACTCATCGATTCAGTCAAATATATAAGAAAGTACTATTCCAATTGGACTGAAGAAGTATCCACAGCATCTGCCAATTTGAAGGATATCCTGGATCCTGAATTTTCTTGCTGCTGCGACTTAGGATCACCTTTTGCCAGTTTTCTCCAAAATGTATTAATATATTAATATAAATAGTCATTGAATGGATGAATAAATATTCTTAAAATATTCTGAATATTATTAATAACTAATTTAGTAGATAAGAGAGAAGATAAAGCTTAGGGAAAGGAGGTAGAGGACCAAGAACCATCTTTGAATCAGCATTGAATTTACAGATTATCAGGCACACACTCCTCAATGGTAGAAATGGACCTAGCCTCCATTTCTTTGCAAAGTCTATTCAGTTCATATAGTAAACATTTTCTAAGGGTTTATGTAGCATGTAAAGACATTTCCCAAGCATCCCGGCCAGTTTAAAATAAAATAATAAATTCTAAATTCACATTAAAATAAAATAATAAATTCTAAATTCTAAATTCACATTAAAATAAAATAATAAATTCACATTAAAATAAAATAATAAATTCTAAATTCTAAATTCACATTAATTTCTAAATTCACATAAATTCCCTTAATTTCTGTCTATTGAGTACATCCAAATAATACTTCCTAGTAAAACAGAGTTTACCCATCTGTGTTATGTTCAGGAGTGCGGAGGTGTGTAGGAGAGGCTAAGAGAGCTTTCACTATTCTTCCAGACTTTTTAACACTATAGATATATTTTTCCTATTACAATGTATTTATTTTTATGCCTTCTATCTAGGATAATAAAGCCAATAAATTTCTTTTTTTTTTTTCCTTTCGTGAAACAGCATTATCATAAGTTACTCAAATAGCCATAAATAATATTCAGAACCTTTTAATTCTTCATTAATGAATTGATATAAATCCACATTTACCAAAATTTAAGAAATTATTTTTTGTTAAATATATTTTAAAAGTTTGACTAGAGACTGATATTTTTCTAGAATAATTTTATAAAATAAATAAATGGGAAATTCTTAGTCATTTAGTAGAGTTCAGGGTCAATGTATGTAGTTCTATAGGTTGTTTAATGAATAAGAATGCCAAGAGGTCAAGTGGCTATTTAACCTTGCTTCATCAGCAAAACCACATTTTCTCAGAGAGAGGACAACCTTTATTGAATTCATACAAAAGTGCTACATTGACTAGCAGGAGCCCTAGTAGAATTTCATTTTACAGCTCTACTGAAATACAGATATTCTGTTAAACAAAAACTGGGTAATTTTTGTTTTAAAGAAGGAGCTTTTCCTTGAGAAATAAAGCAAAAATGGAAACTCTCTTGCCTATTCATCAAATTTTAAAAAGCCAAAATATTAAGTGGCAGTTTCGTTTTTAAACAAATGAAAATACCGACAGTGAAATACAAGGCCTAACTCCTTTGCGTTATTTGTATTTAAAAAAATGGATAGAAGCTCAGTGGATTTGCTCACAACGGAGCCTATTCAAGGAATTAGTGATTATCATAATTAATCCCAGCCAGTGGTAAAGAAAGAAGATAACATTGCTGACAAATGAGTGGACAGGAAGCCTTAGAGGAGGGAAAACATCCTGGTTGGGTTACTCCTCTTAGAAGGAAAAAGCTTCAGTTTACTAAGATGGTAAAAAAAGAAGTCACTCTCCATTCCCCATGGCATAAACTATTGATCAGGGTTTATAGCCGCCTGTCTGCTGTTAGGGATTAGATACTGAACTACTAAAGTCATTCATCTCAACTCTGGGAGAGCTTCAGAGTTATTGGCAACAGAAGCTCCCACCACAGGAAGTGTCAGCCAGTAAAAAAATTAGTTATTTGATTCTCTTTTGATGGAACTTACACCTCTTGTCGTTCCAGAGTTCACATTTAACATGGGCATTCATGTTACTGGTCTTTGTCATCCTGTGAGAGGGACTTTGAGGACCCTGATTCCTACAGTTGTTCTTGTAGCCTTTTTAGAGTGTGAAGTGCTTTGACTGCTGGCACTTACGTTTGCGCAAGGAATTTATCCGATGAGGAACAGGGTTTTGAGTAAATTGTAGATGGTAGAGAATTAATTTAAAATGCCTTCAGTTGGATTGTTATTGATGTTATCAATAGCAAGTAATAATAAAAATGTGAATTTAGAATTTATTATTTTATTTTAAACTGGCCGGGATGCTTGGGAAATGTCTTTACATGCCACAAGGAAAGCTGAGTAAAATGAAAGTCTTAGCTTCTACTTCCTTGAATAGTTTTAAAATCGAAGACATGAATTATTGATATTGTATCACGAAACTAATACATACTAATATGCCAATCAATGGATAAATTAAAAATATGATTTATGTTTAATAGTGCTCATATAGTTCTTTTAGATCAGATATATGAGTTGCTTTTTAACGTGTGATATCTGTCTATATTTTGTATACAACTTAGATAGATAGCCACTGTATTTAGTCTGCTACACTTGCTAGTTTTTTTAATTCACTTTCAGATTTTTAGAGAACTTTTTTTTAAGTATCTTTATCTTATTGGATATGTTTGCATATAGCTCTCTTTGTTATTTAATAAAGACTTTGACTCAGGACATAATTCTCAACATAATTTATAATAGAAATATGACCCACTTGATAATATGTTTTATCATGTCCTTTTCAGAAATACATTAAGGGAAATAAAAAAGGATAATCTATAACGTAAAAATTTGAGACTTTATTTATGAGTGAGTAAAGAATATAAAGTATAAATGGATTGGGAGACTGGTGGTCAGGGGGAAAAGATCATGGGATTAGGCATCAGGAGACCAAGTTTGGTATTCTAGTTCGCAGTAATTAACTGTGTGGTTTTGAATGAGTTACTTGACTTCTCTGGGTTTCATTTTTCTTATCTGTAAAATGTGATGATTTATTTCAGCATTTCTCAAATTCCCTTTTAGCTTTCTAATTCTAGTTAATTATGGCTTTCCAATTTAAAGTTGTATAGAAGTTAGCAAGCAGCCTTCTTAAGTAAGCTGATGAAAACAAATAGAACACAAGATAATTACTGTTCAAGTGGACTCTATAGAATTAAAACCATGGAGTGAGTCTGGGTGTGGAAATATTATATTGTGAAAAAAGAGAAATCAAGGGATAATTATTCATTCAAATAGCCAACTCACTCCTGTACAATTTAATAAATTGGATTTATATTTCACTTTGGATTTTAAACTGAAAAACTTAAACCTGAACTGATGCTTAGTGCCCCATGAGGAAGAAGGCCAGTCGCTCTCAGGGAAAGTCTTGTCAGGATAGATCACAGAGCTCTTTAAGGTCCATCTACATGAGAATGACCATGGGACACAAGGCAGAGATGGCCTGATAATCTCTTTGCTCTTGTTTGTGATTTTTGTCCAACTATTATTGAGTTTTTGGAGATGAAGAGGAGCAAAAGACAAAATAAATTAAAAAGCAGCACAAGGATACAATAGAATAACGTTCTCACAGTTTGTGGCTGAGCATTAATGACTGGGTAATAATGACAATAAACGGAAATCAGAGATGTGGAGGGAACAGGTTACATGGTTGTGTTCCAGCAAATCATCACAGCACTAGAGAGGCAGAAAGAGAGCTGGGAAACCAAGGCAGACCCTCAGATGACATCAGAATGGAGGACTCTCCTGGTTAATTACTTTGAAAGTCATACACAGCAATATCAGCCAAGCAGGCCCCTCAAAATCACCTTTAAAAAGTAATTTCAGAAGCACAAAACATATAGATCAAGACTCTAATAGTAACATATATTTCTAAATGGATAAAGGTTAAAATTTTATTAGCGTAAGAGAAAGCAGCTTTTTGCTCACATCCTATTTTATAAATTCTTTCCTGGGCATCTCCTAATTGAATAAAAAAATATGAACCTCTGAGCAATGATGACGTGTCACCAAACTTTGAGTTTTCCACTCATAATTTTAACTTTTTCTTTGAGTTACTTGTAGGATTGACTGAGCTTCACCAAAAATCAGTATATACAGCAAGCTCATAAGCCGCATATTAGTTTTATACAGAAAGAACATAAAATGTTCAGACTTGGTGATTTCCTTTGCCTGCAAAGCAGACATTTTAGCCTATCACTTGTTTAGATGTTTATTAGTTGAACAGTTAAGACCATTTCCCTTCTATGACTTATCCTTGGCTCAAAGCGGCAACTAGCCATTCATGGAAGAATCTTTCCATCTTTCTAAATCCATGCTCTTTTTGAAAAATTTGATTCTGGCTTTTTCCTGTTATTTGAAATCCCAAAGCACTTTTAAAAAATGGATTTTGTTTTTTTAGAGCAGTTTTAAATTCACAGCAGAATTGAAGGGAAGGTCCAGATATTTCCCATGGCCCAACACTTGCAGAGCCTCCCGCATTAGCTACATCTCCCACCAGAGTGGTACATTTGTTACAATTGATGAACCTAACACTGACACACCGTCATCACCTAAAGTCCACAGTTTACAGTATGGTTCACTCTTGGTGTTGTACATTCTGTGGGTTTGGACAAATATATAATGACATGTATCAAACAGAATAGTTTCACTGCCCTAAATTTCTCTGTGCTCTTCCCGTTAAACCCTCTCTCTCCTCTCCCACCAATCCCTGCAATCCTGAGCTTTTACTTTCTCCATAGTTTTGCCTTCTCCAGAATGTCATATGGTTGGAATCATATGTAGTATGTAACCTTTTCACATTGGCTTCTTTCACTTAGTAATATGCATTTAAGTTTCTTCCATATCTTCTCATGGCCTGATAGTTCATTTCTTTTTTAGCTCTGAATAGTATTCCATTGGCTGGATATACCACAGTTTATCCATTCACCTACTGAACATCTTGGTTGCTTTCAAGTTTTGGCAATTATGAATAAAGCTGCTTTAAACATTATGTGCAAGTTCTTGGTGGACCTAAGTTTTCAACTCTTTTGAATACTAAGGAGAGTGTTTGCTGAATTGTATGGTAAGGGTATGTTTAGTTTTGTACAAAACTGCCAAACTGTCTTCCAAAGTGGCTGTACCATTTTGCATTTCCACCAGCAATGAACAAGAATGCCTCTTGCTCTATATTCTCACCACTGTTTGGTGGTGGCAGTGTCAAAGCACTTTTAATTATCAAAATCTTCAAAGAATTAAAGGAAGGTAGTTTTTTTTGTTACTATAGTTTTATTGAAATATATTTCACATAACATAATGTGTACAATTCAGTGGTTTTTAGTATCTTCACAAAATTGTGATAGCATCACCATTAATTCCAGAACATGTTCAGCTCCAAAAAGAAACTCCATAACCATTAACAGCACTCTCCATTTTCTCCTTCCTTCAGTCAAAGTAGGGAAAATTTAAGAACCAAATTATATTTTGATTTTGTTATTTGTGTGTGTGTGTGTGTGTGTGTGTGTGTGTGTATACACAAACACATAATCGATGTATTGTAATTATGTGGTTACTATACAAACATTGATTCTGTTAATGACTTTTTCTTTGGTAGATCAATAGACAACCATAACTTAGATTCGAGTCAAGCATATAGAGTTACTTTACTTTCATAGATAGAAGTACAGAAAACATGCTGTCCTTCCCCCATCCCCCAGGAAAAGATTATGTTATTCTCTTTTACAAAAGATCTTGTTACCCCATTTGAGCCTCCTTGTTTGTAAATCGCCGAGATATATAATGGTTTGAAGTTGTTCTTTCCTCCATTGCCACTTTCCTCATTCCTAGCACAGTGCTTTTTACTCAGAGGTGATACATAGATGCATAAGAATTTAATTGCTGGTGTGAACTTCAGTTGCTTTAAATTCCAGCTTTCAAAACCATGTAGAATATTCCTTGTCGAGTGACTGAGATTAGTGCTGTTTTGAGCCTCCATCTAATCTACAAACACATTTTTCTCTATACTTTACTGCCAACAGAGAGGTTTACCTTTTGATGAAATAGCTTCTTCCGCTTTTTCCTTGTTCCTTAAGAGGAATGAGGCAGGCAAGTAAAGGAACAGAAAATTGGGATGACAGGAGGAGAATGAGAGGACACCAGAACGATATTGCAAGACAGAGTCAGGGAGCCTGAGAAAGAAAATGGGAACCTTCTCTTTGTTCTGGCTTCTATTACTCTGAAACTATATCTTCCTTTTATCACCATTGCACTTTCAAGTAAGTGCTTTTCGCAAGACATCCAAGCTGAGCTTGTTTATATACATGTTAGAATCCAAAGATTACTGAGAAGCCAGAGAGCATAAAAACAAGGGATTTGTCCTCTTTATCTGAAAGGCTTCTTGAGGAAGCAAAGAGAGCAGACAGCTGCATTACTGGGATTCTGCCTAGAGTCTGTCCCAGAGTGAGTGATTTGTCTTGCAAGAGCCTTGCTCTAAACACTCACTGTGGTCAGTACCCAAGACCATTCCTCTAGATGGCCTCACTGTTCTGGCACCATTCAAAGACAACGACAATGAGGAATTAAGTCTTTTTTCTTCTTTCAGATAGGGAAGGGGGAAATCTTTGAATTTAGGTATATTCATCCCAAAACTCTTGGAATGTGTTAAATTTGAGAACAATGTGAATATATTCCCCAGATATTTAGGCAAGGATGTCTTCAGCAGGAATGAAGTTTAATTTCATAGTATAGTGATCAAGACCGGACCAAGACATGGGGTTAGGCTAATAATTTGGCAGTCTTTAAAACTGAAAATCATTACGTTAGACCCCACCTTCTTTAAGAGGCAGATTATTGACTGTTTATTCTTACTTGGCATAGAATGGGTATCTTATCTCATCCACCCCAAAGGACCTATTAAAATATTCCTTCCAATTATATCAGGAATGATTTTGGCTGCAAGTAACAATAACAATAAATATTAGAGTAGTTTTTAAAAATAGGAGTTAATTTTGCTCACACTTCTGGAAGTTCAGCAATAGGCAGCATTT
Source organism: Pteropus vampyrus (assembly GCF_000151845.1). Classification (NCBI taxonomy): domain Eukaryota; kingdom Metazoa; phylum Chordata; class Mammalia; order Chiroptera; family Pteropodidae; genus Pteropus; species Pteropus vampyrus. The sequence goes on along the minus strand of NW_011888903.1, from coordinate 3,846,576 downwards.
GATATTATTTCTGAGACTCAAGGCTGATAACTACAATTTTCCTGGCTTTTTTTTTTTATGGTTGCAAGATGACTGTTGGAGCACCAGTCATTTTGTCCACATTTCAGTAAGAGAGAAGGAAGCAGAGAAGGGAATAGCACCTATATGAGAAAAAAAGAAAGATTTCACTGAAACCATGGAGGGAAATTTTTCTTATGTGACTTTGACATAAATTAGATGGCCACTTTTGAACCAAGGGAATTGGGGAAACAAACCTTCAGAATGGGGTTGGGTCTGAGAGGAGTTCTGATAGATCCAGTTTTATTAATCACATTACATTTCTAGTGATATTTTAATGCCCTGTGGTACTCTAGCACTCATTATAGCCTGACCCTAAATCTAGCTATGAGCGTGCTAACAAATTAAATTATAGTAATCACTTAACACTTGGATTTACTATGTGCCATGCATGTTACATATATTAATTCACTTAATTCTTATAATAACCCCATTAAATGTATGTGGTTAATGCTTCTATTTTATAGATTTAGAAATGGAGGCACAGAGGTTTAATAGCATGCTCAAGGTCATAGATCTAAGAAGTGGCAGAGCCCACATTTAAAACTGGGCTAGCTGGCTTTAGAGTTTTTCCTCTAAATCAGTATATTATATTCCTTCTCTGGTATAAAAATATATATAGCTGTAAGTGGATATACAAATACCTGAGGGGACTTTTAAAATTAAGAAAGATTACTGCAGGGATGGCATTCGAACAGGACCGAAAAGGTTTGAATTTGTATCCTGGCTCCTATGTCACTAGCATTCATTCAGCAAATATTTCTGAGTTCCTATCATTTGCCAGATACTGTGTAAGTAAGACAGACATGGTTCCTCTTTATTCAAGTGGGAAAAAAATAGTTGCAAAAAAATCGAAGTGAGTGAATAAATAAATAGTATATTGTTGCTAAATGAGAAGAAGGAAATGCAGAAAGCTGAGATCGTGGATAACTGGAGGAATGCTATGTTAGGATGGCCAGGAAAAGATTCCCCAAGGAGGTGACATTAAGGTTGGGAGCTGAATGATGAGAGGTGTCTTGCAATAGAAAAAGCAGGAGACTGTTCCAGACAGAAAAACAAACAAGAACATAAAAGAAAATTTCTTAAGAGAAGAAAGAGCTTGGCTCTTAGGAAATTGAAAAAAGATTACTATGCCTAGCTCTAATGCCAGGGAGAATGATATAAGATGAAACTACATATGTTACAGGACAGAACATGCTGGGCCATGAAGTCCTAGAAAAGACTTTTCATTTTATTACAATTGCAATGGGATGTGTACCCACTTTAGTCTGGGTAACTGTTTCCATTGTTGTATAATGAGATATATAATACGTGCTTTATCTACTTCATGAAGTTAATGTAAGTATCAAGTGAGGTAATGTGTGTGATAGTAACTTTTTATATGTAAAATTCTCTATGAAATAAGAGATAATAAAGGTGCATAGAGTATTTCTTATCAAGAGGTATGTCTTTTAAAAATATTGTTTGGAAAATACTCAGACCAGTTGAACTTGTGGTTAGAGCAAGTGGTGTTTAAGCAAATAGAAAGTTTAAAAAATTGACATATTTACAGTGTTCTGTGGGAGTTCCACTTCCTCATAAGACATAAACTAGGTCATAGCAGACTATCTTTCCCACTGTAACAACTAGAGAAAAAGGGATACATGTTAAAATCATGTGTTTAAAAAAAAAAAAAAAAAAACTTTACTAGAGAGCTAGGGACACAAAGAAGTCTAAAGGAGTTAAATTCCAGGGTGAGCAGAGCCAGTGGTCATTTCCCTTCATGGGAAGGTGTCTCCTGAGTCTGCACCGCTGGACAGAAGGTCTCACCTTTATAGGCAGAGGGACTCTGCAGGGGCGAGGAGGCACCAATGGAATTTGTAGAAGCACCAAATGCAGAACTATTTCTCCACACCTGGCAGTTCTCCCCTTTGGGATCTTTGCTGAGAGTCCAGCAATATAGGAGGCTTAGGGCTGAGCTCTAAAGCAGAGAGAGATTTCTGTAGTCCATGGTGTTTATCCCAAAACCCTACCAGAGGGAGGGACCTTTATAATACACGAAGGACAGATCTTCCCCCTTGAAGCATTTGAAACTGGAGGTGACCTAAAATTTATTAAAATTGCAGCCCAACCCAGACCTAGCTCAATTCTTGATTGGATTGAATTGATATCCTCCTCACTTCAAGTACCAGACAAAGGAAAAGCCTTGTCTCTCTGGGGGGAAATTATTTGCTCCAACTTTCTAGAGTTCTTTTAAAAACAATGTCTCCATACAACAAAAAATTATGCGATTTGTAAAGGAGAAAGAAAATGTGATTCATGAACAATTGACTTTTTAAACATTAATAGCAGACACGTTGAAGGCACAGATGTTGGCATTAAGAGACAAAAACTTTCAAATAACAATGATGAATAAATATGTTAAAGAAATCAGAGGAAAAGTGGATAAAAAGATGAATAATGTCAACATGTAAGTAGAATCTCTAAAAAGAAATAATTGGCATTTTTGATATGAAAAACAATATCAGAATTGAAGCATTCACTGGACGAACTTATTAGCAGACTAGACACAAAGAAGAAAGTAAAAGTGAAACAAAAATAGGACAGTAGAAAATCTCTAAACCGAAACACAGAAAAAGAATGGGGAAAAAGTTAAAGCAGATTGTGAGGGACATTTGGGATAGTATAAAATGGCTTAACAGCCAGGTTACTGGAGTTTCAGAGAAAGAGAATAGAGAGAATGGGATGGAAGAAATATTTCAAGAGAAAATGGATAAGAATATACCAAAATTGATAAAAGATTCTAGAAACTCAATAAACCTCAGGAAGAATAAATACAAACTAAAGTCTAGGCATATCATAATTAAACTGCTAAAACCAAAGGATAAAGAGAAAATATATTTAAAGCAGCTAGAGAAAAAAAGACATTAGAGGAACACCAGTAAGAATTATAATTGACTTCTCGTCTCATCGGAATCAAGAGTCCAGAGGCAATGGAATGACATCTTTAAAAGGATTTTAAAAACAACAACAAAACTATCAGCCTAAATTTCTATGACCAGTGAACATATTTATTAAAAATGTATTATTGACATTCAGAAAGAAATCTGAGGGAATTTGTTGCCGACAGATCCTCAGTACAAGAAATGGTAAGGAAAGAAAGGAGTGCTATAGGAAGTTCTTAAAGCTGGAGGGAAATGATTTGTTATGAATATACGAACATGCAGGAAGGAATAAAGAGCATCAGAAAGAATAAATATCAAAGACTTTAATTTTTTTAAAAAATTAACTTTTTGAAAGCAACAACAATAATAACTTGTGGAATGTAAACATTATGGCAATAGTAATATAAAAGGTAGAGGGAGAATTATCTTGTAAGGTATTTACATTGTATGAAGTTGTAAAATACTAATTTAAGGTAGAGAGTAATAAGTTATAGGTCTGTAGTAATTATTAAAATATAATACAAGTTATCTTTTAAAATAATGGAGGGAAGATAAAATAATAAAAACTTTTTTAAAAATGCCACTATGAATTTATGGTAATTACTGTGCACTTAAAATCTAATTTTAAACCTAATTGTGATTTCCCAACAAAAGTTGCTATGTAATACAATTGCATTGTTTTTTATGTAGTGTTTTCCTGTTATTGTTTTCAAATTAAAATATACAAACAGCTGGTGAAGCCTAAGCTCTTTTAACCCCAATATGGTGAGGTATGCAGCTACAAATCAAGGCTCATCAAAGTGTTCGATGAGTCTGAGGATCATGATTATGTAATGCTTCAAGAATGGAAGGTCATAGTCCCTACTCCACCCTAGAATAATGGGGAAAATATTTGAATTCCTAACTAAAAAAATGAGAATTCTTCAAAATGTGTTTGTCCCCAAAGTGCTGACTGACTTGCCAAAAAAAGAAGAGTTGATCACTGCAAATAAAGGTTTAGGTGGATTGTCTCAGATGAAACCACTGTGTCACTCATATGCTCATAATCTATTTTTCATATCTGATCCCCTTGTCCCCAGCAGTTTTATAATGATCTTTTCTCAGAGATTCATCAGTGTACCTTTTGTAAGAAACTGTGGACTGTAACTAAAATTATCGTTATAACCCTAATATATCTGTTCCTCATCTTCTAAGATTTACTTATTATTTTCCAAATTTATCACTTTCAAACATTTTCAGTGTTTGGCTATATCTGCATTTTGCTTAATTTCTAAGATAAATTATGCTACTCCATGTAGCCATAGAGATGATATCTTCGTATTGACATGGAAAAGATGTCTATGACATGTTTTTGAGAGTGGAAGACAGAGCAGCTTATAGGGCAGTGTCGATGTGATGCAGATGGGAAGGGAATACCTTCAATTTCTGCTTTATACAATCGTGTATTTAAACTTTTACACTTGTTAATACACTGTATTATAATTTTTAAAAACATGGTCTGTGTCTACTGTTAAGACTACATTTTTTTCAAGTCAAGCATATTTATTTTTTTAAATAAACCTAAAAAATTTAGAACTAGAGAAAGTTTGGGGCATCTATAAACTTTTTCTGAATATGGTTATAGGGAGGACAGTAGGCTGTGTGAGTAGTAGTAATTAATTACAGTTTTTTGAGAAAGGTATTTATATATTACTCTATGAATTTATTAGGTTTTCAGTATTGGTCTTATGACAAAAGGGAAAAGGCTTTAAAAACCTAAAATAATAAGAGAAGCAATGGTTGTCTTTGATAACTGTCAATTTCATCTGCATTTCACTTACTAGAATGTGTCTTGTCAAACTACAAAGAATTCAGTGAAAAACTCTTACCCAATTATCAAACAAAGCTGCCTGAAATTATCTTTATCACACAGTACAACATATAAAAATGAAAGTGAATATTTCTTTTTTTTTTCTGAAGTGCTTTGACTTTTAAAAATAAATTGGTTAACTTGCTCCAACTAATATTTAAAACTAGAATGACTTTCAGTCTGGTACTATGAAAAGATCAATGATAAAAATTTCTAGAAATTTATACTAAAGGTTATTTAGAAATCTAGGATTCATAGAGGTATAGACAATGTGAGCAAATGGATTTTTTTTCTTATTTCCCATTGTTTTTGTACTTTGATGAATATCAGTGTGCTTTTCTTATGCTATAGGACATGGCTAAATTTGATAGCAGTCTACTGCTCTGCATATCAAAATTTAATTGTCTTAAGTGAATCATAATGCCCATGGTTGGACGCTTCTATGCCATTGCTCTGGTTACCTCTTTCCATCTGGGCGGTTTTTTTATTTTTTTGTTTTGTTTTGTTTTGGTTGGGGCAGGTGAAACCGGCTGAGACCACATATTGGTCAAGAGGTAGTCTCAGCCTTTTGGTTCGTATAAGGACAATAACAGAAGATTTTACTGCATAAAATAACTCAGATACTTTTCATGATCAAGGACTGAAATGTTCCAGTTAATCAAACATCCTGCTTCTAAGAAATATAGCATTTGTTAATAAAACCATGGAAATCAAATACTAAAATTTTTTTCTAGCTTTGTTGAGATATAATTGACATATAACATTGTATAAATGTAAGGTGTACAACATGATGATTTGATACACATAGATATTGTGAAATGTTTGCCACAATAAAGTTAGTTAATATATCCATTACTTTACATAAAAATATTTTTATTTTTACGTCATCAAAATCTATCAGAATTCCAGCATTTTGGCATATCTCCTCTACTGTGTCTCTTGATCTTTAAACTAACATTTGTTGAACGTTTTCATGTTCCAGATGCTTTACATGTGCTAATTCATTTAGTCCTTGCAGCAGCTCCACGAGGACTGTGACCCATGAAACTGCTCCATGCTCAGCCATTTGTCTCCTAGATTGATGGTGGTCCTATTGGCAAGTCGAACTGGGGCCTACACTGCCCTTCTCTGTGGTTGGACCCTAGCATCAGTGGTGATCTAGTTTTTCGTCGAATATTATAAATTATTTCCTCTCACTATCTCATCTCAAAAGCCAACTTAAAAAAATTGTTTTTCAATTCAAAAAAAATTCTGGCAAAATATACATAAGATAAAATTTACCATCTTAACCATTTTTAAGCATATAGATTAGGTACATTCATTCACATTGTTGTGTAAACGACTCCACCATCCCCCTCCAGAACCGATTTCATCTTGCGAAACTAAAACTCTGTATCCATTAAATAACTATTGCCGTTTCCTTCTCCCCTTTGCCCTGAGCAATCACCATTCTATTTTCTGTTTCCATTAATTTGATTATTTTAGGCACCTCATATAAGTGGAACCACATAGTATTTGTTTTATTGTACCTGGCCTATTTCACTTAGCATAATGTCTTCACGTTTCACCCATGTTGTAGCGTGTATCAGAATTTCTTCCTTTTTAAGGCTGAATAATATTTCTTTCTTTGTACTATATACCACATTTTGTTTACCCATCCATTTGTTGATAGGTATTTGGGTTGTTTCTACTTTGTGGCTTTTGCGAATAATGCTATTAGGAACATGAACATACAAAAGTCTCTTCGAGACCTTGCTCTCAGTTCTTTTGGGTATATACCTAGAAGTGGAATTTCTGGATCATATACAATTCTATGTTCAATTTTTAAAGAACCTCCATACTGTTTACCACAGCAGCTATACCATTTTACATTCCCACCAACAGTGCACAGGGGTTCCAGTTTCTCCACATCCTCAACACTTGTTTTCTGAGGTGTGTGTGTGCGTGTGTGTGTGTGTGTGTGTGTGTGTCTCTCTCTCTCTGTCTGTCTGTGTGAGACCACCCTAATGAGTGTGAGCAACTGACTTTTTACACCCATCTCTGTCCTTATCTTACTTTACAGTGGCAAACTTTTACTATATATGTTTTGACTAATACAAATAACTGCTACTTTATGAGTATGTGAATATTATAAAAAGTATTTTTGTGGTAATTTCTATATGGCCATAGAGTCATTATGAATTATAGAGAATAAAAAAGAAGGGCCACCACTGAGTGGAGATTATTCCCTCAAGTGCCTCTCTAACACACTAACTCCATTTCTATATTGATTTTAAACTTAAATTGAATTTCGTGATTTATGACATAAAAGACACTGATTCTCCTTCACAGATATTATTTTTTTCCTTAGAAAATCCATTCCTCACTGCCGAAGAATTAACAGGATGCTCTCCAATGAATCCTTACATTCTCCTGCATGCAGCCGCTCCAACTCACAAGCCTCTATAGACAGCGCCTCCATGGAGGATTTCTGGCGGGAAATAGAAAGTATTAAAGAGAACAGCATGGGGGGACAGGAAGAGCAGACGCCAGCTGAGATCAAGCCCGTTGATGGTAAGGTGCTAGATTTGTTTTCCTATGTGCTGACTGTCTTTGTATGTTCTCTCTTATTCTGTCAGCAGGTAGAAATTATCCCATTAGTAATTTAACAAATGAGTTAGTAGAATTAGGCATATCAGCTACCTGTTTCCACCGATTTGTATCTACTGGACTGGCTCAGGATGGCTTCTCTCCAAGGTGACATAATCCGAAGGAGGGCTGTCATCAAAATCAGAATTGATCCCTTACATAATGCTACTTAGGGATGCTGTGCTTAGCTATTAATTTCATTTATTATCATCTAGCAAACTGAGTATTTTAACTTTGATAGCTTTTACATCTGTATGTCTGTATACTTGACTATTAATTACAGAGAGAGAGAGAGAGAGAGAGAGAGAGAGAGAGAGAAACAGGGAAAGAGAGATAGGGAGAGAGAATGACTGAAAGAGGGATGGGGAGAGGGATAGGAAGAGAAAAAGGAAAAAAAAATGCCAGTATAATTTTGGAGGAAAAAAATCTATGAAGCATTTACTGGTATTAATGTATTTGGAATGTATTGTTTTATATAATGCATGCAAACTAAAAGCCATGTAAAATATACTAGTTTTCAGTAAAACTAAACAGAAAGAGGTTGAGAACCAAAATAAATTTAAAAATAATGAACGTATAATTGTCTTTAGTTTTCAAAAAGAGCAAAATTACTCACCTGGGATTAAAAGCATGAGTTATCTCCTCCACGTCCTACCTATGAACAAGTAAATACATAAGACATCCAAGAAAGACTGAAGGTAGTTTATTAAGTGTACGCATATGAATATTTTCATTAGGCAGTGATACACATGTGTATGTACTTAAATGTGTATGTATAATGTGTATTTGTATTACATACATACACATTTATATCTATCTGTAATCAGAGATATTGAAATATATGAATTCACAGCTATACCTTCAATTTCAATCTAATACCACTAAGTTCATTATACTTTTCTCCCTTAAAATGTTTGTAACTCCTTTTTTAGTAAGAAAACTGGCTTCCATTATCTTAAATATATATACTTATTTGATCAATACCCCCTATACATTCATAGTTTCACTCTACCTCTCATGGTTGCCCTTCTCATCTCACTTGGGTTCCAGTATCCTAGCCTAGACTACACCTCTTCATAGATGTCTGCCTCGCTGTGCTCCAACTAATGGCTTTATGCTTTAGTACTAATTTTGGGGAGAAGAAAAAAGTAGCCGTCTTCTTTTAAAGAAATTAATATTCACATAGCTGACATTTCTACTGCTTTGTTTTTACATATACAGTATTCATCCGATAGTTTTTCCCTTTAACCTAAAGAGTTCCCTTCAGCATATCTTACAGAGCGAGTTTGTGGTGATAAATTCTCTTGATTTTTATTCACCCGATAATGACTTTATTCCACCTTCATTCTTGAAGGAGATTTTTGCTGGGTATATAATTATTGGTTGACAGGTTCTTTTTTTTTTCTTTCTTTCTTTCAGGATTTTAAAGATGTTATCCTACTGTCTTTTGACCTCCACTGTTCCTGATCAAGAATCAATGTATTTATATTGTTGTTTCTCTCTATGTAATGTGTTATCTTCCTCTGACTATATTCAGTTTTCTTTCTACCTTTGCTTTTCAGCAGTTTGACTTTCAAAAGTCTAAGTGCAGGTCTTTTTTTTTTTTTTTTTTTTACGTATTTACCTACTCAGTGTTAGCTGAACTAGTTGATTTTTCAGCATATTTTGGAAACTTGGACATTATTTCTTCAAATATTCTTTTCTGCACCACCCTCTCTCTTCTCTGAAACTTCAGCTGCACATATCTTACAGGACTTAACATTTCCCAAAGGTCAGTGGGGCTCTGTTTTAAATGTTCAAAAATATTTTTCTGTCTTTCACATTGGATACTTTCTGTTGATTTTTTCAAGTTTACCGGCCCTTTCTTTTAAAGTTTCTAATATGCTATTAGGCCCTCTCAGCAAATTTTTTATTTAATATATTTTAATTTTCAGTTCTATAATTTAGATTTTAGCTCTTTTCGTTTTCTTTACATTTTTCATTTCTTTGCTGAAATTCTTTGTGCACTCATCATGAGTATCTTTTCCTGTAAGTCCTTGAGCATATGTATAATAGCTGCTTTAAAGTTCTTGTCTAACATCAGAGTCATCTCAGAGTCACTTTCTATTGACTACCTTTTCTCTTGATAGATTAAGCCATTTTTTTGTTTTGTTTTTTATTATATCAGATATTATAACATTTTTGTTAATGTAATTATATCGTAACATTATTGATAAGTTGCAGACTCTGTATTCTATTATATACCTCTGAAGGGAGTTAATTTTAGTTCTAGTAGTTAACTTGACTAGACTCATAATCCCAAGTCTGTTGTTCCTGCTCTATGTAGCATCTGTAACCTTGGTCATTTATTTTAGACTTCTAGTTGCTGTTTTTCAGTAGTATGCTTGGTGTCTACCATTCACTCACCTTTTTAGTTCAAGGTTTAGTCATGGATTTGGTCAGAGTTTATGTACATATTTTGAAGCGCTTTCCTATGTGGCTTCCTCCTAACAGGAGTATGTTCCTCACTTTCCAGCTATTCTGGTAATTGCATGCTCTGTCCTCTGACTACTCAAATAAGTCTATGGCTTTCTGTTTGAGTTTTAGCCACCCGGTACTGTAGGAATTGGAAAATGACCTCAACTGTAAAGTTGCATAAATGTAAATCTCACCCAGCGCATTTTCTTTTATCAAAATTTAATTGTTTTTCACTTCCTGCCTGCACTTGGTTCCTTTCCATTACCTTCAAGTAGTTATTTTTATGTACTTAGTTTAGAGTTCAAAGTTATTATGCATAGGACTGGTTTTTCTACACAAGCTACTCTACCTTCTCTAGAAGATTTTATTCCCTTTTAAATATGGTTCCCCAACAAAATTACTAACATGGTATATTAGTACAGAATGGTACATATGTGAGCTTTATGCACTTTTAAAATTTGCTGTTCTATATTCATTATTTTCTGACTCATTAGAAAAATTCCTTAATTTTCTGTTTCACTTGAAAGTTAATTAATTCATATATGTGTGCCTGTTCTGTGTAGACACTATGCAAGATTTTGGAATTCTTTCATGGAGTTTGTAATTTAGTGGAAAAGAAAGAAATCAGTGAAATAATATAACCAAACATATTTTTTGAGTAAAAGTTATTTTAAGGAAAAAGAAACACAGCATTATTTGGATAGATAGCGGTAGTACCTGACTTTGTCTGAGGGATTCAGGAAAAAACGACTTACGTTATTGAGGAAGGAATTAGTAAACTTAGATCTAAAAAGTTGAATGGCCAGTGTAGGGGGTCATCTAGAAGGATGGACATGTCCAAAGGAACTTTGTAACAAAAATAGATTATGGCACTTTTGAGGAACCAGAAGTAGGCTAGTATTGCTCAGGAAGAGAAGAAGAGAGAGTATGGTACAAGCTGTGATCAGAAAGGTAAGCAGCTTCATATTTATAGGCCATGTTAAGGGTTTTATTCTTAATTCTATGAGCAAGGGAAAATTGTGGCATTTTTTTAAGAAAAGGGTATTGAGTTTATATTTGTATTTTGAATGGACTAATTTAGTTACAATATGGAAAATGGATTGGAAGAGGAATGAAGAATGGGAAGAACTATTGAGAGGCTATTGCAGCAATTCAGGTGAGAAATGATGGTAACTTGGACCAGGGTCATGGCAGAAGAGATAAAAAAGGGTGGAAATTTTTGAGAAATAATAAGGAGGTAATATCAAAGAGACTCGATAATATATTGGATTTGACATGTAGAAGAGAAGATGTCAGTAATGTCTCCTGGGTTACTTGCTTGCCAAATTAGGTGGTAAGTAGATTTCGTTTACTAAAATATAGAATACCGAAAGAGGCCTAGAGTTGGGAATGAAAAAATATGCATTCAAATTTGAACATGTTGAATTTGATATATGGTAGAGCCAAGTAGATACTGAGTAGGCAACTGGAGCTGGATATTCCAAAGAATGTTTTATGTTCAAGTTACACATTTGGCAACTTGAGTAATGAGCACAGGATTCCATTTTCCACAATTCAGCAAACAGGAGCAACATTGATCTCTTCTATATAGACATTTCTTTACTGTGGAAAATATATATTCTACATATTCTACAGTTTGAGTCCAAGAATTTAGATTATCCTTAATCCTAGTATATGTTGTTAACTCAGCAACCTTATCAATTACTCTTTACTCTTACTCTGTCTTACAGAGCTGTAGGAGGAAAAAATCCAATTTTTAAAACTAATATTAAGCTATATTTGTAAATTCTGTCTTCAAAAATGAAAATCTTATCTAAGGCTTAAGGAAAGGAAAGGTTCCAAGTCATACTCACTAATTTAAAAGGTTTATTTTAGATTAGGGCTGTTAAACTTTGGTTCACCTTTGCATTTTCTGTTAAAGGACAATTTATAAAGCAAATGAACAACAAAAAAACAAAGTAAATAAAAGATTTCTCTAGCTAAGAAAGTGGACCTGTAAAGCATAGTAGAAGGCTTTGTTCATATACCAATGATGCAATAATGTCTGCAGAATCGAAGACTCCTAGACTGATATTTTGATAGGCTATTTACAAATCATTCTAATCTGTTCTTTAGACAAACCTCATTCAGGAATGCCTATTTAGCCTCGTTCCTAGAAATGTATTTGCAGTGGATTTTCTGTTACAAGATATTATTTTGAACTCCTTATTATTTTTGTACATCTAATTTATGGTAGCAATTGATTCTCATTATGATGAATTTTACATTTTTAAATTGTCTTCTAAAAAAGAAAAGATTACTTAATGTTCAGAATGAGAAAAGTGAGAGAACGGATCTCTGTTGAACACATACTCTATACTGGGTTCTTTGCCATCTGTTATAAACTTGACTTACTTTAAAATTACTATGCAGACTTTTCATTTATTCTTATAGTCCTTTTCCATAATTTGGAAAAAAAGACAGTCTTAATATGTTTACTGGTATTTCTTATCCACTGATATGCACAGACCTACAGATATACACACCATCCAATCAGACAGAGAATGTCCTAACCTTCTCTTGGTCACATTATTTTATAGAAGGAGAACTTGAAGCAGAATGGTTGCAAGACGTTGGTTTATCAGCCCTGATCTCAGGTGATGAAGAGGAGGATGGCAAAGCCTTGCTCTCCACATTGACTCGAACCCAAGCAGCTGCAGTGAAAAAGAGATATAATACTTATACTCAAACCATGAGAAAAAAGAACAAGCAATCTGTCAGGGATGTCAGAGAAATATTTGGAGTCAGCGAATCTTCTGTAAGTAATGAACATGGCTCAAAAGTTTTGGTTTGATGGCGGGCAGGGGGTTCAAAGGAGGTGAACATGGAAAATAAGTATCAGAAAAGTCTAGTCACCCTTTAGATTTTAGAGGAAACTAAAGCAGACAACACAGTACAAAGTTTTACAGATTTGAAACTTAAGTGATCATTCCTTATCTCCCATACAGCATTCTCCCTCAACATTAAATTTATTTACTTCTTTTGAAGTTGTAGAATAACTGTTTGGCATTGGAGCAAGTCTTTGTGGATGGAATACAGAGAGCTTTTACTTAAATCTAAGGGCCAAATGGAAAGTCTGTGAACAGGCACAGGAAATCCTGGGAAAGTGGCCCCAGTATTAAAAGCAAGTCCAGGTGGTTCATTTTAAATAGGGGCAGGGATGGGAAAGTTGATAGGGTTGCTGTTACATTCAAATTAATTAAAATGGTAAAAAGTAAAAAGTGAACATTAATTAAGTAGGAGAGAGAATGATTCATAAAAAGCATAAGAGAAGCATCACATGTTTTATAAGGAATGGCTGATTAAAATTCCAGCCTACCTTTAGCAGTTCCACAGCCACAATTTTACTTCTGAGGCTGTTGGTCATGTTCTCTTATTTCTGTGTTTGTTTTATAGCTAGCTCTGCCTTACAACTCATTCATTCATTCACTGCATCACTGCAATGTTGCGTTGCATGATTACATCATTGATGCAACAGATAGTAATGTGCAAGGTCCTATATTAAATTCTATGTAGATAGGATTCTTGGGACTTTGGTAGTAATTAGTGTAGAAAAAAGGAAACTTGATATTCTGCCCCAATTACAAATAAAGTTGCTTAGGGCGAGTTAATCACTCTGATTTGGATTTTTCATATCTTCAATTATAATATCAATAATTACATAAATTAAAACTTCAAAGATATTGGGTAGCAAGCATGATTTAAGACAGTCTTCAACTTGAGCTACTTTAGGCTATCTGTAAGTCATATCTTCTCTTATATATATTAATCACATTGGGTAGTTACCGAGACAGCTCACATTTATGTAGTTAACCTTTGCATTTGTGCTAACAATGTCCTTGAATAGCACTCCTTTAGAACATGCTATAGAGATGGAAATTATCTATTTCTGTGCTGTCCAGTATTGTAGCCCCTAGTCACATGTAGCTAGTGTGAATAAAGAGCTGAATTTTTAATTTTATTGAATCTTAATTAATTTAAATCTAAATAGTTACATGTTGCTGTAGCTAATGCATTGAACAGCACGGTTCTAGAATCTTCTGCTGTATATAATGATATACCTTCAGGTAAGTGCATTATGAGTTCCGAATCCTATATCTTTCTGGACAGTGAGATTTTGTGCATCTGTAATTGAATAAAGGTGATACCCACAGCTTGAGGCAAGTGTTCCAGCCACAGATTCCTGGCCAAGATGCTTATCAAGGGAAAGGTTTACCCTGCTGGTTTAAATTCTCTGGGTCATTTTTCAGGTATCCCCCAGATCATCTTTACAAAGTCCTAAGAATTTGGCCTATATGCTTCCTTTCCCACTTCTATTTCCAGGTACTTTAGACCAAAGGTTGTTGCTCTTCCCTAGCAAACTACAAAATAAGAAAGAGTCTATAGGCTTCTCCCACATCCTTCAGTTACTCAGGAAAATGCATAACTAGCCTCTTTATGTTTCCTAAAACTTTGGACATCTAGTAACATAGAAATGGGGAGAAAGAGATCTTTTTATGCTCCTCTTTTTTCTTTCACTTAGAGCCTGAAGGGAAACATAAAGTAGACATGTATTCATTTAGGCTTTAAGTATAAAAAGAAGAGACAGAAAGAAATCTAACTATGGGTGGTGAACACACAATGCAATATGTACATGCCTTACAGTTGAATTGTACACTTGAAACTTACTGGATTTCATTTACCAATGTCACCATAATAATAATAATAATAATAATAAAAAAATCTCCCCCCCCCTCCAAAAGTATGAATGAATGAAGAGGGAGAAAGGTGGCAGCCCCTTTAGTAACTCCTAGAGAAGTGGGGCCAGCACCATCCTGGGGGCCGAAGTCATTACTCACTACTGGGAAAACCAGGAAATCTCCACAGGAACCACTATCATAGCCACGCAATTTGACAGGGGAGTGGTAATGGGGGCCGACTCCAGAACAACTGCTAGGTCCTACATCACCAATTGAGTCTTCTAAGCCGACCTCTATTAATGATCATATCTTCTGCAGCTCAGGCTCTGCAGCTGATACCCAGGTAGTAGCTGATGCTGTTACCTATTAGCTGAATGAGCCTCTGCTGGTACACATAGCAGCCATCCTCTTTAAGGAGATGTGTTACTGATACCAGGAAGACTTGATGGCAAGAATCATCATTGTGGGCTGGGACCCCCAAGAAGGAGGGCATATGTACTCAGTGCCCATGGGGGCTAAGGCAGTCTTTTGCCATTGAGAGCTTCTATATCTATGGCTATGTCAATGCTACTGGAAAAACGTGACCAAGGAAGAGTGTCTGCAATTCACTGCCAGTATTCTCGCTTTGGCCATGGATTAGGATGGCTCCAGTGGAGGGTTGATCCACCTGGCAGCCATTGCAGGATGCAGAGTAGAGCGGCAGGTACTTTTGGGAGGCCAGATCCCCAAATTCACCTTTGCCCCTTATTACCACATCCCTGAATCCTGAGATTCTGGGACACAATAAGTGATATCCCATACTGATGCAAAATCCAATAAACTATTAAATAAAAAAAAAAAAAAAAGAAATGAAGAGTCTCTTACTTTTCTATAATACACAAGCAATAAACTGTTAGGTATTTAACTCTAGAAAAAGCAGAGAGGGCCCAGGACAGTGCCTTTGTGGTGGTGGGGGCAACCAGGGAGGAGATGTCTCTTCCTCCTGCTCAGCTTCCTCTTCTCTCTTTCCAGCCTTGCTGCTGAAGCCCCAGTTCTGGTGTGAACTGAGAATGGAGAATGAGGCAAGGAGAGTGGTTGCTGGTATGAAAAAAAAAAAAAAAAAAAGACCAGGTCTTGTGCTATCCTGGCAAATGAAAGTCAGTGAAAGCCTGGCATTGTATACGCTGCTTAAAATTCAGATTGTTCTTTGTCAAAAATGTAAAAAGCAGTATTTTTTAAAATATTGTATATTTACAATATATAAAGCCTAATAATCATCTTCATATATTTCCCCCCCCCAAAATTCAACATGTTTCTCCAAATAAAGAGTCACGGAAACTTTTTAGGGATATACTTAAATTTTCCAGTTTCCTATTTGAATTTGACTTCTACTCCACGTATCTGTCCTGGTCTCTCTCTTTGTCCTTTTTCTCTCTTTGTCTCTCTGTCTCCGTCCCATATCCCCTCCTACTCTTTATTTCTTTCTTTGGCATAACTTACCTACATTAATAGAATAATTACCTAAAACTTTCCATTTCACTTTCTAATGAAGATTTAACATCATATGTTTCACGAGATAATTTTGCATTATCTTAGACCTGTGAATTTGACCCAGTATACTTACCTAGTGGAAATATGAATTTAATAATTTGAAAGATAGATATATAGATTATACTAGTTCTTTTCTTAATTTTTTTGCACATAGAAGTCCATGCTTAAAATCATTTTCCTTTAAAATTTTGAAATAAAATTTTCTTTAGAATTTAGAAATAAAAAAAATATATCCATTATCTTCTTTCATCCACCATTGCAGAAATGTCTATATCAATCTCATTTCTTTATATACAGGTGTGGAAACTTTTTAAATTTTATATTTGTCATTTAAATGTTGAAATCTTACCTATTTTACCCTTTTAAAAAATTCCTGGTCACTACTAAGTAAGTTCTTGGAATCTGAGAGCTCATTCATTCTTCAGGTTCTGCATATTTTCTTTTAGCATTTAAAACAAATATTTATTATTTCTTTCATTTTTCTCAGTTATCTCCTTCTGGAACTCCTGTTATGATTGTTGCATTGTTTGGATTGAACCTCTGTTTCTCTTTAATGTTCTCTTAATATCCCAAGCTTTGTTCATGTGTATGTTCAGTCTGCATTCTTGGATATCTCTTCAAGTTCATTTTTTAAATCAGTAATTTGGCCATGGTTGTATTAATACTTCTGCCTTTCATTTATTTATTTTTTTTTTAAATTTAACAATCATATTAATTTTCCATAGCCTCTCTTTTGCCCTGATGTCCCCCTAGCCAGCTGTTCTTGTTTTTTGGCTGCGATAACCTCTCAGTGCTCTGAAGGTACTAACTGAACTAAACCTTAAATTCCGAGGTTCTCTTATTTTCCTTAAATTATCTATTTACTAGGGGCTTAGTGTTTATTTTTTCATCATTATTTTTCTCTTCCATTGCTATCGTTCAATTAATTTTGATCCTTGGGTGTTGATTCGTATTTAGTAATGGAGGACAAGATTGATTGATTACTGTAGGTAATGGCAATATATTTCCTAAGCAGTTATGTAGACCTGTTTTCTCCCAAAAGCTTTCCTGTGAATGGAGTCTGGGCCTCTGTGAGTGGCGAAGTGTGTCAGTGTCAACTGTAACATTTTACTTTAAGAAACGTAAATTTGGCATCAATGCCAAAGTAACAAGAGTCCTGCAGAATCGGAATTAATTTTTTTAGGCAAACCTGACTTTGCTTTTTATACTCCTGTCCATATTCTTTTATAAGGCACCTATGAAGTGCAATTCACCTTTCTTTTTGTCCAAGGCCACCACACAATGCTAGGATAGCCACCACTATCCCCAAGGCCGGTGGTCACTGTCACCAAGAGGACACATTTTGGGTTTTATCCTAGCATCACATTTAGCTGATTTATACTATTCAGTGTTAGAGGGAGGAAAGGTCTCCTGGCTGCTTATTCAGAAAAACATTCTTCTTCAATTACTTTGTTCATTGTTTTCTAAATTAAGGGATGCCTTCCTGCTCTCTTTACTTTCATTCTGGATATATGCTTTTTCATATATCCAGATCAGCATTTACCTTCTACACATTTTCCTCTTGTTCCTTTTTTCAGGCCGAGATTTTCCTCTTATCTTATCAAACCATTCTTGGTTGCTTTTTATCTTCCAGAAACATTCAACAATTTCTGTTCTGCTAATGGAAATGTTTAGTGGTTTCTAGATCTTGTCTTTGAAAAAGGTATCTCTTTTGACACTTTTAGTGATTTTCAGGGGGAGGAGAAAGTGGTATGTAGATTTTGCTATCTTGATCCAATTTTCTTATGCTAATTCTTTAGTAATATTCGTTCCTTTCTCCAAAAATGTGTGTGTTTTTTTTCTTATTATAAAAGTAATACATAATCTTTAGTGGAAACTCAGAAAATATTGACAAAGTTTAAAAAATGAAAATTTCTATGGGCCCAAATAAAATTTTATGATTTTATTAAATATCCAGTAAATATAATTTTCAATGGAGTTCTTAACATAAGGAATAGAATGTTTTACCCTTGTTTTAGTAGAACCATTATACATTAAATCACAAATACTAAATCAACCTCTGGATATATAACACAAAGTCTACAGCCCTATTTATCATGAGCAGAATCCAGTGCCCAAATACATTTTTTTTTAATATTCAGAAGATGTGAGCCATATATTCCTTTCAGTAACACACTTAATTGAGCAAAATAGTCAATCTAATATATTTCAATTTCATAATGATAAACAACTAGTTAAAGGCGGGATTGACTTATAATTGACTGTGAAAGTATGGTCATACATTGGTTTTTTTTTTATGTGAATATATCACATATATACATTTAACTGCATGTAACAGAAAACCCAAGAAATCATGAATTATATGAATATGGATTTGTTTTTCTCTCCTAAAGAAGAAGCTGAAGGTAGGCATTCCTTTTCCTCAGCCTGGATCCAGCTTCCTTCCACCTTCTATTTTGTTTTTTATATGTGGCTGTTATCTTTTTGTTTACAAGTTAGTTTGGCCACTCCAGGCACCATATCTATGTTCCTGGCAGTTCTTGTAACTTGTGCCAACTGATTCAGCAGTCCTTCTGACCTTATTTTCCTAGTAATCTGATGTGGTAAAATTCCATTTACTACCTATTGTCCGGAACTGTTATGTGATCATATTTAGCTTCAAGGGAGCCTGGGAAATTGATTTTTTTTTTCCAGTTGGACACAAAAGTTCCTGGGGAAAAAATCAGAATTTTGTTAAACTAGCTAGGTACCTAGGTTAGGGGTAGGCAGTTAACAGTATCTGGTGTCCAGAGAGACCAGTGTGTATCATCATGCCTGGCAAGTATTGGCTGATAAATGGCTAAATGCAATGATCAGTACACAGGCAGTTATATGTATGTTAATCTCCACAAATATATATATGAATGCGCACATATGATGCACAACACGTAACTGAATGCGCAATGACCTTTTGGAGAATATACCTGAGTAAAAATACACTTTCATTTTTCTCAGTAGCCAAATGATTTTTCCTTGTGTTTCAACTGCTCTTTTTGACCCTTGATGAAGAAGGAACATCAGCAATTCCCTGCAGAAGTGGTCAACTGGTAAGATAAAGCAAGGGGAATTGAGAGTAAGGAGGTTAGAAAAAGTGCTTGTTGCAAGGCAGTCAGGATCACATGAGAACTAAATGCCTCCTTACCTGGTAACAATAAAGAAAAAGTAGACTCTTAAATTCAGGAATGAATAATTAAATAATTAAATCCACAAATAACTACATGGCCTTCTTGTAACTACAATAACAACAACAACAAAAACCCCACAGCTGTAGCTACAGCCACAGCCAGAAGTCAAAATGTGGGAAGATCGTCACCTAAACTTTCGGGTTTTTTTGCTGAGCACATAATGGAAAATCTTGTGCAACCTTCCATGTGGCTTTCAATATTAATTTAATTCTCACCATAAATATTTTAACATTTTAGTTAGTTTCCAAATGTAAATATCTTGTGGGGAGCAGCATGATAGCATCTTTAAAAAGTGCACTGTCTAGCACAGGAGGTAGACAGTTTTCATTATGTCACAGGAGGCGAGACATTTCATTAGAACTCACCTTGTCCATTTTAGTTAAGAGTTTCAGAATGCTAATCTGAGTTCATAACTGCTAGTAAAGCTATCTCAGTAGAAGGCTTTATTTTGGTGAGATGAATCTCATGTCATAATCTGAACCACATGGCATGAGGCCTGGGTCCTCTTATTGAAGTGGTGCGCCCTGAGTAGATGTAGAAGGATGTGGGTTTGCTTACATCTGCTTCCATTTGAACTCATGGCCACAGAAAATTTGCAGTGGGAGAGCTTCCTCTATTATACTTCGTTTCCTTCTCTTTAGCTTTGCTTTTTTCCTATTCCTAGCAGAAGAGGGATTCTTTGCTATTCTAAGAATAATGCCTGTACCACCTTTGATTTGATGAAGGGAAGATGATGATGTTTAATTTCTATATAATTTATTTTCATCTTATATTTATTTTACATGGGGCACTCTATCATGGGGCTGCTCTTGGTCCCTTCCAAAATTCTACAGAAGGATTTGGATGTGGCCAGTTTGTGTTCTGGCTGTCTTGTTACTGAGAGTAAGCTGAGGTCTGGATGTGGAGTCTGGTCAGTTGGGGCTGTGAGCAATACGGATGTGCAGATTTTTGTTTCTAATTTTTTTCTAATTTTATTATATTTCTCTTAAGAGTGTTAGCTCTTTCTAGTCAGAGTTTTTCATATCTTCCATTGAGTTGGAAGCAGATGTCCTCTGGTTTCAGGTTGTCCTCTCAGTGCAGGAAGTCCTACATACCTCACTTCCAACCAGGACACTTAACCTGAGGTATTTGTTCCTCTCTGCCTGCCCTGTTTTCCTTCACAGCAGCCACTGCCTCTCCTGTCAGCCAGAAGAGAGGCAATCCAAAGTAGACAGACACTGGCATGTTTCCAAATAATGGATTTCTGAGCCTTTACCCTACCTGACTCTACCTACATTTTGATTTCTTCTTCTTCATAGATGAGGGAGGGATTCCTATCCTAGGGTTACAGGGATGGCTCAACACATGACACCTGATACTAGACAGATAAGATCGACAGCAACTTATTAGTCATATTCTCACAGCCTGGGGGAGGAAGATACTGCCTACCATAGAGAGCCACATGTGGGGTGCACTTTAAAGCAGAGTGAGCAAGCTGAGGCTGCAGGAGGCAAGCTTTGTAGTAACAAGAGAGTGAGGTGCCCCTGGTTCCCATGGGAGCATGTGATTGGCTTGTTTAAATAATTTTACAGGCCGGCAAGAAACTGAAACCCACCACTCAGGGATAATCAGGAACTGTGTCTGATCCCCTGGATAAGGAACATCGTCTGACTGGAGTACTTTATTTTGAGGAGCAGAATGGAAGGGAAACCTGTGGTTAGGCCACTCATGACTTTCTCGATTTTACCAGATGTAAAGGTAGCATATAAGAGTGGCCTTACGTTAGGTCTTCAGGCACACGGACAATCCCACCTCTAGCCATGTACTCTCATGATTAGTCTACGTTTATTTTATTTCTTTTCTCTTTTATCAGTGTCTCTTTTATTTCAATTTCTTGAAGGTATTATTCTCTTTTAAAGATTTATCAAGGGACAGGTGTGGTGCCAAACACGAGAAGAAACTTCTCGATGAGGTGGAAAAGAATATTTTAAGTTTTACTCGGGCCATACCCCTGAACTGCTCTCCAGTTTATAGAATAAGAAAGCAAGTTGACCCTTGAATAATGTGAGGGTTAGGGCACTGGCCCCTTCCTCCCACAGTCAGAAATCCAGATATAACTACAGTCAGCCCTCCTCATGGGCAGATTCCTATCCGCAGAGATGTCTTTTCAAGCATGAGTTTGAACTCTGCAGGTCAATTGAAAAAATCCGTGCATAAGTGGACCCAAGCAGTTTAGACTTGTGTTGTTCTAGGGTCAACTATACTGTTCTTTCTCACAGAAGGATGATGAGGGCTAGCATTACAGAATGACTACAGAGAATACTAAAAATAATAATTTGCACAATCATATATTACAAAATGTTATATTTTCTTAGCAGATTGCACCTTTTATCCTTTGAGCAAATCTAGCAGGGAATATCTCTGGATATTAAATTTTTATATCCCGAAAGCTTAAATCCTAAATTGGTGAGTATCAAAATGCTAGGCCATAAGTCAGTTTCTTTCAAATATTTGTAAATATTAATCTGTTTGCTTTTTCATATAGTGTTAATGTCGAGAAGTCTAATGCCTCTCTAAATCTTATTTCTTTATTTATATCCTGCTCTCATTTTCATATCTCTGGATGTTTTTTATGTTTATCATTATTGTTGACCTGACTGTCATAAGGATAATCTTTTTTTCTTTTATCATGATCTGATCAATATTCAATTTTTCGTTTCTGAAAAATGTTCCTTTCACTTCTGAACATTCTCATCACATTTCTCTATTCATTTTGTGTTTTCTCTACTTTTCCTTTCATTGTTTGCATTAATCCACATCTCTTAAATTTTCTTTTATATTTTACATGTCTTTTTTTTCTGTTTGTTCTGTGTGCTAGTAGATTTTGTCTACATCATTTTGTAGGCCCCTAATTCTAATTTTTGCCATGAGTAGTTATAATTTAGTTGCTGTCAAATTTTTAATTCACAAGAATTAACAATAATTCCCCTTTATTGATATGGTTAATTCCTGATTTATGGATACAATTGCCTCTCAAATCTCCCTGAAATTATGAAATCATTGTAAGCTGCCTTTTTTCTCAATTGTCTCTTTCTCTAAGAGTGTATATCACTATACTTCTTCAAGATGTTAATTTTTTCTATGGCTGACTTTTTCATGTTGATTTTCTCCAATGACTGATGATCCTTAGTGATTCATTTATATTTATTAATGAACTGGATTGATTAATTAATGACTTAAGATATGTCATTGCTATATAGTTTCCTGCCATTATGTAGATATTTTCCCTAAAGACTCTTTCTTGAATAAGAAGGAATAATTTAGGTCCTATTTAAGTCAGTGAGGTATGAGAACAGCACATGAATGGAAATTAGTTTAACAGTATGCACAAGTATATACATGCATACATACAATTTTGTCTTTCTATCCCAGACAAAATCGATGTTTTCCTTTTATTCTCCCATCAGTGTCTTTTGTGGAGGTCCAGAGTGACATGATATTTAAGTTTTTTTGTCCTAACCCTGAACATCTTACTGAGCTCATGTCATTCAGAGTGCTTTTCTTGGGTTCATACATAGCTACTACCTGCTGTTCAGTATAAGGGGGCCTGTTGAGCGGTCTGACTGACTCTTCCATTGCGAAAATACTTTAAGTTGTCCTGGCCATTGACCTGGGGCACCTTACTGCCCTTCGTAATTTTCACTCTGAACTTGGTGGTTTGTCTATTTGCTTTTTGTGCATGTGATTTTTCCTTGCCAGCAAGGTTATCATATGCTGTTCTTAGTCTGAGAATTTCTTTGCAGTTATAAAATAAGTTACTTTTTATTTTCCAGGAATTTCTACTAACTTCTAATCTGTTGTTAGAATGCTTTGTTGGTTTCCAGTGATACTATCTCTACTTTTCAGTGATTGAGAGTGGTGTACTCTCAGTCCTCCATCCTGACCTAAATTTTCTTGTAGTGCCTCCTTAGTGTTGTTTTACTTCAAAACAGTTGTGTGTTTTTCTTATTTATATAGTACATACACTTTTGGGGAAAGTTAGAAAAATGCAGAAAAGCAAGATGAAAAATAAGTTTCTAAGGTCTCAGTGTATGACTTGATTAATATCTATAATATTTAATTTTGCAAAAAGTCACTTCAATCAGGGAGTAGAATATTTTCATCTTATTTTAGGGAATGCCATTGTATTGTGAATGCTGCTGAAAATCTTAGAGCATATGCAAGAGGCCTGCAGTGCAGGCCATCAGGATCAGAGTGGTCTCCAGTACACCTCCTGCATAATGAAAACCAGAGCTCTTCCAATATTCCATGAATGAGAATTAAATATTTGTTTCAGTCATACGTGTTTATGAGATAATCAATCTAATATATTTCCAATTTCACAATAAAAAAAAATGTCTATTCTTGATATTGATTTCTATATCACTGCAAAATATAGCTGTGAAGTCTGATATTAAAATAGCATAGTTTTATCAGTAAGCTGGACTTAAACAGTTAGAGATTAATTTTCTTAGAAAATAAGAAGTCTGAGGCTGTTGTATTTGATATTCTTAACATGGATCTACCAACTTCTTCATCTTTCCTTTCTGAGCCCTTAAGCATATGGCTAATATTTAATGCTTATAGGATATATGGTCATCACAGGCACCATGTCCATGTTGTGGAAGAAAATTGGCCAGATGATTCCATCCACTTTAACAGGAAAACATTAGCCTTCCTAGATGCCTCACCAAGTATGATTCTACCCTTATCTCATTGGATGTAACCATCATATGATCACACTTAGTCTAAAGTTTGACATACAGCATCTTGGAGGAAAATCATGATAGTGATAAGTGAAAGAAAAGTGGATTTTGGCAGGCATTTAGCAGTATCTGCTTTTGAGACCGATTTCTATTATAGTGCCTAACATTTATGAGGATCAGTATAATTATGGACATATTGGTGAATGGTATTACCATTGCACAGGTAGTCATTAACTCTTTATGCCTCCACATGGCTGTACATTTCTAGTTTCTAGTGTATGCATAATTGAATAAACAGTCACATTGGGAAAGATATGCATGGGTAAAAATGACTTTCATTTCTCTCATTAGCAAGGTGATACCTGTGACAGCCATACTACTCAATTGGAAAACACCCAGGAGGAAAAAGATCTACAAGGGATTTTGAAAACAAGTGGTTCCTCGGTAAGTTATAGCAGTAGAACTGGGGGTAGGGACGAAAGAAGAGTTTTTTCTTCAAGACAATCATGCAGAACTTTAAAATAATGCAGCATAATTAAGATGGCTGAACAACCACAGCTGTCACCATATCTGTCTACCTTTAACTAATTTGTAGGGAGACATTCAGCAGTAAATGAACCCAGGTGTAATAATGAAATATATAAATAATTGCATGTTCTATAAAAACGGATACATACACAGAAAACCAAGGATTGTAGGCATTTTTTTTTTTGACCGATTTAGTTCCTTTACATTTTTTCTTTTATTTGAAAAAATTCTCATAGGACTGTTAGTTCCACTGAGTCACAGATCTACCTTTTGGAGCAACAGCAGGTGTCCTTAGGTTTCCTATTGTTTCTCCAGTGCAAGGTGAACATCAGGCACCTTCTGCGGACAATATTTTTTAATCCTAGGTCCTCCAATCCCCCTCACCCTTCCCCACCCCACTGCTTTTGTGCAGATCCATTTCAACACCCCACTTACCCAAAGGAGGGCAAAGTCAGACAAGTCTCAGGAGAATGATCAAGCTTCTGTCAATTTGCAAATGGAACAGTTGCTTTATTTATGGTTATCCCAGAGCCTTTTCTCACATCTGTTTCTGCTTAAATTACTATTATTGTAAGCTATCTTTTCTCTCCTTTGGTGAAACGTATATAATCTATTTTCCCTTTTATTTTTTCCATCTTCATAGTCCCTCTTCTAACTACCGCCCAAATAGAAAAAAGCAAACTGGCAAATCTCATTAGGTCTATTCTCCATGCTGAGATGGTGTTGGGGAGAGACTTACTTTGAAAGGGCAGGCATATATTGAACCCAGGTGTGATTACTCACACCTTCAGTCATTTTCCCTCATAATTAAGAGAAGATAGTAGCTTTCTTTTTCTTTTTTGGTGCTGCTTTGATTGGGAGGGAGGTGGATTTTAGAAAAGAATTCCCATTATTCCTGGAATATCTCTCTCCCAACCATCATTTCTTTGAATGCTGCTGGGATTCTTTTTTCCTAATTTTTGGTTATGTTTTGTTGACTCTACTAGATTTTAGGAGAGAGAGGCTTGGTCATTTGACATAACTCTTCCATTTTATCCCAGATTATAATCCCTGTTATTTACAGCAAACTCCTTTTGTTATTAAAAATTATCCACAATCTGCTCCCTGCTGGTATTTCCAACCTTGAGTTCCCTTGAGTTAACCACACAAATCCTCTAATTTTGAAAACAAATCAGCTTCCTTTTTCGGAAACATACCCTGAGTTTTCCAGTGGTAAAATTTTGTTCAGTCCTTTCTCATCTTTTAAAATGGGCAAAAGATTTGAACAGACACTTTACCAAAGAATATATATGGAAGGGAAATAAACTCATGAAAAGGTGCTCAGTATCATTAGTGATTATGGAAATGAAAATAAAGCCACAATGAGATATCTGTACATACCCCGTAAAATGGATAAAACTGAAGACTGACCATACCAACTAGTGCTAAGGATGCAGAGCAACTGAAACTCTCCTTCCTTGCTTGTGGGAATGTAAAATGGTCCTTGTACTTTGGAAAATAATTTGGCAGCTTCTTAAAATGTTAAGGATATACTTATCATAGACCCAACCATTCTACTCATAGGTAATATGTGTTCATACAAAGACTATCCACAGATATTTATAACATAATAGTCCCAAACTGGAAACAACCCAGTTTTCTATAGATAAATGGATGAACAAATTGTGATAAATCCACACAATAAAATACTAGTAAACAAAAAAAGCAATGAAATATTGATATACACAGTACAAATACACAATGAATTATGGATGTACATAGTAGAGATGGATGAAACTGGAAACAGTTATGCCATGTGCAGGAAGCCAGACAAAAGAAAAGATTCAGCTTACATAAAATTATTGAAAATGTAAACTAACCTATAGTGATGGAGAGAAGGTTGGTGATTGCCTTGGGACCTGGGTGTGGACAAGTAGGGGAGGTAAGGAGAGATGATAAAAGGGGCATGAGGACAATTTTGGGGGTGCTCTTTTTATTCATTGTCTTGATTGCGGTGATGGTTTCACAGGTCTATGTATTTGTCATAACCCATCAAATTGTATACTTTATACTATTTAAATATGTGCAGTTAATTGTCTGTCAGCTATACCACAAAAAAGTCCATATAATGTTTTATGATTTCATTAATATCCAACGAGTTTATTTTTCAGTAAGCTACTTAAAATAAAGGAATAGTCTATTCATGTATGTAGTTGGCCCTTGATTCTAAATCACAAATGCCACCAAATCTGGGCATTTACAAAAGTCTTACGATCCAATCTACAATCATCACAAACTTACTCTACAAATCACTACTTGTATAGATAAGAGAAAACATTTTCCTTGTGTATAGTTGACATAAAGGAATTATTCAATTGAGGTGTTAGTTAATCCAAAAGGCAGTCAATCTAGTTTATTTTCAGTGTCTTAAGTGAAAATCAAATAGTTACATTTACTATTGATTCACAATTCACTATTAAACACAATTATACCATCTGTTAGAAATTATCAGTTACATCTGTGTTTGCTTCATAGAAAAGAAAATCTAAGGAACCTTGATATAAGCAAGTAGGAGTTTGTTTTAATCACAAAACAAGAAACTAATGGTAGATAGACCAACGCTTGTACAACCACAATATAATGCAGTGCCTACTTTAGCATGAACTTCTACCTTTTTCTTTTCATGCTCCCCCGTTAGTATGTAGATTTCATCCTTATACTTACAAGATGGTCAGCAAATCGGATACCATGTTGATGTTTCTGTTAAGGAACATATGCCAACTAACTGTTAATTACAGAAAACCTTAGTTCTCCTGGAAAACCTGCAAGTAGAATTTCTCTTATTTTTCATTGAACAACTGTGACACTCAGTATATTTTTCTTATTTTAGTTGTCTGATTCTCATTTCTTTGTAAATAAGCTTCTTAGATTTTTTTTTTTTTACCCTATCTGAAACTTTTTTGAAATTTTGAATTTATTGCTGCAGTTCTGAACTTTCACAAGGATCAGCCCTCTATTTCATTCATCCTGGTTACTGTTCAGTGAGTCCTTTCCATCTGAGAACAGTTTTCTTTCTTCAGTTTCTGGACAGTGTCTTCTGTTATGTTGTTAATTATTTTTCTCTCCAGTTTCTATGTCCCACCCCTCTAGAACACATATTAAATGGTCATTGTTTTGCTTGAATTGGATTTCAATGTCTCCTAAATTTTCTATCATGCTAGTTTATTTTCAAGTTTATGTTTCAAATTAGTAATTTTTTCTTGGTCATAGTGTAATTTTTTAGCTCGTCTTACCTTTATAAATCTCAGCAAATTTATTCTTATTTCCCAAGAACAACTTTTTTTCTCTCTAATGTACCCATTACTATAGCCATAGGTTCTTGATACATAGCAGCAATAGCACCATAAATCACTCTGAAGATAAAAATTAAATTGTTTTTAAGGAATCAAATTATTCTGACATGTTTATATTGCAGTATAATTTTTAAAAAGTAAATGCATACATTTTAGGTATATAATTTGATTAGTTTTAACAAATGTTTACACCCGTGTACTACAGTCAAATTATAGAACTTTTCCACCACCCCACACATTTCTGTCAGATCCTTTCCAGTCAGTCGATTGTCTTCGCAGTTCTGCAGAGGCAATCCCTATCGTGACTTCTAACACTTTAGGTTGGTTTCACCTTTCATATAAGTGAAATTATAAATATAATATGCAATTCTGTACCTGGCTTCTTTTGCTTATAATAATCATTTTTAGATTCATCCATTTCTTACTTGTATTAAAAGTTCGGTATTTTTATTGCTAATAATATTCCATTGCATAAATAAACTATATTGGTATATCTGTTCACCTGTTTCCAGAGTTAAGCTATTAGGAATAATGCTTCTATAAATATTCATGTAACATAAAAGATTATATATCCTCATTTCTCTTGGGTAAAGATGCAGCATAATTCATATTGTTGGCAAACACAGCTACCTATAGACCCATTACCCATGGCTCTTAAACTCAGCAAGGACTAATTTAATGGGTAAATAAAATGTAACTAAATGCAATATTAAAAAAAAAAACTACAGACAGAAACAACAAAACTAGGTTTTGTTTGTTTGTTTGTTTGTTTGTTTAATGTACATCCTAAGTGGAAGATGTTGTCGACTAAACTTTGGCCCTTGTAAGCTCATAGAGGAAAATGACAGACTACCATGTAAATTTTTTTCAGTATTTCAATATCAACTAAGATATGAGTCTTTAGATTTTCCACTTATTTTGCAAATGTAAACATCTTGAGTAGAGAACATGTTAGCTTTCGGAATGTGAAGCAATGAGTGACACAAACAGTGAAGAGTCTTCCTGAGTGTGAATGCCACCTGGTGAGGGAAGTACACATCTCTCCTTGTGTGGCAGAAAGTGTCCTTAGGTTTTAGCTTTTGCTTCCAGTGCAGGGAGAGCTTCTGATTAAGACTATGGACCCTGGTTGTTGTTTCCTGGCCAGTTTATTTCCCAGTCCCTCCCCCATAGCTCTGTCACAGCAAGAGGGTGAGATGATCCACCTAAGACTCCCTCCAAGGAAACACAGGGCAGACAGTGTTCCACAACGCAGAAGATACCAGCACATATTCAGGTGGAATTACAGCTTTCCAGACCCCTGAAGTTCTCTGCAGAGTTACTAGTTCATGACTGATTAGTGTAGGAAATTGCTATGTGTTTCCTCTGCAGTTGAGTAGGTTGATTTTCTCAAAAGGCCAAAATTATCGATTGTGGTGTTCTTGTGAGTGAGTAGAGTATACTTAACTTTAAGGTTCATGGAGTGGGGAGGTGGGTTAGTAAACACTCCCCAAATGCAAAACCAATAGGAACTCTAGTTTATTACTTCTGGTGAAAGCTGATTTTATTTTTCAGTCTCCCCTCCATGTCTTTTATTGTGACCTTCTAAGTTTCTTCTCTTTTAGACCACTATACTCACACAAAAAACTGACCCACTCCCAATGCAGTTAGTTCATTGTATGTAGACTGCATTTGGGGAGTTTTTCCTAGGGTTGCATTTAGGGGCTGTCTACACATTGAAGGGTAAGAGATCTTCTTGGCTCTTCTTTTGTAAATATTTGTTAGCTGTAGCGCTTTCCTACTCTATGTACAACCTATGTTATTTGTTTGTTTTTCTTTTCCTCCCTAGAAGTTTTCTTTTAAAATTTATTTATTTTTTTTGAATTATGCTTTTCAGAAGAGGTTTTTATTTTACCAAACTTACTCCATTTGCTTTTCATTTGGAAATTTCTATCAGTTGATCTACTACAGAATTCTTTACTAATTTTCGGTGCTGTTAAAAAAAACTGTTCTTTTAAAAATGTATATTTTCTGCCATTTTTAGTGATGTGATTTTTAATCACAGCTGACCTTGTGATTATCAATTCACCGTCTTGACTTAAATTTCTTTAATTCTTACGTTTTATTTGTTTGAAAAAGTTTCTTTTTTATTTTATAAAGTAATATATACTATCTACCGAAAATTTAGAAAATATAGTCAAGCAAGATGAGTGACAGTTTTTTAAAAGACATTATATGTTTTCATAAGTATCAAATATATTCAATTTTATAATAAGGTTCTTTCAGTAAAGATAGTCACATCTTAAATTTCAGTAAAGCCATTGTACAATAAAGCAAAAATCTATGAGTTCCAGCTTTATAAATGAAAAACAGCTTGGTACTATTGCTACTGAATTCTAATCTCTGCAAAAAATAGTTTTAGAGTCTGTTAAAAACAAAAACAAAACAAGATTAGATGAGTTAAAGTGTGTGTTTGGCTGCATGTAATAGAAAATCAGGATTTGTTTTGCTTCTCATTAAGAGATGTGGTCCAAATCTGACAAGGAAGCCACATGATGCCCCTTAGCATGGACCCAAGCACGTTTGATCTGTCTCTGCCATCCTTCCCTATGGCCATTATCCTTAATCGTACAAGATGCCTGGCAACTCTAGGCTGTCATTTGTATACAGCTGACCTTGTTCTTTTTGGTCAAGAAGGCCCTAACTTTTCTAGAAACATTCTTGGTAAAATTACACTTTTAACCTCATTGGCCACACTCGTCACATGATCACTGTTAGCTGCAAAAGAGCCTGGAAATCAAGTTCTTTGGTTTAACACCTAACTCCCTGGTACAAAAGCAAGATATTGTTAAGGCAAATGGAGTTTGTGACAGGCAATAGAGGTGTTTGCCACAGAGGCCAGTGTCAGAGGGTATTTAGGTGGCTTACAGTAATGATCTCTAAAGGGCTGGCTGCAATTGTCCGGGCCCAGGCAGTCATAACATCATAGTTTGCAACATATATCTAATATGTACACATAGTAGAATATACAAACACATTAGAAAATATTTACCTGAATAAGAATGGTACTTTCATTTCTTCATTTAGCCAGATGATGCTTCTCTCAACAGTACTACCCTGTCACATGGGTCCCAGGATGAAGAAAGGAGTTTGGCAGTTCCCAGGATTGGCTCCATGGTAAGTCATTGCATGCCAAGACAGTTGCATGTCAGGGCAAATTAGAAATTCAAGGCAAGAACTAACAATTTCTTCAAAACAGATAGGAAAAACTTGAACTAAGATTGCAAGGGAACCGTAGCTGCCAGTAGACCTGCCAACCTTGTAACAATTAGGAAGGAGGAGACTCAAAACTGAGGAATGAATAGATCTCAGTTTATAAAAGGACTTCATAAATTAACCCCACTGCAGCCAGAAACCAAAGGATGTTCTTTACATGTGTCGAGCAGGGAGAAATTTGTTAACTTTGATCCTCTTGGCTGAGTTCACCCACATGATCTGGCCTAACTCTGCCATCTTGACCCAGAAGTCGTTGTCTCTGCATGATAAACTAAAACCCCTCATCCTGATATAGAAGACTTTCCACTATTGGCTACATTTCCAGCCTTAGGTCCCAGGACTCACCCATGCAAACTCTCCATGTCATATAAAGTCATGCACTTGACCTGAAGTAACAGAACCTGTACTTTTCTTTGTTAAAAAGTCTCATCCTTCCCCCATCCCCACCTCCACTGGGAATCCCCATTTGGTTTCTCTGTGCAGGTGTTCTGGCAGGGGATGATATAATGGACCAGAAGAAGCAAGAGCCCTATTAGATGAGGTAGTGATTCTCTGATGGCAAGTCGATAGCAACAGTAGGACTTCAGACAGGCAGATGGAGTGGCACATTTAGATTTCCGTGTGGGGCAGTGGGTTCTCCTCTGTTGTCCATTTTGACACGCAGTACAGTTAATATTCACATGCATGACACACTCCCAGGATATCCCCATTGTTCAGAAAGATAATACTATTAGCCCCATGTAAATGAGCTTTTCTGTTATGTTTTTATATTTGGGGTCATAGGTTTTTTGTTGTTGTTGCACAGTGATCGTATAAGAAATGTAAAATAATGTGAGTGACTTTTGTCAATGAATATAACCTATCAATAGCACTAGAACTCTCTTGGCACAGATAGGTTAAGAGTCTTGTCTGACCACAATGTCTGACCAACTGGGTATAAATTCAGCCCTTACTTTCCCATTTAAGATGGTGCATTAGAATGCAAATGAATATATCTCAAATTATAATCTCCACTGTACTTGTTAATGAAAAAGTAAATCGTTCATAAACTCTGGTAAATACCAGAAGTGAGCAGTTACCTACAATGGACCTTACACAGTTGTGTTGTACCCCTGTGACTGGGGATTCCTGCTCTAGGTTCTTGCCTTGGATCCTTTATTTTGTCTCAGCTGATGGTACCCATGTGCCCAAGACCCTCTCCCCCTCTATGTGCCCATCCCTGAGACCTGTGGATTTTATCATGCAAATAGTTATAAAATATTTCTACTCCCCTCTTTTCCTACAATTACTTCCTTAGTACAGAAACTCATCATTATCTTTCAATATTGCTAAAGTAACTCCTTAAGTGATCTCCCGGACTTTAGCTTATACCACTCAAACTCATCTTTTCCCACAGCTACAAGTCTTCCTTAAAGCCCACAGAGGTCTCCTCATATCTTCTGGTTAATGCGAAAGCTTCTGACATAGTCTGACCCCTCATCTGCCTCTCTAACTGACTTTACCACTAAAAGCATTTTTATAAACCAACAACAAAAGGCTGCATATGGTTCCAGGCACGTGCTAAGTAGAAATTGAAGCAGGATGTTTGTACAATTGAGTTACTAGAGAAGAGAAGGTTAGATAGGCTTTGTTTTTGAGACTTTTCCATAACAGTTCCATGTCCACAGTTTTACGTCTGATAAGACTGATTCTAGTCTTGTTTTTCTATTTCTTCATTCTTTGCTGTTAGCTGCTCAATATCATTGGTTCCTTGATTCTTCCATTCATCCATTCATTTATTCATTCAACAAATTCTTACTGAACACATATTGTCTGCAAATAGGATTCTTGAAAATTTGAGAATGTAAGGGAAAGAAAATGATCTTGTGTGGCAATTATAGATAGAGCTTCCTGAGGTAAGTTAATCACTCAGATTTTGGTTTTGTTTTCTGAAAATTGATTGAATATTGAAAATGACATAAAGTTTCAAAAGAAAATCTTTAAAAAATCTCATTGGCACCAGTCTCCAACGTGACTTTCTTTGGTTTGTTACTCAGAATATCTTTACTTAGAAATGTTAAACAAATTGGTGAGTTGCTAGAGTAGCCCACAGATGCCAACTTATGCCTTAATGCACCTGTACTGAAAGTCATTCTACACAATCTTACCACAAGGTAAATACATTTTGATTTCCTTGCTTCTTGGTTATAAGGGCCACAGGCACCCCCATTTTGGCTCCCAGGCTCTTATAGATGGTGGGTTTCCAGTAATTCAGTAAAGTGGTATCAAGGGCTTCAGCAGTCCTGTCCATGATGCCTATAAAGGTAAATCTCACCTGCAAGATAAATACCCAGGGACATTTATCAACAAGACTGTTATCAACAAGACTACAGAGACTCCCAATAACTTGCCATATTGGAATTTATGTTATGGAATAGTATAACTATTTTTTCCAAAGAGATGACCTTGACTTGACCAATACCTTTTTTCCATCTTTTATCTTTTTTAAACATTTGAAATGTATCTTTATGATAAATGAAATCTCTATGTATATAGGGTCTATCTTAATTACTATGACTCTGTGGTCTGTTTTTTAAATCTGTTATGTTAAGCCCGTCCTCATTTTTCTGCATCAAAATTTTCTTTCCTCTTCTCAGAATTTTTTTTCTTTCTGATGGACTTAGAATAAGACTATCAGTACCCATTAAGAAAAATCTTTTTAGGGCTCCACTAAGAATTTTATTGAATTTAAAGATTAATGTCATGGAAAGAATTCACATTTTAAAATGTCGAGTCTTCTCATTGAGAAACAGTGATTGTGTCCTTCCATTTGTTTATATCATCTATCTGTCAGTAAAATATCATAAATTTTTTTCCTTTTTTTTCTTACACGATCTTTTTACTGGTTAATTACTAGGAACTTAATAGTTTTCATTGGTACTTTAAATGGTAAGTATTTTTTCATGATATCTTCTTTGTTTTTTGTAGATATATAAGGAAGTAACTATTTTTTGTTTTTCACAGAAGTATCTTTTAATGCTTCCTTTCTGAAAATTCTTTTTTACTTTTAAGAATTTTTTATTTGATTTTATAATTTGTGCAGATATTACCTAAACTACTGAAAGTTTTATTTACCCAATCTTTAAAATATTATTCATCTTATTTCTTTTTCTTGTCTCATTAACTGACCACAATTACTTGTAACATTGAATGAGAATTACAGAGATCTTTTAATAAGTTTTGGTTTTCTCATAAATTTTAAGTTTCATCATTAAGTGGAATATTTGTTCTAGGTTTCTGAGCCTTGTAGTTGCTTTCTCAGGAATAGAGGTTGAATTATATCAAATGATTGTTCATCATCTATTAAAATGAATATTTTGTTTTTCTTCATTAAGCAATTACTTTAAGAAATTTCATCGATAGGTTTTTCTAACGTTGAACTGTAATTTTGTTACTTAGATAAACCCTACTTGTTGTGCTATATTATTCTTTTATTATACTACAAAATATGATTTACTATAATTTTAGCATTTTTAACCACTATTCTAATAAGTGGAGTTAGTGTGTGTACACACAGACACATATATACAAATATATGCACACATTTATTTAGGTGTATAACTTTAATTTTCTGTGAAGGGATCTATTCTTTTTTTGTTCTAAAAATTTATGTCTATTACCTCAGTCAGAACTGTAAATAGTTTCCTGTATCAGCCGTATTTTTAAGTCACTACCTTGAATTAAGAAGCCTGCTTTTTTATTATATTAATTTATTTAATCCTTATTAATTTTTTCATTCATCTTTGGGTTTACTTGGATAATTTTTTCTAGTCTCTTGGATTATAAACATATTTCCTTTATAATCTTTCTTCTTTGCATTTAAGGTTAAGAATTAATCTCTGAATAATACTTTAGCTATTCTCATGAAATTTTGGAATTTAATGCTCTTATTGTCTTTAACCTTTAGTTTATAATTTCCATGTGATTTAATTTTTAATTCTAGATCTCATCAGAATGACTTTATAAAAAATCTATGCTTCATATTTGGGTAGATTTTATAATTGTTATATTTTTATTTCAAAATTGATTGTGTATATGTCAGTGAATACGGCTTATTTAATTTAATCTCTGGGGTATTTGGCACAGTGATAGTAAGATGTGGATTTATCAGTTCTGATCTCAGGTACAGAAGAGGAAGACAGGGAACCTTATTATCTGTACTGACTCAAGCACAGGCAGCTTTAGCACACATAGTTATAAGACATAGACTCAAACCATGAGCAAAAACTAAGCAGTCAGTCAGGAAGTTTAGAAACATCTTTTGAGTCATTGACTTTCTCCAGTAAGTAATGAACATAGAAAATGCTTGGTATGATGTTTTCTTTAATGTGAAAGAAATATCAGATAGTCAATGTCTAGTTTTAAGAGAACTCAAGCAGATAGTGCTAACCTTCTATAATTTGGAGTTTAAAATAATGATCCCTCACACTCTACTATCCAATTTCAGTGCAGTGTGGTTTGGGCAGCAGAGCAAGCTTTGATGGCTGGAGAACGTTGCCTTTACCATTTGAAGCCCCAGTGTGAAACTCTTGTGGTTGGGCACAGAGGAAAATGGTATGATCTGTTATGGACAAGCCAGGGGAGTTTATTTAAAACGGAGTGGCATTTATGCTTGAAATACTTTAAAATCACTAGTAAATTTTTTAAATTGTGCTAATGTTAATATGTTTAATGGGTGAATAGATGAATACCAAGAACTTACCCTCTTCACTCAATCTTTTTTTCAAAATTCAAGATCCGTTTATTGGCAGGCTGATCATTTTTTATTTTCACCATGCCTTTCCCCAGCTTTAATGCATGAATGTACTTTCGTTTATTCTGTTTT
The DNA here is from genome assembly GCF_000151845.1 of Pteropus vampyrus. Classification (NCBI taxonomy): domain Eukaryota; kingdom Metazoa; phylum Chordata; class Mammalia; order Chiroptera; family Pteropodidae; genus Pteropus; species Pteropus vampyrus. The sequence goes on along the minus strand of NW_011888903.1, from coordinate 3,810,489 downwards.
GTTTTGACCCTTATGAGTCTAAATCTCAGCTCCTCTAACTGGTTTTCAAAACCTTCTATATAATTGGAGCAGACCCTCTTGACTATTTTTTTAAATGTTTTGCCTCAACTCCTGGCACAACAGGCTGTCTGTGATTCCTTGTAGCTGAATGCTTCAGATATCTCCATACCTGAAATTTATACTTCCATCTCTGGCCTGAATGCTTTTGCCCACTTCCTCTGCCTTTGCAAGTCATTCTTTGCATTTCATCTAAAGTTCAGTCACCTCTCCAGTAAAACTTCTCTATTTACTCTCCAATAACTTTTATAGTTGTAGTATAGAAATTCCCTCTCAACACTGAATTGTCTCTTAATAATGTTCTGTAATTGTTACTCTGTTCTCCTCATAAATAGGCAAGAGCAGAGATCACAATTTAAACTTCTGCTTCCCCGAAGAAAGTCCAAGAATAATTTGCAAAGAGCAAGCACCTACTCTGTACAATAGGCTAGCTCTCTACTGTACAAATTAAAAAATTAACATTTATTAGTTTAAAGCATTCCAAAGCATCAGCTTCAAACCCTACATAAATGTCTCTCAATTTTTAGGAGTATTCTGTCCCATAGGTGAGTTATTTTAAAGTTTGATGAAGATTTCTTTTTTTAGAAAACTTAAGGAAATCAGTGAAAAGTGGTCCACATCTTTTTAAGAATTAGTGTATGGGTAAATCTTAATTCTGTAGTGTTAGTTTTTAGAGCCAACAAAAAGGCTGCCTGACAATGAATCGTATGGCTCTAGACCTTTTTCATATTTTCACTATTCCACCAATTATGTAATTAGCATCTATGTTTTAATAATTGGTTATATATTCACATGCTGTTTACACAAAATGTGTCATATCTTTTGAAGTAAAATAGGAAAAAAAAGAACACAGGCTTGCAATTCGAGACTCCCTTGTGTAATTTGTAGCACAATAAAGTGTCTTTCAGGAAGCAGGTGTTTAGTTATTGCTAAATAAATATGAGAATAAAAGAAACAACATCAAGCTCTGGGGGAAAAAGAATAGACTTTATCCATGAAGAGCATATAAAAGATTCTTGATGGAATAGCAGATTTTCACCCTATACATATTCACAGATGATAACTCCTACATTAAAATTTATATTGATAGAAATGGTAAGATTTGTGTATAATTTTTTTTATTAGTACTCATCCAACCTGATCAGTAGCTTAACTTCACAGGGCTCTACAAAGATAGGTGCTCAATTTCTGATAGTATCGCAGGGGAGTGCAATGCTTTGGCAATATCTCAGTGAAGAAAGTAGCAAATTTATTAAGAGAGGAGACAACTAGAAAACATACTTAAGTTTTGGTAGTCGTTACCACTCTGTATTTTGTAGTGAAGAAATTAACATGTTAATATATTGATAATAGCTAACCTTCATATAGTGCCATGAACCAGATATTATTTCATATGATTTGTATAGGATAAGTTGTTTAAAATTCATATTAACTCTTTTTTTGAAATCTGTTCTGCTTGCTATCTTCTCCATTTTACACATTGAGAGACTAAGCAATAGAAAGTTCTAGTAACTTGCTTAAAGTCACACAGTAAGTAGCAAAGCTAGGATTAAAATTCAAGCAGTCTGGCTCTAGCATCCCTGTTAGTAACCACCTACCTAAGTCATGACTGAGAGTTTATGACAAAAATGTGTCACCAATTACATCAAGAATAACAAATACTATAACTGTCAAACTATGTGACATCAAGCATTGTAATCTCTATGTATAAGGAAAGGTATGAACAATAAACATTAAGAGCTAGAACAGTTATATTGACCTTGACTTAGTACTCTTTTGAGAAATCTGTGTGAGCCTGACAGGTCTGAACTGAATAAAGAAACAAAGGAAATCAGATGCAGGCCCTTTTTGAAATCAAGAATTGCTTCTTGTGAAAAGAATTCTTATATTCTGCAGAACATAGAACAGACTGAAATGCAGGGTAGACCGTAATTATAGTAAATGTTGTGTCCATCTTCTCTTGTTTCACAGTCTATCCTTGAGACTATCCAAGATATAACAGTTCATTCCAATGGATCAGCAGACCCTGGACGGTCAGTTCAGAATTCAGTAACTGGTGAGTGAGTCTGTCTTTTCACTTAAACTATGTCTTTGCTTTTGTATTGGCACTCAATAAAGTAAGCAATGAATTTCTAAAAGTAAAATGTGAATGTGTTTTTCTCCGCATTTTGATTCTATCAAAATGTACTCCTCCCACCTCCAAACACCGTTTTGTCACACCAAACAAAATTAATTGAGACAAACTGGAAGCAGAATCTTTTTCTCTTTTGTTACACCATATCATTTAGAGCCTACTCACTTGGGTAGTGTCTGTGATTTTTGGACCTCTTTCATAAGTAACCTGTATCTGCTTAACAGTTTTAAGTAGACCAGGAAGTAGGCCACTTTCAAGGATCTCTACTTATGCTTCTGTAATAGCAGCAACATTGGGTCTAGATGGACTTAATTTTAATATCATAAGAATATATAGAAATATCCCCTTTTTAGACTTTCCTCTAGTAATCCTCAATGCTTTTCATGAAACAAAAATCTAAAATTGAAAACATCAGATTAAATAGAAAGTTGTCTGGATAATAATTATAGAAATTTTGTTCCTATGGAAGTCTGATGACACTGTTTAACTGAAATCATTCTGGGTGAGTCTGATGTTTTTCCTTGAATGTAAACCATCTAACGTGCTTATGGATTAACTTGTAAATATTTTGTACTTATTTTGCAGTAAATGGTATTGATCGATTAAATGAAATATCGAATTTTCTGCATCCTTTGTTTCTTAGATGATGATTATCTGGAAAAGAACATTCCAGCAGAAGCTGAAGAGCTGTCCTTTGAAGTATCTTATTCAGAAATGGTTACAGAGGTGCCAAAGAGAAATAAATTTAAGAAGTCAGATTTTAAAAAAGAAGACTATGTTTTAACTGTAAGTAAAACCTTTCATAATTATTTCACTAACTTCCTGTAATTTCTCTATGGTGCAAACTAGGATCTTTAAAAAAATTTCTTTGTGTGTGCACAAAAGGATGAGGAAAGGCCTGGTATCAGTGTCGCCTAACACCGGGGGCACCATTTGTTGCACAGTGCATAGCCTGCCTGGCTATTCCTGGCAGCCCTGTGTTGAGGAATAGTTGTGAGAGTATATGCTTGATTACTATTTTATAGATAAAATAGGATTTCTACCTGGCTTGTATGCTTTCGTGCACTTTATATCCTTACTTTAGTTATAGGTTAATGCGTATTCTAACCATATACCTACTTGTGCCTCTAAAAGCACATATTAAAAGGGGGTATTGCAGAAAGTCATAGCCATAACAAGTGAGAGCTTATAGGACAGATACTAAAATTCCATCAAAATAAACTCAAGAATTTATAATGTTATTTTGGGATGGGTAAGTAGTACTACATACTTGGTTATCCTGAAAGTTTCATGATTATATATATATATATCTAGATAGATTGATTGATGGATATAGGTATAGATATATAGATATATATCCAGGATATTATATCCTGAAAGCCCAATACAGAAACTATATTACGTTGATCTATTTGCTACTCAATAAATGCATTTATGGAGTTCATGATGTGCAGCTCCGAATGTTCTGTGCTGATCAGGGCTTGCCGAATGATGATCAAGGCTCAGGCAGTTTTGGAGCTAACGGAATGAGTCATCTAGAAACTGGCAGAGTCTTTGCCCCAGGCAGCCTGAACCATCCCCAAACATCCTATGATGGAGGGGAGGAAGAGGGCAGGGCAAGAACTGTAAGACTCACTGAGTGCTTTCTGCGGGCCCCATGCCGCACTAAGGATTCAGTTGTAATCACCTCTGTGACTGCTCCCATTTTATATCTAAGGAAACTGAGACTCAAAGAAGCTAAGGGACAGATCCAACACCCCACAGCTAGTAGGTGGCAGAAACAGGATTTAAATCTATGTATATCAAACTCCCAAACCCTTCCTGGTTCCTTAGCATTCTGTGTGGTGGAGGACACAGTGGCATTCAGGGCAAAAGATGGATTCCAGGGGGACTGTTTTCAAGGGGAGCCCCCCTGAATCTTTAGAGAGAGTTGTGCAAGCAAGGATGTTGACTCCCCAGTTCCTGCATCTAAGCTGTCCATCTCCTTTTGAAGTTTGGCTCACCCGGGATTCAGGCCAGCCTCCAATGAAGAACTTTGCATAGGGTTGAGCACATGGCAGTTGCTCAGTAAATGATTGTGGTTCTTGTTTATATTGTTTTTATGTGTTACTGTTATGTGGAGTCTTGGTCTCAGAAAGAAGATAAAATAACTAAGTATTTAATAGTACAAGGTATGCCCAAATCATAGCCTATATATTGTTTTACTTTTAAATACTTGGACCTCCAAGGAACAATTGCTGAATGAATGAATGAACGAATGATGGTTTAAAAACCCCAAGGAAGTTCTAATTTAGGGAACCCCTGCGGAGAATGTGTACTTAAAGCTTTATAATTTAAATAACTGTTGGATTTTTCTACTTCAGCAGTTTGTTTTCAGTACCAGGTTTTCTGAGAGCAAAGTATTTGTAATATACCATATATATATATATATAAATAAAACTTGTTACATAATTATCTATTGTACTTATTGTATAATACTTATATTTTATCATTATTACTTACATATTATATAGGAACAGTCTCTTGCTTTTAAAAGGTCTTACTTATCATCTTCACAGTATTTCTGGATTGTTGAAGGGTTTTCATTGTTAAAATATATTTTGCCTTCTAGTATGGAAATGGAGAATATAACAGTATCATCTTTGAAATGATGGTATGATTATTTGGCACTTTTAATGAATTTTTCTTTTTTAAGACTTTGGGGTCATGTAAAGTTGATTTTTAAGGTAGAATAAATACTGTCTCAGCAAGCATGTGCAATCAGTTTCAGTTTGGAAATTATTTACAGTCTTTTAAAGTATGCAGAAGAGAATTAATGATGTCTGATTTTAGGATTAATGGTCTAAAATAAAAAATATATATCAGAAGCTCTCCTGGGAGTACCTAGATGGTGTGCCTGTGTGCATGTCTCACATGTGCCCATGGTATGTACATTTCATGTGATGTCTGGGATGTACATAGTTGATGATACAGAATTTTTCTTAGTAGAAAGTGATTTTTACAGTTGTGATAGCAATGTTATAGTATACTTAGACCACTGTTTTGCTTCTAATTTAACATAGTAGAGATCTTCAAATGTTCTAAAATTCATGTTTATAATCTCCCTGTGATGCAGCATACTACTCAAAGATATTTTTGCAAATAGCATTTCTTGCTGTAAAGGTTTCGAATGTCAAGGTGGCATTTGAATGAAGATATAATAATTTTCCTAAAAATAATAATTTTAATAATAATAATAATTTCCTAATAATTTTCATAAAAAATTTTTACTATGTATTTTAGAAATTTATTGTTCAAAAAACCAGACTTGGCCTAACTGAAGCAGGAGATCTGTCTGCTGAAGACATGAAGAAAATCCGCCATCTCTCTCTGATTGAATTGACAGCCTTTTTTGATGCCTTTGGAATTCAACTGAAAAGAAACAAAACAGAGAAAGTAAAAGGACGAGGTAATTAAGAAGTCTGATTTCTTCTGATTCTAATAGTTTGATACAATGGAATAAGATGTATTCTTTTTTTCTTTCTTGACATTTTACAATGAAGACAATGGGATTTTTGGAGTTCCACTTACAGTCCTACTGGACAATGACCGAAAGAAAGACCCTGAAGTGAAAGTTCCCCTTGTGTTACAAAAAGTGAGTAGCATGTGAATGAATGGGGAATTAAGAGAGCCTCTTGCTTGCAGTTTGCTATTTGTAAACCCACTAGTGAATTTTACTTTAGATTTACAGATGCTAAAGCCTTATTAGGAGTCAAGCTGTTGGTGATTTTCAGCTTTCCATGAATCCCCATGACGTTTCACAATCATTTGGACCAATTTGCCTTGTTGTGAACTTTCGGAGCTTATTGTCTGATCATAAAGCATCAGATGATGGATTCAGATGCTCCATGACGTGGCTCCCTTTGGTTATGTGTTTTCTAATTTTTAAAAAAGTTATCGTGTCTGTGTATCTGTTTGTATGTGTATTTGATTATTCTGTCTGGGATAAAAGATGACAATTAATTATCACTAATGCATTTACTGATCATACAAGTATTTGCTGAGATAGATCATAGGTTGGGTGTTTCAAAAGGCGTACCTATAATTATTTAAGTGAATTTTCCAAACAAAGCTTAATAAAGTCTGAAAATCAGCTTGTTTCCAGTGTTTTTTAGATATGACTGGGAAGATAGGATACATCTAGATGAAGAAGAATTTTGGTCTGAGAAATTTTGAAAGTGATATTATCTGAACTATCATATCCTAATATCTCTATCATTGGTGAATGGTTCATTTCCTTTTAAGTCATGTTTTTTATAGCCAACTGTTTATACTAGTTTACCTAAGTATTCATTTATTCAACAGTGACATCCAGCGGCACAATTAAAACTCCAAGCCCTACACACCAACCTTACTGAATTTTAAATTGAATTTTTAAAGGATACGTAAAAGTATTGATTGAGGAAACTTAGTTTATTCACAGTAATAATTATACATCTCTGTATTATCTTTCTAAATTTTGCTACCAGTGCCTCAAATTGAGTTACTCCTCAAATCAGGTGATTGATTGGCTGCCAACGGGAGGATGGCAGATGATACCAGCAATGTGCTAGTGTGCACAGGGGCCATCTGTCGAGTGCCTGTCCTGCACAAAGTTGTGCCAGTGCCTTCCATATCCTGTCACGTCTGGTCAGTGCCAAACAGCCCGAGGAGTTCAGTGTTATCTCACTTCTATTGACGAGGCAACTGAGGCATCATAGGTTGAGATAAGTTATCCAAGAACACACAGCCAGCAGGAGGTAGATATGAAAAGCACTGCAGTACATATCCAAAGCTAAAGGCCACGGTGACTCTAAGGTTCTCTTTCTTTCCTTGAATTAGAACCAGAATTACAACTTTTGTCCTTTGTGTAAAGGACAGAGTTTGAAGAAAATGTATAAAAATAAAAAACCGAGAAGATTCAATACATGAATTTATTATTATTAATATAGGTACAAAAACCTAGCACAGAATTTAGCAAATGAAAGGTGCATAATAAATGCTAGTTAAAATAAATCTGGATTTATATCATATTATCAACTCAATAAATGTTAGCTGTTATTACTACTAATATTAAGTGTTCCTCATTTAATAGCTTGAGACATTACCCTTATATTTAGGAGAAGGAAACACATCCACCAGAAGAGACTTATCCAAGAACACACAGCCAGCAAGAGGTAGATATGAAAAGCACTACAGTATATATCCAAAGCCAAAGTCCATGGTGACTCTAAGGTTTTCTTTCCTTCCTTGAATTAGAACCAGAATTACAACTTTTTGTCCTCTGTGTAAAGGACAGAGCTTCTTGTGGATGTGTTTCTTCCTCCTAAATATCTGTTTCTCTCCACACCTACAAAAATTTCCTTGAATATCTTGAAGGGGAAATGGCAGACTCTGGATCTTGTTCTTGGGTGAACTTGGGCACGTCATTTATCGTTTCCATGCCTCAGTCTCCTCAGCAGTAGAATGAGGATACTAATAGTACCTGCCTCGTAGGACTATTGTGAGGGTTTAAATGAGTTAATAGATGTAAAGTACGGAGAATAGTATCCGACATACAGAAAGTACACAATCAGTGTTAATGGTTGTTGTTGTTGTTATCATTATTTTGACACCATCATCATCACCACAAGAGTTCATGAGAGCTATAAGCCTTTATAATTTCTACCTCCTTGGTCAGATTTCTAGAATTCCTATAGTTTCTTAGCCAGAGTAGTTACAACTAATGATAGTGAATTTAGAATCTCTTCTCACTGGTTTGTCTGCAAAAATAGATCTAATAATTAGATCTTAAAATAACTAAGTGGGAGCATACTTCCTTGGTAAAGAGCATAAGCTTGAGAGAGTCAGTGCCATTACTTTTAAGGATGATCCTTGGAAATGATACAGCAGCTCTAAGTCTTCATTTCCTCATTTGTAACTTGGAGGCTAATGTAGCTCTCATAGAGTGTTGTGAACACAACTAGACATTCAAGTACATGTATATATGCTTGGTAATTTATCGTTTGTTGTAATCATTATTATTTCAGATGTTTATAATCATGTGGAGATATTTATTTTTGTAATATATCATTCATTGCTTTCTAGTTTTTTGAGAAAGTTGAGGAATCAGGTCTGGAATCTGAAGGAATTTTTCGACTTTCAGGATGTACTGCCAAAGTCAAGGTACCGAATATTTTCTCTCTTCCTAGTTAGAGATCTAAGCTAACTAGACCCAGTCCATACAAGCATCAGGTATCAAGTGTTCTTATTGTTGTTGTTTTTGGTACTATCACTTGGCCCTACCTATTATTCCGTGATATCTATGCTTAGATGTTGTTTCATGGACCCGAGTTGTGTATTCTTTTAAATTAAAACAATAATAAAAAACCAACAACAGTGAAACAACACATCAACTCACCATCAAAAACTACTGCCTATCTTTAGTTAATAAAAGTTGAAAACTTCCAGCACTGTTTTTGGATTAAACACTTTAGTTTGCTGTGTTCCTTTCAGTCATGGAATTTACTAAGCCAATATTATAAGAGCCCTTATCTCCATTATCAGTTGCTTTGTACTTAGAAATATTCTTCGGCTCTCCTATTAATGAAAGTCATTATAAGAATTTGTAGGAATGGCTGTAACCACTGCAGTACACACTCAGCTTTTGTAAAACCCAGTTTCATTTTTAAAGTAATGTTACTTTCTGAATATAAAACCACCCATGCAATATGAATCCATTTACTTTGCTTTCTTATTTCTATACGGTGGCAAACTCTACAGTACAGTAAAGAATCATTAGGAAAGAAAAACTTTTCTCATAAGTTTCCAGTTAGATAGTCCCACTTTGTTTACTGGTGGTCATGCACAATGAAGAATTTCTTCCTGCCTTATATCATTCACTGGCTGGTGAACATGGAAACACGAGGAGTTTTAAATGATGAATCCCTGAGAAAAAAGTCTCAGGGCAAGGGAAAAGTGAACTTTCTGTTTAGAAACTATTAAAAGGAAATGTGTAGAGGCAGAGAAGCATTCCTCATTAATTCATTTTGGTGCATGTTTTGGGAAATTATGCTTGTTTCAGAAGTCTCCAAGTTTTTATATAGAAATCTCATGAGATGTTTTTCTAAATGGAAACAGAATAAATAGGCTATGTCTATTGGAAACTCCAGAAAGCAAATCCCAGAATGAAGTTAGGAGTAAGAGAAGATTAGTAGGAGATAGTGCTTCTAAAATCAGGGATGGGCAGGCTGAGCCTCAGATCACAATTCAGGTCTGATAGTTTATCCAGTCCCATGAAACAGCCCTGCACGGAGGAGGATAGGCCAAGCCCCAGTCTCCACACAGCACTAAGCAATTACTAGGGCTTCCTAAGAAGAAGGGGCTGAGGCAGATCAGAAGGTGCTAACAGCGGGGGGAGTCAACTATTTGGATTTCTGGAAATAATCAGCAAGTTCTTTTTGATGGGAAATCTAAGCAATGCACCATAGTTTGCCAGTGGCAGAATGGATCAAGGCATTTTTGGGAACTGTGACATCTCAGAGTGAAGATTACTAAATATTGGCACTAGTTCATTTGGAAGGCAGGAAAATTCCTAATCACTCCTTAAGGTTTATACATTCTAAATTGAATCTTCTTTTGTGTTAGGTTCTCATATATATGGTTATTATATAAACTGCTGAACAGATGTATCCTCAATCTGAGGATGAAGGCTATCATTTTGGTTAAACTTTTGGTTGTGTCTGTAGAATCAGAGAACCAAAATGAAGTCATAGAAAAGAATTTCTTAAACACGGTTAGACTGTATCCCTCTAAACATCTCTCCATAGTTGGGGAGTTGTATTTGCCCATATTCTTACTGGTTCTTTGTGTGTGTGTGTGTGTGTGTGTGAGAGAGAGAGAGAGAGAGAGAGACAGACAGACAGACAGACAGACAGACAGACAGACAGAGACAGAGAAAGAGAGAGAGAGGGAGGGAGGGAGGGAGGGAGAAAAGCATAATGAATATGATTTAAAGTTCTCTTTTTAAATAGTTGAAAAGAGAAAACATTACATGACATTTCTTCTGTACGTGAATTTTAACATCATAGCAGAAATTACTTTTCTTTAGCTAATCTTTGACTGAAAAATATTTATCAAAGCTAATAATTCCTGCAAAGTGTTCTTATAGGCACATACATTTCTGAATCACATTTAGGTAAAAGTCCCTTTTCTCCTCTAATCAGTTTTACGTAGTTTCAGCCTATTTATTTCATCTCTTGTTAGTCCAAAAAAATGTAATCCAGATGTTTTCATGGTTTGAGCGCCAAGAAAGCCAATTTGAAAGAAATCTGGGCCAGTGAACAGAAACAGGGGAATATTGCAGTTAGAGAGGCATTGTAACTTGATATATAAAAGGGGTCTTTTTTCTCTCCTTTGTTCAAATTTTAAACTTTTTTGTTTTGTTTTGTAATTTCATGTTAGATTATTTTTTCTCGTATTATACTTGGAGAAAGACCGTTAAAAAAACTCCATTATAATTATCCTCAAATTGTGCCAAGTGGATGACACTAACACTAATTTATCATTATGAATAATCCAGCCTGATTTTGTGCTTTCAGGGCCTGGTAAAACTAACAGGAACTCAGTGTTGAGGGGAAGCTGCTAGTTTTAACCACATAGGGGCCATAACAATGGAGCCCATTCCTGTATTTAAGATCATTTGGAACCAATTTAATACTTTGGTGGTTCCAATGATTTTTTACCAAATAAGACAAATTTGAGCCAAACATTGGGGAATATATTTTATGGAAAAAGGCAGACTGTTTGACATTTGAAGTTTTGTTTTTGATTCATTTCAGTTGTTCTGAGGCTGCTCTAAATGTTTTATAATTAAGTTACCTGGTCTGCTGGTTTCCCTTCTGAACTGGCTTTTGGAGTTGAAGGCAGATCATTTGCATTATTATAAAACTACTTCAGAAATGGTGGCAGGCTGTATATTTGCTCAAAGGAGATTGAAGGGCATGGCTCTGACCCTTGCCTAGTGTTCTCATTATCATTTGACAGAAAACATAGCTTCTCCCTGTCTTTAGCAAGGTAAATCCAACACCTGATTTATATGGTTTTATATTTAGGACCACAGAAATATCAGCTCTGCTCCTACACTCCACGTCTGCTCTGGTTGAAACCAATAGAGGATGTTCTTTCAGTTTTATTTTATACTGGCCATCCAGACAAGATGAAGTGATAGTATTACCCAAATATCCACAATCTCATATGCTGGGTTTCCCTTGGAAATAATACTAAAGGTTATAACAGATCAAGAGGAGGGGGATAGAATGAGCAGCTGGTATTTATTGAGCACTTACTGTATGGCAGGCCCTGCCCCTTGAGCTTTACATTATATTATCTGGTTTAATCCCTGTGAGGTCATTTTAATATCCCTGTTACACAGTGAGAAACTTGAGGCACAGGCCATATAGGTAGTCAGTTGTGGGATTTGGATAAAAATCTAAAGAATCTGGTAATAGAGCCTGCTGTTGAAAGTGGAGTCATGTTGCCTATTAGGTAACAGAGAACCACTGACAGGTTAGAATAATGGTCACGTTAGTGTTTCAGATAGCTTCCTATGGCAGCGATATGTAGGATGTGAATTTGAATTATTCTGCTCTTACTAGTGCTTCCTGCCCACTTGAAACCTATTACCCCTTTGCTTATCAGTGGTACCAAGGAATGGATGGAAAACATTTGCTTCCCCTTCTGTGTTTCCTATTAACAGCACCTCCATCTGCCCCATTGCTCTAGCTAGCAATCTGAGATGAGAATCATCTTGGACTGTTACTTCTCTGAGTCTCATATTCAGTTTATCACTGATTCTTTTTTATTTATTTTTTCCTTTTATTTTCTGACCCCCTTCACCCATTTCTCCCACCCTGAACCCCCTGCCTTTGGCAACTACTAATCTGTTTTCTGTGTCTATAAACATTTTTTTTTAATTATTATTTATGCTTACAGCACCTGGTCTCCCATCCAAGTACTAACCAGGCCTGACCCTGCTTAGCTTCTGACATCAGACATCAGGCTTGTGCAGGGTGGCATGGCTGTAGATCATGGACCGTGGCTCTACTGGGGCGCGAACCCAGGACCTTCTGGGTGTAAAGCAGATGTGCTAACTGCTACACTATGGAACCACGTCCATGAACTTTTTTTTTTGATTCCACATAAAAGTGAGATCATACGGTAATTGACTTTATTTGACTTATTTCACTTAGCATAATGCCCTCAAGATCTATCATGTTGCCACAAATGACAAGATTTCATTCTTTTTTATGGCTGAATAATATTCCATTATATATATACCTACCACTATTCTTTATCTATTCATCCATTGATGGACACTTAGATTGTTTCCATATCTTGGCTATTATAAATTATGCTGCAGTGAATATGGAGGTACATATTTTTTGAGTTAGTGTTTTTGTTTTCTTCAGACAAATATACAGAAGTGAAATTGTTGGATTTATTTTTAATTTTTTAACACAGCTCCATACCTAGTTTTCCATAGTGGCCACACCAATTTATATTCTAATCAACAGTGCACAAGCATTCCCTTTGCTCTACATCCTTGCCAACACTTGCTATTTCTTGTCTTTTTGATAACAGATATGAGGTGCTGTTTCGTTCTGTTGTAGATTTGCATTTCTTTAATGATTAATGATGTTGAGCTTCTTTTCATGTAGCTGTTGGCCATCTGTATGTCTTCTTTGGAATTGATTTTTTTTTTTTTTGCTACTGAGTCATGTAAGTTCTTTATATATTTTATATATTAACCTCTTTTCAGATATATGATTCGCAGATATTTCTCACATTCAGTAGTTTATCTTTTCATTTTGTCGATGGTTACCTTTGCTGTGCATAAGCTTTGTAGTATGATGTCATCCCACTTACGTATTTTTGCTTTTATTGCTTTTGGTGTCAGATCAAAAAAAAATTATCACCAAGACTTATGTCAAGAAGCTCACTGCCTATGTTTTCTTCTAGGATTTTTATGGTTTCAGGTCTTACATTCAAATGTTTAATCTATTATTAGTTAATTTTTGTGTATGGTGTAAGATAGTGGTTGAGTTTCATTCTTTTGTGTATGGCTGTCCAGTGTTCCCAACACCATTTATTAACGAGATTGTTCTTTCTTCATTACATACTCGGTTCCTTTGTTGTAAATTAATTGACCACATATGTGCGGATTTATTTCTGGGCTCTCTATTCTGTTTCAGTGATCTGAGTGTTTGTTTTTATGCCAATTCCATACTTTTTAAATTATTATACTTTGTAATATAGTTTAAAATCAGGGAGCATGATGCCTCCAACTTTGTTGTTCTTTCTCAAGATCATTTTGGCTCTTTGGGAGTTTTTGTGGTTCCATACAAAGTTTAAGATTATTTTACTTATTTTTTTAATTCCATTGGAATTTTTATTGCATTGAATCTGTAGATCGCTTTGTGTAGTATGCACATTTTAACAATGTTGGTTCTTCCAGTTAATGAGCACAGAATAACTTTTCATTTATTTATTTCTTCTTCAGTTTCTTTCATCAGCGTATTATAGTTTTCAGAGTATAGGTCTTCTACCTCCTTGGTTAAATTTATTCCTAGGTATAGTATTCTTTTTGATGCAATTGTAATTGGGATTGTTTTCTTAATTTCTCTGATAGTTTCGTATTAGTGTACATAAACACAACAGATTTTTGTGTATTGATTTTGTATCCTACAGCTCTACTGAATTTGTTTATGAGTTCCAACAGGTTTTTGATGGAATCTTTGGAGTTTTCTATATATAAGAGCATGTCATCTGCAAATAGTGACAGTTTTACTTCTTCCTTTCTGATTTGGATGACTTTTATTTCTTTTTCTTGCCTAATTGCTCTGGCTAGGACTTTCAATACTATGTTGAATAAACATTAAAAGAATGAGCATCCTTGTCTTCTTCCTGATCTTAGAGGAAAGGATTTCAGCTTTTCATCATTTAGTATGACATTAGCTATGGGCTTGTCATACATAGCTTTTATTATGTTGAGGTATATTTCCTCTATATACACTTTGTTGAGAGTTTTTAATCACAGTGGGTGCTCAATTTCGTCAGATGCTTTTTGACATCTATTGACATCTTTCATTTTATTAATGTGTATCACTTTGACGTACTTGCAGTGTTGAACTATCCTTGCATCCCTGGAATAAATCCCACTTGATTATGATGTATATTATTTTATTGACTTACCAGTACATTGGTCCTTTTAATGTATTATTGAATTTGGTTTGCTAATATTTCATTAAGGATTTTTGCTCCTATGTTCATCAGGGATATATTGGTCTTTCATTTTCTTTTCTTGTGGTGTCCTTTTCTGGTTTTGGCTTCAGGGTAATACTGGGCACATAAAATGAGTTTGGAAAAGTTCTCACATCTTCTGTTTTATGGAAAAGTTTGAGAAAGATTTGTATTAATCCTTCTTTGAATGTTTGGTAGAATTCATCAGTGACATTTCCTGGTCCTGGACTTTTGTTTGTTGGTAGATTTTTGATTACTGATTCAATCTCCTTACTAGTAATCAGTTTGTTCAGATTTTCTATTTCATCATGATTCAGTCTTGGTAAGTTGTATGTTTCTAGGAATTTAAGTTATACAACTTTTTGGCATATAATTGTTCATAGTAGTCCCTTATAATTTTTTGTTTTTCTGTGGTATCAGTTACAACATCTCCTCTTTCATATCTGGTTTTATTTATGAGTCCTTTCTTTTTTCTTGGTGATCCTAGGTAAAGGCTTGTCAATTTTGTTACTTTTCAGAAAATAGGCTCTTAGTTTTATTGATCTTCTCTATTGTCTTTTAATGTCTGTTACATTTATTTCTGCTCGAATATTTATCATTTCCTTCCTTTGCTAATTTTGAAATTTATTTGTTCTTTTTCTAGTTCTTTGAGGTATAAGTTTAGGTTGCTTATTTGAGACTTTTTTTTGAGGTAGGTATATATTGCTATGAATTTCCCTCTTAAAACCACTTTTGCTGCAAATTTTGGTGTATTTCCATTTTTGCTTGTTTTGAGCTATTTTTTTTATTTCTTTTTTGATTTCTTCTTTGACCCATTGGTTGCTCAAAAGCATGTGATTTAATCTCTACATATTCATAAATTTTCCAGTTTTTTTATGTAATTAATTTCTAACGTAATAACATTGTGGTTGGAAAAGATGTATGATATGATTCCAGTCCTCTTAAATGTATTATGACTTGTTTCGTGGCCTAACATATGATCTATCATGGAAAATGTTTCATATGCATGTGAACAGAAGGTGTATACTATTGCTTTTGGATGGAATTCTTCTATATATGTTTCTATATATTTAAGTCCATCTGACCTAATGTGTCATATTAGGCCGATGTTATTGATTTTCTGTCTTGATGATCTATTTATTGATATCAGTAGGATATCAAAATCCCCTACTATTGTTGTATTATTGCCTATTTCTTCCTTTAACTCTGTTAATATTTGTTTTATATATTTTGGTGCTCCTATGCTGAGTGCATAAATATTTCCAAATATTCTATTGATGGATTGTCCCCTTTATCATTATGTAATGCTTATCTTTGTTTCTAATTACAGTCTTTGTTTTAAAGTCTATTTTGTCTGATATAAGTATAGCTACTCCAGCTTTCTTTTGGTTTCCATTTGCATGGAATATCTTTTTCTATCCCTTCACTTTCAGTTTCTTTGTGTTCTTAAATCTAAAATGAGTCTCTTATAGGCAGCATATAGACGGGTCTTGTTTTTTTCCATTTGATCCTTTTATATCTTTTTATTAGAGAATCTTGTCCATTTATATTTAACGTGATTATTGATTGGTATGTACTTACTGCCATTTTGTTGTTTACTGAGTGTTCTGTAGTCCCTCTCCATTCCTTTCTTCTCCTCTTGCTCTCTTCCTTTGTGGTTTGATGACTTTCTTTAGTTGTACACTTGTATTCCTTTCTCTGTCTTTTGTATATTTACTACAGATTTTTGCTTTGTGGTTACCATGAGGCTTACATATAACAACTTATATCTTTCAAAGTCTATTTTAATTTGACAACAACTTAAGTTTGATTTCCTACTAAAGCTCAATATTTCTACTCTCCCCATCCCATGTTTTATTTTCAATGTCACATTTTATATCTTTTTATCTTGTGTATCTCTTAATTAATTATTGCAGTCATAGTTATTTTTACTACTTTTATCTCTTAGCCTTCATATTAGCTTTCTAAGTAATTAATCTGTAACTTTTGCTGTGTAAATCCAGTGAGATTTATACTTTCATATGTTTTATCATTACTAATTAGTGCCCTTTCTTTTCAGCTTAAAGAAGTCCCTTTAACATTTATTGTAAGGGCCTTTTAGTGGTGATGAGTTCCTTTAGCTTTTGCTTGTCTGGGAAACTGTCTCTCTTTCCATTCTGAATGATACCTTTGTTGGGTAGAATATTCTTGGTTGGAAAGTTTTTTTCTTAGCACTTTGAATATATCATGCCACTCCCTTGTGGTCTGTAAAGTTTCTGCTTAAAAATCTGCTGATGGTCTTGTTCCCTTTTGTATAACAGGTTATTTTTCTCTGTTTTTAATATTCTCTCCTTGTCTTTAACTTTTGATATTTTAATTATGATATTTCTTATTATGGGTGTCTTTGGGTTTATCTTACTTGGAACTCTGGGTTTCCTGGATCTGGATCCCAGATTAGGGAATTTTTCAGCCATTATTTCTTCAAACAAGATTTCTGCCCCTTTTTCTCTCTTTGCCTTCTGACACACCTATAATATAAATGTTAGTCCAGTTCATGTTGTCACATAAGCCCCTTTAAGCTATCTTCACTTTTTCCCATTTTTTTTTTCTTATGCTCTGATTAGGTGAATTAATTCTACTACCTTATTTTTCAGTTAACTGATTCTTTCTTCTTTTTCAGCTAGTCTGATATTGAACCCTTCTAGTGTATTTTTCAGTTCAGTTATTGTATTCTTCAGCTCTATGACTTCTATTTGGTACTTTCCTATATTTTCCATCTCTGTATTGAAGTTCTTACTGTGTTCATCCATTCTTCTACCAAGTTCGGTGAGCATATTTATGATCATTACTTTGAACTCTTTATCAGCTAGATTACTTACCTCTGTTTTGTTAAGGTTTATTTCTGAGGTTTTTCTTGTTCTTTCATTCAGAACACATTCCTTTGCTTTCTTCATTTTTCTTGTCTCTTTAGGAGTGGCTTTGCGTGGAAGATAAACCATGTAATTCAACCTTGCTCCGGCTCTTTGTCATCTATCCAACCTTTATGTTTGTCCAAGTAGCAAATTATATTTTAAATAGTTCCCAGTAGTTGAGGACTTGTCAGTGTCCCTAAGGGGAGGATCTCAGTACCTAATTTCAGACTGTTTGGAAGCCAGGCCCCGAGGGAGCAGCTTTTAAAAGTATGCAAATATATACTGTGGGACTGCAAGCTTAAGCTTTGCTGGCCAGGTGATCTGGCAGTATCCTCTTGTCATCAGTTATAGTAACTTGGGCTCCAGATGAGCATATAAGCTCTTTTCTGGGAGATACTGGAAAGCTGTGGTAAGGTAAGGGAAGAGCACCAAGCTGGCATCCTCAGCCAATGTTCCTTAAGAGCAGCTCCAGAGTCATTGACTCTTGAGAATTTCCCCTCAGTGGAATTTCTTAATTGACCTCCCTTCTTTCTCCTTACAACTGCTTATCCAGGTTTAGTCTTATATTATCCATCACCAAAAATGGTACATAACTCAATAACTGGTTTCTTCTCCTCTAGCCTACTCCTTAACCAGTGCCAAGCACCACTTTCCCCCAAATCATTTTCGCATCTGGTTATCAGAAAAGGTAAATGTCACCCTGTCATTCTCTTGCTTGGAAATGTTCAGTGTTGCCTCATTACCTACAGAATGAAGTGCAATCACCTTAGGATTGGCTCTGCTCCTCAGTCTCATTTCTCTCTCTTTACTTTCCTTCTTGCCCATGATACTCTAACAACACTGAACTGATGGGAGTTCCCCAGACCCACTGGGTCTCTTTGCATTTGTATTACTGCTTGAACAGTTTCTTCTATCTTTGACACCCTTCTATTTCCTCTTCCCCTGGCAGGCTCCTCACTAGTCCTCGAGACTTTGCCCTATCACAGTTTGATTCTTTTTCATGATTGCATAATATCCAGTACATGGTCTTTCGTACAGTATTTAACACCCTACTTTAGTATTATGAGTTCATGAAATAGTTCTGTCCACTGGACAAAAGATGCCTAAAGGCAAAGGATGGATCTCATGCATCCTCCCCCCTTCTTAGAGCCCAGTCTGTGCTTTATTTTATTCAAGGAAGAGTTTTATATGTATGTTTCAATGCTTTACAAAGTATATTTATCAGCAAATAGGTGATTGATTAGCAGTATTATTCTTATTATATTGAGAGCTTCTCAAGGATAGAAAATCTCCTTTTGATGTCATCAGCAGGTGGCCCAGAATCATGTCTGTCTCTCTGTAAGAGATGTGTCTTGCCAGGGCACCCCATGTTTGGCAGGCTCTGAGAGCCATGAGAGTGTTTATTTTTAGTCTGGTTAATGAGCTACTCTTTGGAAATTGACTCTGGCTATGAATATTTTAAGGCTGGAAGAATTGGGCTTCTCGTGAAAATAAAGCAGAGGACTTAAAAAGACTGAGAGTTTTCAATGTTACCTTCCTAAGTATCCTTTTTGGAGCAGTTAGTGTCAGTCAGAGAACTAACTATAACTGCCTCTGTAGTTCGAGGGAGCAGTAGAAAATGAGTTTGACTTTGAAAAAGAAATATGGAGAATTGGTGGCACTGATAATCAATAGAATTGATAATGTAAAATGTATGACTCAAGTAGAATTTATGGAGGCTTAATGATTTTTTAAAAAAGTTTTACACAGTATTCTAAGCCTTATGAAAGATTTGCCAAGCATGCAAACATGTAGAAGACATGTGCATATCTTGGCATAAAACTGTTCCAGGAAGATGCCATTGGCCTGCACGTTGCAGTGAGGTCAGAGTTCCTTTATTGGGATATTTCTCATTCTGGTTATGAACTAGCTGAGAGGCATACATTCATGATCTAATTTAGAAATAGATGACCAGGATGGCAAAAGGAAGAGGTCATGAGTAAAACGGAAATGGAGGCTTTGTCAAAATCTAACTACATTATTATGTGGGGATAGGTGGTATTCTGCCAAAACCATATAAATGAAACTATGATCTAAGTAAAGAACTTTTATATTTGTATAGTAGTAGCAAATAATTTCAAGTTGAACATTATTATAAAAAGATTTTAGAAATCCATTTTTAAAAATTTATTTAGAAATAACTAGTTCAGTTCTTTAATCATGTTGAAAAAAATTAGGCTTGTAAATCGGCTTTTCAGTCTATTTACAAAAATAGTGTGTGTAATGACAGTTTTCAAAGAGAGGGGGTCATATGGTAAAAGCTCATTGAATATTGACTGTTTTTCTTGATTTGCAGCAATACCGTGAAGAACTGGATGCCAAGTTTAATGCTGATAAATTTAAATGGGACAAAATGTGCCATAGAGAAGCTGCAGTGATGTTGAAAGCATTTTTCAGAGAACTACCCACTTCTCTCTTCCCTGTGGAATATATACCTGCCTTCATTACTCTAATGGAAAGTAGGTGGAAAACGTTTAGTATAAACAGACTAAAATATAAGCTCAATAAAGTATCATAGAGTAGAAAAAAGATGCATAATCAAATGTGATCAAAAATGTATGCATTTGCTCTTTCCAGGCAATGCTTGGTGAAATATTGTATTTGATGGTAAACAGTCATCTCTTTATATATTCATGTATCTAAGTCTGATAGATATGATTTAGAGGGTCTTTTAATCCTTAAGAGGCAGAGGGGTTTACAGAAAGAACAGGCTCTCGAGATTTGAATTCCTGTTCAACCATCTGTTAGCCATGCAGTCACCCTTTTTGAGTTTCATTATTGTGCCTATAAATTACAGATAATAGTTGTATGGCAGGGTTGTTGTGGGTATTGAAGGAAGGCATCTAGAATGGTGTCTGGTGTGTAATAAATAGTCCTTCAAAAAACATAAGCCTTCTCTTTTCTTTAAATCTGAGGTCCTGCGCTGATGGTGTAGCATGTAATAAATGTTACTCAGAAGATGTTTTGTCTCTGAAAATTATAATATCACATAGTATTTCTGAAAATTACAAAGTCACATAGATTAGGCCTTAAGTGACGTACTTTGATAAAAGTATAGTAACTGGAAAGTGTGTTGTATTTTCAATGAGGGAGTAATTTGGCATGGTTTCAGCCTAAGGGTTGAATATTTTGGAGGTTGTGACAAGAGAGAAATTTAGAAAAGTAGAATGGGGCTAGATAGTGAAGACTTTGACTACTAACCTGAGGAATTTGGGGGTCACAAACCCAAATATGTACAGTAGGTCCTCACTTGCTGTCATTGATAGATTTTGTGACTTTAAGCGAAACAATGTGTAGGGAAACCAGTTTTACCATAGGCTAATTGATATAAACAAGACTTGAGTTCCTCTGGCATCTCATCCATGTTATAAGTTGAATGACACAGTGTTGAATGAGTTGTTATTCGAGGACCTGCTGTGTAAGCATGTTAAATAAATGGTGATTCTACATGGATAGAAAAGGGCTATAGGCAAATTGAGAGGACATATCTCATATAAAGAGGTTGACCACTGCTGACCACTGCTCAACTCTATTGTTCCCTATCTGACTGCAGCCAGTACAACTTCATTGAAGGCAGAGAATCTGGAAAATATCCTTAAAAGGTTCACAGAGGAGTCCACATTTTTTTTGTATGACTTTGAAAGGGAAAAATACTTTATTGTAGTGAATGATTTGAAACCAGCCAACCCTGCAGGAAGCCCAAAGTTCTGGGCTGCTACCAGCAGAGAAAATAGCCTTTTTGCCACCTAGAGTAAGCTCTAGTTGTGATGAGATTTTCTGAAGGAAAGAATTTTAGACATGTGTGTATGTGTGCTTAAACTGCCCTTCTTTATACTCTGAAACAATTTGGAGAATATAGAGTCATTTCCACTAGTGTAATTACTTTCTCTTTTCAAAGTTGGCCCAAAAATTGATCATAAAATTGAAAGACTAATAGTTCATCAGTCAAACTTTAGATATTTTCATGAAAAGTTTAGAGAAAATAGTGACCTCAGGTGGAAAAAAAGACTCTTAACTAAGATGCAACAAATGATTTAACTACGAAACTATTAACCACAAAACAGTGTAGGGCCAGGTTTCCTAAATAAAATGAAAATGAAATATTTGCCAGTTTAGATTTTTAATCTTAAAGGGAACTTCATAATTTCTTTGAAATTAATGGAAATACAGAATCTGTGTCTGCATATGTTGTTTCCCCCACCAGGTTTTTTTGGGGGAAGGAGGGGAAGGGGTTGTTGCATTGGAAGATTATAGACAGTTCGTAGTCTGCAGTTTGCTCATTAAAATAATGCTTTCCCTGTCCCTAAATACTTTGTACTGAGATATGCTTCTGATAGTTCCTATTATTCATGTAAATTCATGTCAACATGTATTAGCTATTTTTAAAAATATCCTGGTCCTGTGTCATTTTTATTTATAAATTTGACATAAATTTCTAGAAATCCACATGGAGATTGTGTTAAGACGATATGATACAATTCTATAAATACTCCTTCCAACTGTTCCTTCATTACATGGTTATTTACATTAGTCATCTACTAACTTGGATGCACACAGCCTCCTGTGACAGAAGTGTGTCCACTACTGTAAAGCTAAGTAACTTTACAGGCAGCTGACTGCCTTTTATCTATTAAATGTAAATAGATTCCTTCAACTTGAAGACTCCCCAGGGATTTTAGAACATAATGCTTCCTACTAGGAACTCCTCACTAAGAGACCATTTTGAGACTACAGAGACAAAGTAAAGTCTGGATGCTGTGGTAAACTCTACATTTTCAGCACAGCTGGTTGCAGATTATCTAGTGGTGGACAGAATTGCTAAAATCTCTTCCCTAAAATGGGAAAAGAGCCAGAATTGAGAGCACAAGTATAAATGCCAACCCTCTGGCGCCATCTTCTGTCATCGTCAAGGAATAAAATCTCAACAATCTGCAAAGAACCAACTATAACCAACCTTCCCTAGAATATGTGAAATTAATCATAACAGGAGCAAACACATATAGAGGTAACTATTTACAAGTACTAAAGTAAACACTACACATACTAACTCATTTATTTATTTATGTTTTAGTGCCAGGCACCCTGTTTACAGAAGCTACCTTATTTAAAGTTTTAAGTTAACATCTTTGCTGATAATAGATATGCCTTAGCAGTTGCTCATGATGGAGGTTTTGTTGGGTTTCCCAGAAGCAGCATCTGAGAGCAAATTAGTATGTGTAGAACATTTATTAGAGTGCACACTTGGATTCCACACTTCTGAAAGGGAAGGGAAAGGAAGCAGAATTGGGCAGAGGATAAGGTTGGGTGGTAATGCCGCCTCAGCCCAAACCTCTTATAACCCTATGGAGAGCCCTAAAGTTGGAGTGGCCTTTCAGATCATTTCCCATTACAGGGAGAAAGCTGAGCATTTTGACACTGAATCAGTCAGTCACTGGACGTAAACTACACCTGAGAAGATATCATGACCTTAGACAAAACAACTGGAGGAAGAGCTGACAGCTATGGACTAGGTCCTTCAGTCCTAAAGGGGGAAGCAGGCATCATGTTACAGTTTCCACTACAGTAATGATATGGAAACAAAGAGGTGTTCTAACTTCTTGAGACAGCCAAATATGAAGCAGAAGGACAGCCAAATATGAAGGACTGAGTTTTTAAACGCAGTCCAACATACAAAGGAAATTTTAGCTGTGCAGTAAAGCCCACTGAACCTAAAAGGGTCACTCTGTCTGTAAACCACTAAGCACAAAAGCACCCTTTATTGATTTCGTTATCTGGGTATTAGAAAAGGGTTTCATCTCTGATTTCATGAATCCATATTTGAATAAGAACTGCTAATCCAAATATAACAATCTGTTCCTACGTAAAAATTTGTATATCTCGGCACTGCCTCATACACAGCAATGGATTTAGACATTTTTAAGACATTTACTCAGTGGTACTCAGGTGAATGTCCAGCTCTTTGGTGCACTTGCTACGTAAAGTACCTACAATGGCAAAGGAAAATACATCCAAATTTTTCAAAAATATTGGTGGGAAAATTTCCCTTGGGAGACTTAACAGTTGACTAAACCGTATCATTTCTGTAATTATCACAACCTAGGTAAAACTGTAAAGGTAGGGCATGACTCAAAACCCCACAAAAATATAATATGAGCATTTACAAATGGATTTTATATAGTTGTCCAAATCACAAACCTTAAGTAGGTTTTAGTAAATTTTTTTTCATATCCGTTCTCTGTATCTATGAGCTTGGTTTTGTGAAGTTGGGAAGTTTTGGGGGGGGGATAATTTTTAGATTAAATTCCACATATAAGAGAGGTCATATAGCATTTGTCTTTCTCTGTATGACTTACTTCATTTAGTATAAGGCCATCAAAGTCCAGCCATGTTGTTACAAATGCCAAGGTTTCACTTTTTATGACTGAATAATATTCCTTTGTGTGTGTATAGTATGTGTATATATGTGTGTATACGCACACACACACCTCATTTTCTTTATTTATTCATCCATTGATGGGCACTTAGATTGTTTCCATATATTGGCTTTTGTAAATAATACTGCAGTGAATGTGGAGGTGCATATGTCTTTTCGAGTTAGTTTTTGTTTTCCTCTGGTAAATACCCAGAAGTGGAATTGCTGGTCATATGATGAATTTGTTCTTAATTTTTTGACACAGCTTCATACTGTTTTCCATAGTGGCTGCACCAATTTACACTTCCATCAACAGTGCACAAAAGTTCCCTTTTCTCCGTGGCCTTGCCAACACTTGCTTTTTCTTGATTTTATGAAAATAGCCATTCTTACAGGTGTGAAGTGATACCTCTGGTTTTGATTAGCATTTCCACGGTGGTTTTTGATGTTAAGCATCTTTTCATGTACCTGTTGGCCATCTGCATGTCTTCTTTAGAAGAATGTCTGTTCTGATCTTCTGCCCATTTTTCAATTGTATTGTTTGGAGGTTTTTGCTATTGAGCTATATGAGTTCTTTATGTTTTGAATATTAACCCCTTATCGGATACATAATTTGCAAATATTTCTCGCATTCAGTAGGTTACCTTTTCATTTTGTTGATGGTTTCCTTTCCTGTGCAGATGCTTTTCAGTTTGATGTAGTCTTACTTGTTTATTTTTCCTTCGTTGCTTTTACTTTTGGTGTCAGATTTAAAAATTCATTGCCGAGACCTGTGTCAAGGAGATTAGTGCTTATGTTCTCTTTTAGGAGTTTTATGGTTTCAGGTCTTATGTAGAAGTCTAATCCATTTTGAGTTTTAACTCATTTCGTCTTTATAACAGCCCAGTGAGGTAGGTATGATGGCTACTCCCATGTTATAGATGATAAAATGGAAGTAACGAGGAGTTAAACAGCCTGCCCAACGTCTCTCAGTGACTAAGTAGTAGATGCAGGATTTGAATCTGGTTCTACAGTCTATGCTTCTAATAATTATACTTTGCTGCTGCTTTTTATGGAAGCAAGATTTTATTTTCTCTTGAATTGAGCTTCAGGCCTTCTGTTTATAGCTTAAAAATAAAGCCAGGTCTGTGAAAGTACTTTGAAAAAAGAAATGTTATACAAACCCAGGATTATTTTGAGGATCTTTTTGGCCACATGCCTCAGCAATGGCATCATGGGATGTGAAAGGGGAGTTGACAGAGTGAAGTGTCTGTCCAAGCAAACAAATTTACATTGTTGGGAACAAAAACTAAGTCCTTACCACCGAGAGCTGTCAGGAACCTTCTTTGCCACCAGATGTTAGCAAGAAATGCTGTCAGTGGTGTTCCAAATGTGTGATTATTTGTGTTTTCTTGTTAGGAGGGCCTCACATCAAAGTACAGTTTCAAGCTTTACACCTCATGGTCATGGCACTGCCTGATGCCAACAGGGACACAGCCCAGGTATGTTCTATTGATCTTATCATCTGTCATTAGCTCTATTGGTCAGAGGAAATGGCTCAGGTGAAAAAATGAAAACTGAGATGACAGCTCTCTAAGCCAGCTGAGCGTGCTACGAACCTATTGCCTTTCCACATTCCCACTGCTGTTCCTCTGAGGAAGACAAGAAAGAATGTAAATTTTGGAATATTCCTTGAACATTTCAGTTTAATTCATTCAATCTATTAAGAGATATTGAATGTCTACCACATGTCAGGGACTAGCCTAGGGATAAGAGTAGGAAAATTGGAGTTAAAAGACTTAAATGAAATAATGTCAGAAGTAAATGAGACTATTATGTAAAAATAAAATATAAATCTCTTATAAAATTTAGTCCTCAGTTGCCCACTTCGGTCTACTGGCAAAAGATCTGATGAGTGTCCTTGGGGAAGAAATTTGAAATCACTGACTTAAATAAAAATTGTAAATGTTCATGCCTTACAATTTACGAGATCACTTTAAAGAATTCTACAATCTCTGAATTTTAGAGATTACCTGATAGAACTCTGCCATTTTACGGATTAGGAAAATGAAGCTCAGAGTGATTTCTCCATTAACATATAGTAGGACATTTGATAGAATCCTATATCTTAGTTCTTCACTCCAAATATCCCTCCCTTTATTTTAAATTTATT
This sequence comes from Pteropus vampyrus, assembly GCF_000151845.1. Lineage (NCBI taxonomy): Eukaryota > Metazoa > Chordata > Mammalia > Chiroptera > Pteropodidae > Pteropus > Pteropus vampyrus. The sequence continues at coordinate 3,784,507 of NW_011888903.1, read as the reverse complement.
TGCCGTATGTTGGTAAAAATTAAAATTTCTCCTGCTATTTTGATAATGCTTCTGTATACTGTAGGAAATTTGTTATATGTACAACAGGTGTTGACAATCTTTGAAATGAGATAAAGCTGAGTTGGAAAGAGCCAATAATTTTGAGGCCAGTAAACATAATTCTAAAAACAAAATAATTCTTAATGCTACCTCTTATCAGACATTTCATTTTGGTTAGGACTTTTCCTCCTATATTTGAAAATGTAACATCTGTGTTAATTATAATATATGTTGATTATATTACATTCTCAACCCAAGGATGTGAATATCTCCTAATACAGTTCAGTAATTTTTCAAAAACTGGAAATTTATTAGCTTTCTTTTAGGCTTTATCTAAACAGTGTTCTTTTATTCAAAAATAAAATGCATCTGGTCTCTGGGTCAAAATGTTATCTACCCTTTCATATAACTGTGAATACAGCAATTATCAAATAATTCAAGATATTTTTATCAGAAGATCATCAAAAAAACATTATGAAACAGGTAAAGAAATTCATTCTCTCTTTCCCCCTCTCTTCCCCTCTCTCCCCCTCTCTCTTCCTCCTCTCTCTCTCTCTCTCTCTCTCTCTCCCCCTCTCCCTCTCCCCCTCTCCCCCTCTCCCCTCCCACTCTACATTATGACTGGAACTAAGATTGAAGTTGGTGTGCTATAGAGATCCAGACCTCTGGCTCAAGAATCAAATTTCTTTGGTTCAAATATTCGCTTTCCCACTTAGTGAACTGATGCTGGGCAAAGCTATCAATCCTTCCCACCTTAGTTTCCTCATCTGTAAAACTATATTAATAATAGTGCCTACCTCACAGGATTTGGACTGATGATAAAATGATTAGATATATAAAGTACTAAGAATAATGTCTGGCTCACAATAAACTGTCAAATAAATGTTAACTATTATTACTATTATGTGCTATCCATTTTCTCATTACAAATACTGTAGCAGACTTCAAACTCAGAAAACTAAAAAGCATCTCCTTTTAGGATTTCAGTCTTCATGGTGAATTTCAGAAGATCTGATAAGCATCTATACTTTGGTTGCTCAGCCAAACTTTTATTAAGCTTTCTCAAATCTTTTGTTTTAATGCTGAAAACAGCTGCATGTAGGCATTTTACTTTGGTCTGCCAAAGATTCCAAAATTGAAAAGCAATAGAAAACAACCACCTCAAAATTTAAATTTTTAAATTTTCAGTTGTGTTTACATTTGGGCTAAGGAATAACGTATTCATTTTTAACAGGTTTTTCTTTCTTGAGGACACAGTAGTTTTTTTAAAATAATGCTTTAGAGTGTATTTTAGAATTACTTTTCTTCTTAACAAAACTGCATTTCATGTTTTTCTGAGCTGCAGTGTTTTCCTAGTTTTCTATTTAATTTTAATATCTGTCAAACTTGTTTAGGATAATAGAAAATAAGAAAATGCAAATTATTACTTATATGGACTCCAGTATAATTAATTCCATAAAAATAAAGCTATTTTGATGAAACAGAATTGAATAAACTCTTCACATTTCTCATTAGCACTTTTAATCAAGTAAAGGGGAAACATGACATTTAACAATTCTATACTTCTGACAATATTCTGACAGTTTTCCAGAGGCACTGTGAATGGGTTTGGAAATAAATGGTAGCAATCAGTGGTGCCTTTTGATAATTTACATTTATATGACAGAATGCTGTTTCTTTTTAGGCCCTCATGACATTCTTCAATAAAGTGATTGCCAACGAATCAAAAAACCGAATGAGTATATGGAATATTTCTACTGTAATGGCACCAAACCTTTTTTTCAGTAGAAGCAAACATTCTGATCCTGAAGAATTACTGTTAGCAAGCACTGCAGCTCATATCATCCGCCTAATGCTTAAGTACCAAAAAATTTTATGGAAGGTGAGTAACAGTGTGATGACTGGGACGTAGTCCTTGGAAGTCAGCCAGCACCCAGGGAACATATAGGCTCCATGAGCAGGCAGTGCCCTTAGTTACAGGGAGAAAATACAAGGATATAATCCCAGGTTGCCTGTGGCAACTTTGCACATTCTTTAAGGGCTGCTCCTGAACACATTCTCTCTGTTAAACAGAATCCTATTAGATTTTCCTAATCTTTACAAGGATAGATGCCACAGTTCCTGGTTCCAGGATTCTGAGTGGCCAGAAGGAGTTACCATAACCAAAGACAATCTACTGGGGCGGTTTAATTCGAGTGTTTTCCTTCTAGTCAAGCTATTTTTCTTTTCCAGGTTCCATCTTTCTTAATCACTCAAGTCAGAAGAATGAATGAAGCTACGCTGTTGTTAAAGAAGCAGCTCCCAAGCGTCAAAAAGTTGCTAAGGAGGAAGACCATAGAACGAGAGGTGATAACAAATGAGGGTGCAAATATTGTTACTGCTCAGATTTTTATTTCTCAAAGTAAGGCACAAAGAGGCTTGCAATTTAGAACCAAAATTTTATATTCTTACAAAGTATCAGTCTTGTGGCTATAAACATTGTGGAAATTGTGTCCATGGCAGAGTACTGTGGTCCTCCTATTTTATTGAACTCCGTATTTTTTGGTTGACGTTTTTGAAATAACTCTATCATGAAGATTATTTAATATTCTATTCTGTTAAGTACTTAAGGCTAAAATGGTTCTCACAAAAGTTGAAAGTTGACATTTTTGTTCCTGTGAACTAAATTTAATATTTCAGTATTCATTATATCCAATAAGTAGAAAAAGAGATTTCTCTAGTGACTAGATTTTGAAAGAATATCTTCTCCTCAAGTTGTTTTGTGTAAATTCATTACATTCTGAAGAATTTTTGCATTAGTACAATTGTTTGTGTGAAGGTACATAATGGAAACAGGTTTTGGAAGCATTATCTTTATTGCTTTAATTTAATTTAAGAATGATCAATGAGTGTCAGGCATGGCATTCAACCTTGAGGAGGATACAGCGATACGTGAAATTCACTTTGCCCTTAAAAGTATTTATACCAAATATGGGAGAGAGATGTGCACAAGAGTAATGAATATGCATTAAGTACCAGATTAGCTGTACAGACAATGTGCCAGGACCATGCAGAGGAGACAGAAATGTCCTTCAACATGGGAAATTATGGACTTCATGGAGGAAGTGGCATGTGAGCTGCATTTTGAAGGATGGATAGAATTTTGAAGGAAGAAAGAGTAGGAAAGTTCATCCAGGGAAAGGAACAGTAAATGCCAAGGTGATGAGGTAGGAGTGTTGCTAATTGATTTATCACAACCGTGATGAATGGCTATATTCCATTATTGGTTATAGGCAAAATGACTTCATGACATTTATTTGGGGGGGGGGGAATTAATTTGTTTTGAGAATAATTTACATGATAGAAAATTCACTGTTTTAACTGTTTAAAAATGTACAATTCATGGGTTTTAGTACATCCACGATGTTCTGCAACCATTATCACTACCTAATTCCAGAATATTTTCACTATCCCAAAATGAAACCCTGTACCAATTAAGCACTCACTCTTCATTACCCACTCCTCACAGCACTTCAAATACATTAATTTACTTTTTACCTCTATGAATTTACCTATTCTTGACATTTCACATAAATTGAATAATATAATAGGTGGTCTTTTGCATCTGACATCTTTCACTTAGCATAATGTTTTCAAGGTTCTTCTCTGTTGTAGCATGTATTATTACTTCATTTCTTCCCTTTTCATTTTATTATGTATCCTTTTTAATAAATAACTATATTGAAATATAATCCACGTATACAATCCATCCATTTAAAATGTACAATGCAGTGGTTTTTATTATATTGACAAGTATGTGCAGCTAGTAACATAATCAATTCCAGAATATTTTCATCACCTCAGAAGAAAAACCTGTACACTTTGGCTGTCATCACCATAACCCTGCCTACCCCATTTTCACTCACCAGTCCTAAGTAATAGCTAATCTGCTTTATGTCTCTATAGAGTTCTCAATTCTAGATTTTCAGTTAATGAAAATTATATAATATGTGTTTTTTTTGTGACTGGCTTATTTCATTTAGTGTTATGTTTTTGTGGTTTATCCAACTTATAGTATGTATCAGTACTTCTTTGTTTTTTATGACTGAATAATGATCCATTATATGGATAAACCACATATTGTTTATCCATTCATCCATTGATGGACATTTGATTTGGCTATAACTTTTAACTACTATGAATAATGCTGTTATAAAGATTTATATACAAGTTTTTGTGTGAATATATGTTTCCAAGTCTTTGGGGTATATGCTGGGTCATATGGCAACTCTATTTTGAGGAATTGCCACTGTTTTCAAAAGCAGCTACACAATTTTACATTTCCACCAGCAGTGTATGAGGATTCAGATTTCTTCATATCCTCACTAACACTTGTTATTACCAGAATTTTTTATTCTAGCCTCCTGGTTGATATGAAGTGGTATCTCTCTGTGGTTTTGATTTGTATTTCCCTGAGGACTAATGATATTTAGCATCTTTTCATGTGCTTGTTGTCCATTTGTATATCTTTCTTGGAGAAATGTCTGTCTAGATCCTTTCCTATTTTTGTTTAGGTTATTTGCCTTTTTATTTTATATTGTAAAACTTCATATATTCTAGATACAATTATCTTATGAGATATATAATTTGAAAATATTTTTCTCCATTCTATGGTTTGTCTATTCAATTTGTTTTTGTCCTTCGATCCACAAAGGTTTTTAATTATGATGAAGTCTGTTTCTTCTGCTGATCATGCTTTTATCGTCATATCTAAGAATCCTTTGTCAAACCCAAGATCATAAAGATTTAACTCTGTTTTCTTTTAAGAATTTTATAGTTTTAGTTTTTATATTTGTGTCTTTGTTCAATTTTGAGTTATTTTTGGTGTGCGATATGAAGTAGGGGTACAAATTCATTCTTTTGCATGTGGTATCCTGTTACTCCAGAACCATTTGTTGAAAAGTCTATTATTTCCCTAGTGAATGGTCTTGGCACTCATCAAAAATTAATTGACAATAGATGTACAAGTTTATTTCTATACTTTTAATTCTGTTCTAATGATCAGTATGTCTATTCTTAATGTCAGTACCACACTGTTTTGACTATTGCAGCTTCGTTTTAAGTTTTGAAATTGAAAAATGTGAATACTCTAACTTTTAATTTTTCAAATAACTTTGATTATTTTAGATTCCATGCATTTTCATATGAATTTTAGGATCAATTTTTCCATTTCTGCTAAAAAAAAAAAAAGAAAGAAAAGAAACTGGAACTCAAAAAAAAAAAGGAATTTTTTTTTTGAGTTCCAGTTTCTTTTCTAACTTTTTTTTTTATTATGGTGACATTGATTAACAAAATCCAATCAGCTTAAGTGTACAATTTAACCTAAGTCATATATATTGCATTGTATAGTCACTGCCCATAGTTAGAGTTCTGTCACCACATATTTGACCCTTTTTAGCCCATCTACCTCCCCCTTCCTCCCTACTCTCTGGTAACCACTAGTCTATTGTCCATGTCCACGAGTCTCTGTTTCTTGTCATGTTTGTTTGTAGCTTTTAGATTTCTGTCCCACATATAAGTGATATCATGTGGTTTTCAACTTTTTCTGTCTGGCTTATTTCGCTTAGCATGATTATCGTGAGGTCCATCCATGTTGTTGCAAGTGGCAGCATTTCATCTCTTCTTATAGCTGAGTAACATTCCATTGTCTATATGTACCATAGCTTCTTTATCCAATCATTTATCGTAGGACACTTCGGTTGCTTCCATTTCCTGGCCACCGTGAATAATGCTGCTATGAACATAGGTGTGCATATGTCTTTTCGGATAAATGTTTTCAAGTCTTTTGGGTAAATACCCAGTAGAGGGATTGCTGGATCATATAGTAGATCAATCCTTAGTTTTCTGAGAAACCTCCATACTGTTTTCCATAGTGGCTGTACCAGTTTGCACTCCCCCCAGCAGTGTATAAGGGTTCCTTTTTCTCCACATTCTATCCAACATTTGTTATTGCTTTTCCTGTTGATAATAGCCATTCTAGAAAATGTGGATAGTATCTCATTGTAGTTTTGATTTGCATTTTCCTAATAGCTAGTGTTGATAAGCATCCTTTCATATGTTTGTTGGCCATTTGTATGTCTTCTTGGGAGAAGTGTCTGTTCAGGTCCTCTGCCCATTTTTTAATTGTTATTGAGTTGTCTGAGTTCTTTGTATATTTTGGATATTAGGCTCTTATTGGAGGCGCTGATTGCAAACCTATTTTCCCATTCAGATGGTTGTCTCTTTGCCTTGTTAAGTTTCTTTTGCTGTGCAGACGCTTTTTAGTTTGATAAAGTTGCATTCATTTATTTTTGCTTTTAATTCCCTTGCCTTTGAGGTCAAATTAATGAAATCCTCTTTAAGTCCAAGGTTCATGAGTTTAGTTCCTATCTTTTCTTCTATTGTCAGGTCTTACATTCATGTCCTTAATCCATTTTGAGTTAATTTTGGCGTGATGATAGACAACAGTCTACTTTCATTCTTTTGTAGGCTTTCCAGCTTTCCCAGCACCATTTATTGAAGAAGCATTCCTTTCTTCACTGTATGTTTTTGGCTCCTTTGTCAAAAATTATTTGCCCGTATAAGTGAGGAGTTTACTTCTGGACTCTCAGTTCTGTTCCATTGGTCTGTGTGTCTGTTTTCTGCCCATACCATTGCCGTTTTGATTACTGTCGCTTTGTAGTATAATTTGAAGTCGGGAAGAGTGATGCCTCTAGCGTTGTTCCTTTTTCTCAGGAAGGCTTTGGTGATTTGGGATCTTCTGTGCTTCCATACAAATCTGATGATTTTTTTGTCCTATTTCTTTAAAAAGTGCTGATGAGATTTTGATGGAGATTGCATTAAATCTGTATAATGCTTTAGGCAATAAAGTAATTTTAACTGTTGAGTCTTCCCATCCAAGAACATGGACTATTATTCTATTTCTTTATGTCTTCTTCAATTTCTTTTTATAAGGTCTTATAGTTTTCATTATATATGTCCTTCACATGTTTCATTAGGTTTATTCCTAGATATTTTATTCTTTTTGTTGCAATTGCAAAAGGAATTTTTTTTCCTTTCTTTTTCTGACAATTCATTATTAGAGTATAGGAATTCTGTGGATTTTAGAACATTGATTTTGTATCCTAAAACTTTACTGTATTTGTTTATTATTTCTAGTAATATTCTTGTAGAGTCTTTAGGGTTTTCTATATAGAGAATCATGTCATCCACAAATAGTGACAGTTTGACTTCTTCATTTCCTATTTGAATGCCTTTTATTTCTTTCTCTTGCCTGATTGTACTTGCTAGGACCTCCAATGTTACATTAAATAACAATGGTGATAGTGGATAGCCTTGTCTTATTCCCGATCTTATAGAAAAGATTTTTAGTTTTTCACCATTAAGGATAATGTTAGCTTAGGGTTTGTCGGATGTGGCCTTTATTATGTTGAGGTACTTTCTTTCTATACCTATTTTATTAATTGTTTTGATCATAAATGGATGCTGTATCTTGTCAAAGGCTTTTTCTGCATCTATTGATATGATCATAAGATTCTTATTCTTTATTTTGTTTATGTGGTATATCACATTAATCAATTTGCATATGGTAAACCAACTCCATGCCTCTGGGATGAAGCCCACTTGATCATGTAATATAATATTTTTAATGTGTTGTTGTATTCGGTTCACTAGTATCTTATTTTGGATTTTTGCATCTGTATTCATAAGAGATATTGGTCTGTAGGTTTTTTGTGTGTTATCTTTACCAGGTTTTGGTATCAGGGTAATATTGGCCTCAAAAAATGAGGTAGGAAATATTGCCTCCTCTTCGAATTTTTTTGGAAAAGTTTGAGGAGAATGGGTATTAAATCTTCTGGTGAAGCTGTCTGGTCCTGGACTTTTTTTGGTAGGTTTTTGATGATTGTTTCAATTTCCATACTGCTGATTGGTCTATTTAGATTTTCCAGTTCTTCTTGATTTAGTCTGGGAAGATTGTATATTTGTAAGAACTTGTCCATTTATTCTAAGTTAGTAAATTTGGTGTTATATACTTTTTTATAGTATTCTTATGTGATCCTTTGTGTTTCTGCAGTATCTGTCATAACTTCTTTTTCATCCCTGATTTTGTTTATTTTTGTCCTTTCTCTTTTTTCTCAGTGAGTCTAGCCAGGGGTTTGTCAGTTTTATTAATCTTCTAAAAAAACCAGCTTTTAGTTACATTTATTTTTTCTATTTTTTTGTTGTTGTTTTTATTTTTAATTTCATTTAATTCTGCTCTAATTTTGATTATTTCCTCCCTTCTGCTGATTTTAAGCTTCATTTGTTCTTTCTTTTCTAGTTTTTTTAAGATGAAGTGTTAGGTTGTTTATTTGGGCTCATTTTTTTTTTTTTTTTTTTTTTTTTTAGATAGGCCTATAAAGATATGAACTTGCTTCTTATTACCACTTTTGCTGTATCCTAAAAGTTTTGATATGCTGTGTTATCATTGCATTCCTTTCTATTTATCCCTTGATCTCTTTTTTTTTTTTAATTTCTTCTATGACCCATTTTTCAGTAGCATGTTGTTTAATCTCCATGTTTTTGTGTTTCTTCTCGCTTTCTTTTTACAGTTGATCTCCAGCTTCAAAGCATTATGATCAGAGAATATAGCTGGTATGATTTCAACCCTCTTATATTTGTTGAGGCTATCTCTGTGTCCCAATGTGTGGTCCATCCTTGAGAATGTTCCATGTGCCCTAGAGAAGAATGTATAAGCAGCTGTTTTGGGATGAAGGGCTCTATAAATGTCAATTATGTCCAGTTGATCTAATGTGTTATTTAAAGATGTTATTTCCTTATTGATTTTCTGTTTGTATGGTCTGTCCATACCTGACAGTGGGATATGAAAGTGTTTAGTTCTGTTTTTCCCTTTAGTTCTGTTAGTAATTGCTTTATATATTTCAGAGCTTCCTGATTGAGGGCATAGATATTAATAAGTGTTATGTCGTCTTGATGCATGATTCCCTTTATCATTACGAAGTGTCCCTCAGTATCTTTCTTTACCGTTTTATTTTGAAGTCTGTTTCATCTGATATTAGTACCGCTACTCCCACTTTTCTCTGAAAGCCATTTGCTTGAAATATTATTTTCCACCCTTTCACTTTGAGTCTATATTTGTATTGGAACTGAGATGTGTCTCCTGGAGGCAGCATGTGGTTAGGTTTTGTTTTTTGATCCAATCTGCAACTCCGTGCCTTTTTATTGGTGAGTTCAGTCCATTTACATTTAGGGTGATTATTAAAATATGAGGTTTTCCTATAGCCATTTTATCTTTTGCTTTCTGGTAGTTTGGTATTTCCATTGTTTCCTTGTCCTTGTGTTTCTATCTATTATTTAACTTTGGTAGGTTTTCTGGATTTTCCCTCTGGTCCTTCTTGTTTTATGTCATGTATTTCAGTTCTGGATCTTCTGTGTGTGATTACTATTATGAATATGTAAAGAATAGTTATATATATGTGTGTGTGTGTATATATATATATAATAATCTATATCTATATAACAATCTATAGATATAGATATGGATATAGATATATATGTACATGTCCATTTTCTTCTGCATGTGTCTTATCTCCATCCCCCTTTGTGAATTTAGATCTTTGATTTCTCCCCTTTTCTGTTGTTATCTCATATTGTTTCTATGTGTGCTGAACATTCATTACTATTTTGCAATAGCAATTCTCTTCTTATTGTTTAAACCTATAATACCCTGTTCTTAATAAGGGTTACACTACTCTGCTTCTGTTTGCCTGCTAGTCACCTTATTCATAGTTATGTATTTTTTTGTCATTTTGTTTCAGGTGAGCTGACCCCTTTCAGTATTTCCTGTAATGCAGGCCTCATAGTAGAGAATTTCCTCAACTTTTGTATGTCTGTAAAGATCTTTATTTATTCTTCATAATCTAAAGCAGAGCTTTGCTGGATACATTATTCTTGGTTGATAATTTCTTTCATTTAATAGTTTGTATATTTGGTTCTCTTCTTGCTTGTAAGGTTTGTGCTAAAAAGTTCAAAGATAGTCTAATGGGTTTTCCTTTATAGGTTACCATCTTCTTTTCTCTGGCTGCCTTGAGAATTCTTTCTTTGTCATTGATTTTTGATAATTTTAATATAATGTGTCTTGGAGAAGGCCTTTTTGGGTTAAGATAATTGGGTGTTCTGTTAGTTTCTTGGATTCAAAGCTCCAGTTCATTCTTTAGATTTGGGAAATTCTTGTCAACTATTTATCTGAATATGATCTCTGATCCTTTCTCCTTTTCTTCTTCTAGAATACCCATTATTCTTCTGTTGCCTTCCTAATGGTGTCAGCTAATTCTTGTATTTCTCTTTCATTATTTTTCATTCACCAATCTCTCTCTTCTTCCTTCTGAATTATTTCTAGATTTCCATCTTCAATAACACTGATTCTTTTCTCCATTTGGTCAACTCTACTTTCTAAGCTTGCTATTTCACTCTTCATCTCTTTTAGTGTGTTCTTCATCTTCAGAAGTTCTGTTTGGTTCTTTTTTAGAGTTTCAGTCTCTTTGCTAAAAACTTATTCTGCTGGCTTGTTTTTTTCTCAATTCCTGGAATTGTTGATCTGAGTTATTTTGCATCACACTGAGTTTTTTCAGAAATACAATCCTGAATTCTGCATCATTTAATTTGCATAATTCCATGTCTTTAAGCTTATTTTCTGTAGATTTTTCTCTTTTTTTCTGAGTTACCTTGTCACCCTGGTTGTTCATGGTGTTTAGTGGACTATTTCTCCACTTGCACATGAATAGGAGTGTATTCTGGTTTTTTTTTGTTTTTTTTTTTTTTTCCAGAAAGGAGATTTATTATACTGAAGTCTCTCTAGCCTTTTGCTAAGAAGTTGTTTTCTTTTGATTTCCAGTAGATGCCATCCAAACCTCTTGGATCCTTGCTTTGAGACTAGCAATGACTTTTTTTCTCTCTGACCAAATATTCAAGTCACGGTTGCTACCCTTGGTCCCAGCCACTGTCAGTGGTACCTAGAGTGGATTTTTGTTTTGGTAGCATTTGCTTAAATTCTCCTTGGGCTCCGTGATGCTATGTCTGGGAAGATATGAGGTGAAAAGAGGGCGTGCTTGGGTTGGTGGGTGGGGGTTGCTGCTAGTCGCTGTGTCTCAGCTTAGTGCTTCGCAACCACAGCTGCTAAGACCCAGCTGTTGCCCCTTCACACATAGTTCCCGCTCTGATCCCTAGGCTCCATTGGAACTCACAGATTCCTCAGGCAGGCCGGTTTGGGGAACTGGCCACAGTTTCTCTCCTCCCCCTCCTACAGGAAGCCTGGGCTGCAAGAGACAGCTTCTTTGTTCCTCCCAATCTACCTCCCAGACTCCCATAGTTCTGAACTCTGGAAGCTCTTATGAGCAGATCACTCACTCAGACACGCTTGCGTGCAGGTTAAGTGTTATTTGAGTTTTAGATATTTAGTTTATTGTTATTTCAAGGGGGAAGATCGAAGACATTTGTCACTCCACCATGCTTTTGACATCACTCAAGATGCTTGGAATTTTTATAGTGATCGCAGTGCAATGTAGATTAATTTGGGAACTATTGGCATCCTAATAATATTAACTTTTCCAGTCCGTGAAAATGAGTTATCTTTCCATTTATTTAGGTTTTCTATAATTTCTGTCAATGTTTTATACTTTTCAGTGTATAAGTCTTGCATTACTAAGATCATGTTTTCTGTGAATAGAAATAATTTTCTTTCTTCCTTTCCAGTCTGCCTTTTATTTATTTTTCTTGCTTAATCACCCTGGCTAGAACTTCAGTAGGATATTAAGTAGGAAGATAAGAACAGAGATCCTTGTCTTCTTCCTGATCATAAAAGGAAAGGTTTCTGTCATTCACCATTAAATGTGATATGTGTGAGTTCTTCATAGATTCCTATTATAGTTTGAGAAGATTCCTGTATACCATTAGTTTCTTGGGTGCTTTTTTTGTTTTGTTTTGTTTTGTTTTGTTTTATCATGAAAGGGTATTGATTTATGTCAAATTCTTTTTCTCCATCTATTGAGATGATAATTGTTTTTTTCTTCATTCTGTTAACATGGCATTACCTTGATTGGTTTTTATAGGTTGAACTAACCCTGCATTCTTGGGGAAAATCTTACTTGACCAAGGTGTATAATCCTTTTATTATGCTGCTGGACAGGTTACTAGTATTTTGTTGAGGATTTTTTAATCAATATTTATAAGAGATATTGGGATATAGTTTTCATTTCTTGTCATGTCTTTGGCTTTGGAATCCAGATAATACTGGCTTTACAGAATGAGTTAAGAAGTATTCTCTCCTTTTTAATTTTTTTTTTTGGAAGATTGACATTAATTCTTTAAATGTGTGGTAGAATTCACTAGTGAAATCATCTAGCCCTGGACTTTTACTTATAGGAATATTTTTGATTACTGATTCAATCTCTTTATACTCTATTCAGATTTTCTGTTCTTGAGTCAGTATTGATAGTTTGTGTTTTTTGGATTTTGTCTATTTCATCTAGGTTATCTAATTTGTTGGCATATAAATTGCTCATAGTATTCTTTTATATTCCTTTTCATTTCTGTAAGGTTGGTAGTAATGTCCCTAATTATATTCCTAATTAATGATTTGAATTTTCTCTCTGTTGTCTTGGTCAGCTAGCTAAAGGTTTATCAATTTTGTTGATATTTTTGAAGAACCAACTTTTGTTTCATTAATTTTCTCTCTTGTTTTTCTATTCTCTAGTTCTTATTATAACTCTAATCTTTTTTTAAATTTAATTTTATTTTTAGTTTCAAATATACAGTACATTGGTTAGACACTTATATAGTTTATAAAACAATCCTCCTGATTGCTCTTTATCTCCTCTGGCTCTACACCTAGGCATTACATAAATGCTAACTGCATTCTCTATGCCATGCTCCCCATTCTCGTGACCGTCTGTCAACTACTGATTTGTACTTCAAACCTTCACCCCTCTCCCAGCCTCCCAACCCCCCATAGCCAGATTGTCCTCTATATTTGTGACTCTCTTTTTTTTAACTAGTTTCAAGTAGTCCACTGTCTTTACGAGTCTGTTTTTGATTAGCTTGTTCTTTTTGTTCCTTAGATTCCACATATAAGTGAAATCATGTGGTGTTTATCTTTCTCTGTCTGACTTATTTCACTCAGCATAATAACCTCTAGGTCCATCCATGTTGTTGTGAATGATAAGATTTCGTTTTTTTTTTTTTAATGGCTGAGTAATATTCCATTGTATATATGAACCATAACTTCTTTATCCAGCCATCTGTTGATAGGCGTTTAGATTGCTTCCATATCTTGGCTATTGTGCTGCCATGAACATAGGGGTGCATTGATCTTTACAAATTATTGTTTTAGTTTTCGTTGAATACATACCCAGACGTGTAATTGCTGGGTCAAAAGGTATATCCATTTGTAATTTTTTGAGAACATCTAGACTGTTTCCATAGTGGCTATAGCTATTTGCAGTCCCACCAACAGTGTATGAGGGTTCCCTTTTCTCCACATCCTCGCCAATACTTATTGGTCTTTGATTTATTAATAATAGCCATTCTGACAGGTGTGAGGTGATATCTCATTGTAGTTTTAATTTGCATTTCTCTGATAATTAGTGACCTTGAGCATCCTTCATATGTCAATTGGCTAAAACTCTGACCTTTATTATTTCCTTCTTTATGCTTGTTTTGAATTTAGTCTGCCATTTTTTAGTTGCTTAAGGTAAAAGGTTAGATTATCAATTTGATATCTTTCTTTTTTAATTGTAGGCATTTACATCTATAAATTTTTCCTTGAACATTACTTTTGCTCCATTCTGTAAGTTTGGGTATGTTGTGTTTCATTTTTGTTCCCCTCAAAGTATTTTCTAATTTCCCTTTATATCCGCTGGTTACTTAGGAATATGTTGTTTAATCTCTACATATTTACGAATTTTCCAAATTTTCTATTACTGATTTGTAACTTCACCCCATTGTGATTAGAGAAGATACTTTGTATTATTTTGGTATTATAAACTTCATTGAGATTTGTTTTGAGGTCTAATATTGTCCGTCCTGGACAAATTTTTATGTGTACTTAAGAATGGTTGCTATTGTTGAGTGGAATGTTCTATAGAGATCCGTTAGGTCTTCTTGGTTAATAGTGTTGTTCAAGTCTTCTGTATTCTTCCTGATCTTCTGTCTAGTTTATTTATCCATTATTAAAAGTAAGATGTTGGAGTCTTCAGCTGTTGTAGAACTGTCTAATTCTTCCTTCAATTCTTTTTTTTTGCTATATGTCTTATATGGTTGTGTTCCCCAATTTCTCCTTAATGCCTTCATTTGTGTAAGATAGGTATTTTTAAGTTTAATTCTTTTTTTCTTTCTTTTGCAATATATGTTCTTAATGGTTACCTTGGGTATTACAAGTAACATCTTAATTTATAAAAAAAAAAAAATCTACTTTATATTAATACCACTTATATTAATACCACTATTAAATTTAATAGTATATAAAAACTTTCTACCTGTATACCTTTTTCCCTGCTTTATATTGTTGACACAAATTATATCTTTATAAATTGTGTGCCCATCAATATAGACTTATAATTATTGTTTTATGCACTTGTCTTTTAAATTAGATTGGGAAAAAGTGAAGTTATAAATAAAAATATTTATATTTACCTATGTAGTTACCTTTACTAGAATTCTTTATTTCTTCATGTGGAGTTATCGTATAGTGTTCTTTCATTTCAGCCTGAAGTACCCTCTTTAGCATTTCTTGTAAGGAAAGTCTGCTAGCAATAAACTCTCTCAGCTTTTATCTCGGAATGCCTTAATTTCTCCATTTTCAAGGATCGTTTTTGCCAGGTAGAATTTTGGTTGACAGTTTTTCCTTTTAGCGCATTGTCTTCTGGCTTCCATGGGCTCAGTTGAAATCAACTGTTAATCGTATCGAGGCTCGCTTGTGTGTGATGAATTGCTTTTCTCTTGCTGCTTTCAAGATTTTCTTTGTCTTTCAATAGTTTGATTTTGATGTATTTCAGTGTGGATTTCTTTGAGTCTATCCTGATTGGAGTTTGTTTTGGATAGGTAAATAAATGTCTTTTAGCAAATTTGAGGAACTTTCAGCCAATATTACTCTAAATATATATATATATGTAGGTGCACTTGATGTCCCATAGTTTGTCTTAGATTGTTTCTTTTTCTTCATTTTTTTTCTTCCTGTCAGACTGGATAAGCTCAATGGACCTATCTTCATATTTGCTAATTTTTCCTCCTATCTCCTTAAATCTGCTATTGAGCCTCTCCAGTGGGTTTTTCATTTCAGTCGGACTTTTCAGCTCCAGAATTTCTATTTGATTTATTTTTATAGGTTTTATATCTTTTTTGATATTCTCTATTTGATGAGATATCATTTTCATGGTTTTTCTAGTTCTGTATATAAGGGTTCCATTAATTCTATAAACATATTTAAAATGGCAGATTTGAAGGCTTTTTCTAATAAGTTCAATGTCTAAGTTTTTTTAAGGAGTTTCTTCAGAAACTATTGAAACTAATTTTTTTCCTTTGTATAGGCCATATTTATTTGCCATTTTTTGCCTGATTCATAAATTTTTTACTAAAGAATGAACATTTTGAATATGGCAAATTTGGAAATACAATTTTTCCTTCTCCCCAGGGTTTGTTATTGTTGCTATTGTAGCTGTTGTTTACTAGTTTAGTGACTTTTCTGCTGAACTAACTTTGTAAAGTCTGTATTCTTTGTTTTGCGTGGCTACTGAAGGCATTGTTCCATTAGCTTAGTGGTTAGCAATTGCTTGAACAGAGATTTGCTTAAACCCCGGGGACCAAAAAAACTCCAAGTCTTTGCAGATAAGTTTTGTGTATTTGTTGGGGCACATCTTCAACATTTAGCCAGGGAGCACCTTCACTTCCTGCTTGGATAGAGTCTGAAGGTCAGCCAGAGGTGAGAGCTTATATTCTTTTCAGATCTTTCCTGAATATGTGCACAGCCCTGAACATGCATGTGGCCTTCCAGATTCTTAGAAGTGTGTGGGAGTTTTTCAAAGCCTTTATTCCTCAAAAGATATCAATCTGTAGGCTTGCTTCCAAAGCTTTTTAGTTAGTCTACTGTTTTCTCCAACTCTTTTCCACTAATCAGGCAGCAGTGACTAAATATTTGCCTATATATGTTTTCAACAATACACCATTTTAGCATTAAGTTCCAAGTTAGGCAAGCTAAAGGCAAGCCTTTTGAGTCAGTCTTCCAGGGAGCCACCAGACAGGTCAGAACAAATAATTTGAATTCTTTGTGAGTGATGTCTCCTTTGCTCCCTCCAGTATCTGTACCAGAAATGCAGGCTGTTATTTTCAAAGCTATCACTGAGCTAGGAGTAGAGATGGGAAAAATGTAAGTTAAAATGCCACAAAGCTTTCTTTTCTTAACAAGATTCAGCTGTTTTTCTTACTTAAGCACTTCCATGGTTGCAACCTTTGATTTAGCATCCCAAATCCTGAAAAGTTGATACTGACAGTTTTTGCTAGTTTATTCATTGCTTTTGTAGGCGGTCAGCCTTTTGGAGTCCTTACTCTGCCAATTTTGCTCTGGAAAATTTTAATGGCAAAACATGATATATGTGAGGCTGAAACTGAGGTCAGGTCATGCTTTGCCAACTACTAACCGTATGAGCCTGAGCAAATTAAAGTCTTTCTCAGAACCTCAACTTTATTATAAATTAAGGGGAAAAGTAATGTTATCTAATTCACAGAATTATCATTAGCATCAATTCATATAATGTGTGTTTAAAGCACTTTGTGAACTGTACAATGCTATATGAATACTAGTTATTTTACCGTTTTAATTGTAAATAGAACCAAAGTAGAATTTAAAGTTATGTCATGTAAACAAACACTTAAAGATGAGGAAATAGTCTTTATTCAGTTTTATTGTACTATACCATGTTTTTAATTCCTAACTTTGATTGAAGTAGACAGTTCATTAACCGTAACAAGTAGTAAGGTAGGAAAGACTAAAGAATAAAAATTGGCCACCTCTGATTTTCCCTCCCAGAGACAAATAATGTCACCAGTGACATGGTATGTGTGCACAGGAACATGCAAGTGTATATACTTCCAGAGAGGTGTTATGCACATACAAGCAAATATGAGTATATGTTCTTCCTCTCTTTTGCATGAATGGTAACACGTATAAAACATTGTCCTGCATCTTGCTTTACTGATTTATGAAATCATTGTAATTATTCTGCATGGGTCCACAAGCCATTCTTATCTGCTTCTTTTGCATGATAGTCCATAGATACATAATAATTTATTTAAGTTATCCCAATTGTTGAACAGTTAGATTGTGTCCAGTCTTTTGCTATTAAGATTTATGCATCAATGAGTAAATTTGTTAGACATCATTTTTCACAAATGAATTATATTTGTAGGTTAAATTTATAGACGTGGAAATGTATATAGTATAAAATGTACCATATACATTTTATAACTTGGTAAATATGTTTAAATGTTTTCCATAAGCATTATACCAGTTCATACTTCCATCAGCAGCATGTACTTTTTTTCCCAACATAAAATCCTAAAAACTAAATGTGTTTTATTTAGGTTACAAGCCCCAAGACAGCAAAGGTACTACAAAAATCACCCTCTTCAAGAAGAATGGTAAGAAAACAAATAATTTCTTTCCTCCCTAATTATTAACTTCCTAAATAATTTTCTTTGGCTACATCCACCATATCCATGTATAATTTTGGTCATGCTATATCCTTCAAACTCAACATATTCAGTGTGGCACATAAAGGAATGGCATAGGAAGTCAACTAATGAGTCAAAATGTGTGGTTAAACATCTGTACACAAGTGCGAATACTGTTGGAAATTATAAAGAAAATGTAATTATTATTAACATAGGTCCAATAATGTCAGGAGTGTGAAATTTATCTTACAGAGGCTCTGGGCAGGAGAAAGGAGAGGGACATGAGATGACCAAGAAAGTGTTTTAGGAGTACAATTTTGGCTGCAGTGAACCAGGGACACTCTGTCCACTCCCAAGTCTAAATCCCTTTTATACATTCTCTGCCATGCTCTCCTGGTTCTTGCTGGTAATAGTAAAATACCACTATAAGAACCAACCTTATTTTAAAATATTTTGTATTAGTTTCCTAGTGCTGCCATAACAAAGTACTATAAACTTGATGGCTTAAAACAATAGAAATTTACTCTCTCATAGTTCTGGAGGCTAACAGTCCAAAATCAGGTGTTGATTGGTTACTTCTGAGGGATGCGAGAGAAGGATTTGTTCTTGGCATCATTCCTAGCAATCCTTGATGTCCTTTAGCCTATAGGTGCATTATTCCAATCTCTGTCTTCATCTTTAAATGGCATTCACTGGTGTGTGTGCCTCTGTCTCTTCTCCTCTTATAAGGACACTAGTCATATTGGATTGTGGGCCTACCCTGCTCTGATATGACCTTACCTTTGGTAGCTGCATATCTGCAATGACCCTATTTCCAAATAAGGTCATATTCTTAAGTATTGGGGGGTTAGGTTTTCAACTTATCTTTGTGGGTGATAAAATTCAACACTTAACATATTCCTTCTAGGATATATACTGAATCAATTACATAAACCTACATTAACAATACCATCCTTTGAGAATATACAGATTTAAAATGATTACCTGAGAAGTAGCCAGAACTTAAAACAAATACAAATTTATTTCTGTTCATTTCTAGATAATTAATCTTTAAAACACTCAAAATTTTGAAACAAAGGAAATTTCCAAATCTATAAAACAGAAATTTCTATTTATTATACAGCAAAATTCTTTGAATATTTTATTTAGATGAGCTCTCCAAAGTCCCCAAGCCAATCAGGTCATGTGAAAACAGAGACTGTCTTTACCAATAGCAGTCTGTGCTCTGCTTTTCACAGTGTTATCAGCACACCTTGAGGGATCTAGTTTCAAGTGCCCATCTGGAATCCAGTTTGGGCTGACTAAAGAAAAGGGATATTTGAAAAAGTCATATTTTCTCATTGATCCTTAAATTTTTCTGAAGGTTGATCTTAAAATATATTGAAATAAGAATTCTGCTTAAAGTAGATTTATTTAGGACATTGTTCAAGGAAATGCAGTAATAGAAACATTAGATTTTTGCCATAACCCAGTTTACCTTTCTCATGATTTTAAGGCATTATAGTAAGAACTAGTATGTAGCAACAGTAAAATCCCAAGTTAAGTTTCATAAAATCTCCTGTTAAAAACAAAGCAGTGTTTTATACTGATTAAATGCTGGTTGTGTTAACATGTTTTCCTAAACCAGAGTGCCACTGGTTTTTGTGTCTTTTAAGTGCAATTTTTGACTGATTTGATGTTCATCCTAGTTTGACCAAATGTTCTGAATTTTTCCTCATTGGCAGTCTGATGTGCCGGAGGGAGTCATAAGGGTCCATGCTCCACTTCTCTCGAAGGTGTCCATGGCCATTCAACT
Organism: Pteropus vampyrus; assembly: GCF_000151845.1. NCBI lineage: Eukaryota > Metazoa > Chordata > Mammalia > Chiroptera > Pteropodidae > Pteropus > Pteropus vampyrus. The sequence goes on along the minus strand of NW_011888903.1, from coordinate 3,764,934 downwards.
CAATAGTCAAACCAAAGCCAAAGACATACTTGCAAAATTTCAATATGAGAACAGGTGAGTAAAAGTGAATAAAGGACTCTGTACAAACACTGTGAACTTTTATCAGATGAGTTACTTTCCAGGAATTACAAATTTTGTATTTTTGAGAAATTAGAACCTGTTACTTTGGGGAATTTATCAGTAGGTGAAGAGTCAAAAATGGAAAAAGAAGTTAATAGACCAAAGAATTGTCTGTAACAGAAGCTTTTTTTAAAGGAATTTCTAGAAGTGAAATTATTATTTTTTATTGAGGTATAATTGACATATAACATTGTATTCTTTTCTGGTATACAACATAATGATTTAATATTCATATATTTTGCAAAATGATCACCACAATAAGTATAGTCAACATTCATCACCATACATAGTTACAAAATTTTAAGATTTACTCTCTTAGCAACTTTCAAATATGCAATACAGTATTATTAACTATAGTCACCATGCTGTACATTACACCTACATGACTTATTTATATTATAAGTGGAAGTTTCTACTTTTTGACCTTCTTCACCCATTTCGCTCAACCTTACCCCTTCTACTCTGGAAACCGCCAATCTTTTCTATGTATCTCTGAGATTGGTTTTTTGTTTTTTTGTTGTCATTTTATGGTTTTTTGGTTTCTTAGATTCCATATATAAATGAGATCATATGGTATTTGGCTTTCTCTGTACGACTTATTTCACTTAGCATAATGCCCTCAGCATTCATTCATGTTGTTGCAAATGGCAAGATGTCATTTTTGATGGCTGAGTAATATACATATATATTTTTTAATCACATTTTCTTTATCCGTTCATCCATCAATGGGCACTTTGGTTGTTTCCATATCTTGGGTATTGTAAATAATGCTGAAATAAACATGGGAGTATATATATCCTTTTGAGTAAGTGTTTGCGTTTCCTTTGGATAAATAACCAGAAGTAGAATTGCTGAATCATATGGTAGCTCTATTTTAAATTTTTCGCGGCATCTCTATAACTGTTTTACATTGTGACTGCACCAATTTATATTCCCATCAATAGTACACAAGGGTTCTCTTTTCTCCACAGCATTGCTAACACTTGTTATTTCTTGTCTTTTTTATAATAGCCATTCTAACAAGTGTGAGGTGATCTCTTATTGTGGTTTATATATATAAAACTTTCTTAGAAAAGAAAAGCAGAGTAGACAGAGACCAAAAGGAGCCCCAAACACTTATTCATCTCTGCAGTTGGCCCTAACTCCTAAAAACACTGTAAATAGTTACCACTACCTGGTAATAGACTTCAAATTCCATTCGAGGGATTTGGGCATCTAATAGATTTCTAATGTGTTACATGTGTTACAAAGTTGTCTCTGTACTCTCATGTAGACCTTTGTAGAAAGAAAATTTTGGACGTCCAGGAGCCAAAAAAAAAAATAAAATAAATAACTCAGTCTAAACCTCACATCTTATACAACCATTAACCCAAATGGATCACAGAATTAAATATAAAACATAAAACTATAAAACTTTTAGAAAATTACATAGGACAAAACCTTTGTGATATAAGGTTAATGAAGAGTTCTTAGACTTAACATCAAAAATATGATCCATCAGAGATAAAAATTTATAAATTAGACTTCATCCAAATTAAAAATTTATACACTGAAAGGCCCTGTGAAAAGGATTAAAAGACAAGCTAAAGACTTGAAGAAAATATTTGCAAACCACATATCCAGCAAAGGACTAGTATCTAGAATATGTAAAGAATACTCAAAACTCAACATTAAAAAAAAATCTAATTTGAAAATGGGCAAATGACACGAACAAACATTTCACCAAAGATTGATATACACATGATTAATATGCACATAAAAAAGTGTTCAGTATCTTTAATCATCAAATACCTATGAGAATGGCTAAAATAAAAAATAGTGATAACACCAAATACTGGCAAAGATGTGGAGAAGCTGATGGGAATGTAAAAATGGTATAAGTCACTGTAAAACAGTTTGACAGTTTCTTTTTTTTTAATTTTTACATTTTTTTCAATTATAGTTGATATACAATATTATATTAGTTTAAGGTGTATAACACAGTGATTAAACATTTATATAACTTACGAAGTGATTAATAACCAAAACCCTGATAAATCCAGTACCATCTGACACCATACATTACCACTATATGTTATTATTATTACAATACCACTGGCAATGTTCTCCATGCTATACTCTACATACCCAAGACTACTTTGTAACTGCCAATTTATACTTCTTAATCCCCTCCCCACTTCACTCATTCCCCCACCTCTAATCTTACTACCATCAAAATGCTCTCCATATCTATAAGTTTGTTTCTATTGTTTATCTTGTTCTCTAGATTCCACACATGACATTTATCTTTCTCTGCCTGACTTACTCCACTCAGCACAATACCCTCTAGGTCCATGTTGTTGCAGATGGCAAGATTTCATTCTTTTTTATGACTGAGTGATATTCCATTATATATATACTACCTCTTCTTTATCCATTCATTCTTTGATAGACACCCAGGATGCCTTCATATCTTGGCTACTGTAAATCATGCTGCAATGAACATATAGATTCACATATCTCTTCAAAGCAGTGTTTTGGGTTTCTTCAGATAAAAATCCAAAATTGAGATAACAGGGTTCTACTTTGTCTCTTGTTATAGCCTTTGTTTTAAAGTCTGTTTTGTCTGGTATAAGTATTGCTACCCTACGTTTTTTGTTTGTTTGTTTGTTTGTTTTTATCTGTTTCCATTTTCATGAAACATCTTTTTTCATCCCTTTAACTTTCAGTCTGTGTGTGTCTTTTAATCTGAAGTGAATCTCTTGTAGGCAGCATATGTAAGGGTCTTGTTTTCTTATCCATTCAGCTTCCCTATCTTTTGATTGCAGCATTTACTCCATTTACATTTAAAGTAATTGTTGCTAGATATGTAGTTATTGCCATTTTCTTTTTCATATTTTAAATCTTTTTTCTTGTTTCTTCTTCTTAAAGAAGTCCCCTCTGACAGTTTCCTGTAATACTGGCTTGATGATGAATTCCTTTAGCTTTTTATTTTCTGAGAAACTCTTTATCTGTCCCTTTGATTCTAAATGATAGCTTTGCTGGATAGAGTAATCTTGGTTATAGGTCCTTACTTTTCATCACTTTGAATATTTCCTACCAATCTCTTCTGGCCTGCAAAGTTTCTGTTGAGAAATCAGCTGACAGTCTTATGGGAACTTCCTTGTATGTAGTTAACTTCTTTTCTCTTGCTGCTTTTAAGAGAAAATCTTTAATCTTTGGCATTTTAATTTTGTGTCTTGACGTGGGCCTCTTTAGGTTCATCTTGTTTGGGACTCTCTGTGCTTTCTGGGCTTGTATGTCTATCTATCTCCTTCGCCAGGTTAGGGAAGTTTTTAGTCATTATTTCTTCAAATAATGTTTGAATAAGGTTTTCAGTTCCTTGTTCTCTCTCTTCTCCTTCTGGTACCCTTTTTAGGCAAATATTGATACACTTGATATTGTCCTAAAGGCCCCTTAAACTAACCTCACTTTTTTGGATTCTTTTTCTTGTTGCTATTCTGATTTGGTGTTTTCTGCTACCTTATCTTCTAAATCACTGATTCAGTCCTCTGCTTCATATAATCTATTGTTAATTCCTCCTAAGATATTCTTCATTTCATTTATTGTATTCTTCATTTCTTACTGGTTCTTTTTTATGTTTTCTATTTCTACTTTTATGTTCTCTATCTCCGTGTTAAATTTCTCACTGAGTTCATGTACTCTTCCTCTGAGTTCACTGAGCATCCTTATAACAAGTATTTTGAATTCTGTATCTGGTAGATTGCTTATCTCCATTTTGTTTATTTCTTTTTCTGGAGCTTTGTTCTGTTCTGTCATTTAGAACATATTTGTCTTCCCATTTTGTCTGCCTTCATGTGCTTGTTTCTATGTATTAGGTAGGGCTACTATGTCTCCTGGTCTTAGTAGAGTGGCCTTATGTAGTAGTTATGCTATAGGGTCCCAGTGGCACAGTCTTCTGTGGTCACCTGAGCCAGGTGTTCTAGGTATGTCCTTATATGAGTTGTGTGTGCCCTCCTGTTGTAGCTGAGCCTTGCTGTTTGCTTATCAGTGGGAGGGATTGACCCTGAAACTAATATGTTGTGAGGACTGGCTGTGACCAGTGGAGGAACTCTTGTGCAGGGGCTGACCCTATAGAGCAGGATTCACTTTAGGGGGGCTCTGGTGCCTGCCTTGTTTGCCCTTTGAGTGTGTTGTCCTCAGATGTGACCCTGGGTGGTATTGCAGCTCAGACCGAAGCTGGCTACCAGGTATGCAGGCCAGGGCCTCCAGGGAGTGGCCCTGCTGCAGGTGCTGCAGGCCAAGCTCAGCTGCAGGCCAAGCTCAGCTGCAGGCCATGCCTTTCTTGGCGCCACCTGGCATGAGCCACCAAGCATTCCACAGGTGGCTGCCACCCATGCTGGGCTTGGAAGTTCCACAAGATGCCAGGCCGCAAACGGAGGCTGGCTGCCACTAGCGCCAGTCTTGGGGTTGGTCAGCAAGAGGTATGGGGCATACCTAGGCCAGGTGCTGCTTGTTTAGGTTCTGTGAATCTTTGAGAGATTTTAGGTAAGTCCACAGCATGAGCCAGGACAGATGGTTTGTGTGGAAAATACACTGGAAGTGGCTTGGGTGGTCCCACAAGTGGGGAGGGGCGGGGTCTCAGGGACATGGCAAGGCAACTAGTGTTAGCCGGGTTGACGGAGCCTCAGATATGGTACCCGTCTGAGTCTGCAAGCCTGGTGGGAGAGAGCTCACTAAAGGAGCAATGCCCTCTGCCAGCATTTCTATCCAGGAGAAAGCTCCCCCCTCTAGCCCTCACCCTGAAGCCAGACAACTCAGTTCCTTCCCATTCCTCCCTGGCGTCTTTTGAACTGCTGCCCAAGAGCTGGAGCCCAGTATGAGCGAGTCTATCACCAACTAAGTCCACGCACGGGCCCTTTAAGAGGAAACCGTCCCTCTCACTCAGCCACACCCTCCACTGATTTTCACAGCTAGAATATGTGGGAACTTCTCTTCTCAGCACTGGATCACTGGGCTGGGAAGCCTAATGTGGGTCTGGGACCCCTGCTTTTCTGGGGAACCTCCACAACTGAGATATTTCTCCTGATTTTCAACCACCACAGGCAGGTATGGGACCAGCCTGTCTCACATTTCTGCCCCTCCTACCAGCCATGAGGTGGCCTCTTCTGTGTGTCCCCAACTGTAGGACTTCTGTTCATCTAGACATAGAGCAACTCCCAATGGATGGCTATTCTGTAGTTTAGTTGTATTTTTGATGTGGCTTTAAGACGAGGCAAGCACAGCATTTACTCCACTATCTGACCAGAACTCAAGTTTGACAGTTTCTTATAAAACTAAATATGCAATTCCATGCGAACCCAGCATTCACACTCCTGGGCATTTATCCCAAAGAAATTAAGACTATGTTCACACAAAAAGCTGTACATACATGTTTATAGTAGCTTTATTTATAATAATCAAAAACTGGGAAAAAAAACCCAGATGTTCTTCAACAGGTAATGACTAAAGAAACTATGGTACATCCATACCATGGTATACTATTCAGCAATAAAAATGCAATAACTTGGGTGAATCTCCAGGGATTTATGCTGATTGAAAAAAAAATCCAGTATAAAATAGTTCCATTTACATAACATTTTGAAATGCCAAATTTATAGAAAGATGGACTAGAGGGTAAAAGATGGTGGTAGAGAAAGGGATAGGGACAGGGAGAAGAGGGTGGCTGTGGCTATAAAAGGGAAACTGGGGATCTTGTGTTGATGAAAATGTTCTGTATCTTGACTGAATCATTACCAGCATTCTGGTCATGATACTGCACTAGAGTCTTTCAAGATTTTACTATTAGAGGAAACTGGGTAAAGGGTACACAGGATCTATCTGTATATTCTAACAACTATGTGCAAATTTACAGTTATCTCAAAAATTTAATTGAACAAGAAGGCACATACCCTTCCTCACATTAGAGAGTAGTGAGGACAAATCTTTTTGAAGTAACCAACTGAAAGTCATTCTTGAAGTGGGATAGAGATCAGCAATAGCCTTTCCAGACTCTTCTACTCCAGCATTCTAGTCTGGGGTAGAAAAATTAAATTGGGCGATTATTTTCTCTGACTTGCTTTTATTGTAGGACAGAGACATGCAACCAAATCAATGTTAGATGGGTAAAAAAGCATTAGGCAAGCTTAGAAATGTGACATGGGCTGAGGAGAGAATCCCATTCAATTTTTGGCAAAAACGGAAATGAAACCCGACTTCTTTTGAACTAAGAGTAGTGTGACCAGTGAAAAGGCAATATTAGACAACCAGCTCCTCCTTGGCCAACCTTGATACGTCAGTAAGAGTTAACCTTTCTCAAATGGAATTGACAGCTGTGGATAGAATGGGCTCTGGGCTGCTGTGGAGCACCAGAGCATCTTAGTGTGAAATAGTCCTATTCTCAGATGCTTGTCTATGTCAAATATACAAAAAATGTTTTTTATCACAACTTTAGTCATAATAATGATTTGTGGAGTGTATTTCACTCAAGGCAGAATGAATTGTTTGGTGCCATGTTTATTTAATCTACAGATTTACCTGAGATTATGAAAGAGGTTAAAATCACATTGCTTTCTCCTTTTTTCAGTCATGGTTCATCGGAATGCATTAAAATTCAGAACCAAAGGTTATATGAAATTGGAGGAAATATAGGTAAGGATTCTTTAAAAGTTTTTACTCCTCAATTCTCTGATTACTCTAAAAGAGATACGATGCTGTTATTGTAAAAGTATATTTTACAAGTTTCTTAGATATAAATTCAAAATCAGTAAGTTTCTGGGGTTTTTAAATACCATATAAGAACAGTACGACTTTCCTAAAATATTTTCAAAATTTTAGTTGATATGGAATAGACTTTTGGGTCTTTTAAATGTGACCCAGAATTTTTGGAGGTTAATGCAGAACAAAGAAAGAACATCATGGAACTTTCAGAATTGTGACACCCTTTTTGTTTAACTTTCCATTTTCACTCTCAACTCAAGTTCATTCTTCCTATTTCCCTAAAGCTGGTCAGTGAGGAGGAATCAAAAGAAAATTCCCTCAACTTGCTTCCAAGTGTGCTTATCTTCTGCTTGCTCTGCTCACAGTCCAAATGAAAAATGTTTTCCTGTTTAAGAGCAGCACCTTCACTCATGCCTCACTTCCTGTCCCCTCCTGACTAGTTAAGACATCGATGCAGTCATTCCCCCATTTTCTCTCATATCATCAGCTTCCCCCTCCAACTCCTTCATTTCTATCTGCATAATTTTGGTAATTTCTCTCATCTTTACAAAATTCTCTCTTGACTCCCTTCAAGTCAACTCCCATTTCTGTTCTGCTTTACAGCAAAAACTCCTTGAATCAGTTGTCTACCCTCTAATTTCTTTCTTTTGTTCTCTCTTGAAACCACTCCAGTCAAGCTTTACCCTTCAGCTCTTCATCAAAACTGCTCTCTTGTCTAGGTCACCAGAGAAATCTTATGTTGTGAAATCCAGCAGTTCAGTCTCTTTTTATAACTGCCTAAGTTGATCTTTCCCTTCTTTGAAAAACACTTCCTTCACCTGGTATCAAGGACAACCTAAGCTTCTGGCTTTCCTCCCACTTCACGGGCTACACCTTGAGTCTCCTTTGCCTGTTACTTCTCATCTTCTCAGCCTCTTAAGATTGAAGAGTTGTAGGGCTCAGTTCTTCAAACTCTTCACTATCTACACTTAACTTCCTTGGTGAACTCAATTCATCTCATTGCTTTGAATATACCTGTATGCAGATGCCTCTCACATTTATATCCAGACTCTCCCTCAGACACCAACCTTGTATATTCAGTCACCAGGCACATTCTGCCTTGGGACCTTCACATTTGTTTGACTTTTGCCCAGAATGTTCTCCTTTAGATTGTTCATTTCTCACTCCCTTGCCCCATTCAGGTCTTTGCCGCTAGATCACTTTCTCAAATGAGACTTTTCTGGATCATAGCCTCTCTGTGCTCCTTCCCTGCTTTATTCTCTGAAGTTCTTGTCACCATCAGACTTGCTTTACATCACACTCGTTTATTTGCCAGTTGCCTTTATCACTTTCAGAATGTAAGCACCCTGAAGGCAAGTATTTTTGACTGTCGGATGCATTGCTGTAGCCCCAGCCCCTAGAATAGTTCCTGTGAGGTATAACTGTATAACTCTCAATAAATATTTGTTAAATGAATGAATCAAGCAAGCAGTCGGATCTTGGTAGTTTTGTTTGAGACTTTAATATACATTTCAAACACACTGTATATACAGATTTTTCAAGTGTATTTGCCACACGGAATGATATCTTTGTGTTATTTCCACATCTTCTGCCTATGGGCATTGTGTCCAGTATAAAGAAACTAAAATGAACGTGCCTTTAATCTTCTCTAGTCTTGGTCAAGTTAATATCGGTAAAACCATTAGTGGACATATATTATAATATAAATTATCAGTTTATACAAGTTCTTGCTTTATTTTCCTAGTGGATGTAGTGAGTTTAGGGAACAATTTGCCTATTGTTGGTATGCCTGTTTTTTCCACAATTTCACATGGGACTTATTTGAAGTACTTAACAGTCAGAAAGAAACAAAGGAAGGAAGGAAGGAGGGAAGGAAGGCAGGCAGGCTTCATTAAGAAACTTTAAAATGTATCTGCAGTCATGCTTTGGTCAACAATGGACTGCATGTTTGATGGTGGCTCCATAAAATTATAATGGAGCGGAAGAATTCCTGTCACCCCGGTGACAGCATAACCGTTGTGATGTCATAGTGCAAAACATTACTCATGTGTTTGTGGTGATGCTGGTGTAAACAGACCTACTGTGCTGCCAGTCACATAAAAGTATAGTACACATTCATACTAGTAGTCTGTACCATCTAGATTTGTGTAAGTGCACTATGATCTTCACCATCTAAATTTCTATCTCTCTATATATTTGTTAATTGCTTGTCAAGTGATCAGTAAAGATATGGAAGTATTCCATAACTAAAGTACTCAACTCTATAAATAATGAGAGCACTTATTATACTTACTTTTGGCTTAGAGAGCTATATATGCCTTATATGAACCTTACACACACATACATGCCCACTCACACACAAAAGTGTTCACTCTTAGAAACATTCTCTAATTTTCTCTTTCTTTTAGGACAGCATTGCTTGGATCCAGATGCTTATATATTGGATGTATATCATGTAAATCCTCAAGCAGAATGGGTGATTAAACCCCAATCAAGCTTTTGAAATATCCTCCAAGACGGCAGCTATTTCATATTATATGCCAAGAAAATTCTACATTAAGTAGGGAGGGAAAAAAAGACTGCTTTTGACATTTTTGTTCCTATAACCCTCTTGGCATTTCTTGGCCTAAGTGGTATCTCTCAGCATTGTCAACATGAACACTAAAAGAGGAGCTGATTAACTGTTTGAGCTGAAGCTTTCTCATGGTGGTTCCTTGACAAGAGTGAAGAAAGAAAGAGGTTGTGCTCTTTCCTGAAGAAAGGCCAATCTAGAATAGGAACTCTAATCATTTCTAGTATTGAGACTCACAGCAGAAATAAACTTGGTTCTATACCTGGGGATAAGAAACACTTCTTTATGTAGCAAATACTACCAAACAAGGTGTGGAAAAAGACTTTTATACTTATGTTATACACATATATTGACCTTTTCTAGCAAGAATGCCAGAAATATCAGTAATTTCTGCTCTGCAAAATGATTCACACCTACTTTCCAAAAGGAATCAGTATCTAAAGCTACACGTACAGTATTTATGCTCTGACTTGCTCCTGAACTGGAGGAGGAGGAACTTCTGTTTAAAGAACACTGTATCAGTATGTATGTTATACTGCATTGTGACTATCGGCATTCTGGTGCAAATGAACGTTTCCTTTTTCTGGACTATTGAAAATTGATATTTTCAAAGCTTCTTTCTTTATGAGCACAGGTCTCCTTAGTGAAGCTTAATTTGACAAAGGGTGTTCTTAGGCTTTCATAACCTGTAGTCAGAAGTCACAGAACCTCTATTTTTCTCATGATTATGGTACTCAATGAATAGCTTTCCGTGTGCCAGGCACTGATTTCCTTTCCCGATCAAACATAGCATTTTTTATATTTTACAACTGTAGATAGTCACTTCTGCAGCCCCAATTGAAAAAGTACAGAACTGCCTTTATCCAACTGCTCTTCATCCAAGAGTACTGAAAAATACTGTTACATTCAGATTTTATATGCTGTAAAAGCAGATTTCATTCTGTTAATCAATCATAGACGTAGGTAAGCACTTGGATTACCATTGGGCTTTAAAATCAGATGCTTATTTGGTAAACAGAAAACTGTCTTGCTGTCAAGACCCTGTGGAACCATTTTCCAGACCTGCAATTGGTGAGAACACAGTCACCCACAATTCTAATTGAGACAAATCTAAAATGTGCTCAGAGGTCAGACGGCTCTGCCTTTCATCTTGAGTGCAGATACAGACCTTTTAGGGTTAGCTAGAAATGAGAAAGAGGTCTCATTTATCCCACACATGTGCTTTGAGTTAGAATCCACAGATTTAGATTTCGATGAATTTATATCAGTTTTAATGAGATTTAATACTCAAATGACTGTCGCAGTTCAAACAATAGACAAAGTTGCTTACAAATTCAGAAAACATTTTATCTCCTACAAAGTCTCAACATAATGAGATCATTTAAGCCCATATGTAGAAGAAAATTTTCATATGCTGCATTGACTTTTTGTCTATAAAAACATTACTTATATTCAACATGTAGATAATTCTATTTCTGGCTATTAGGATTTTTTAATATTTTTAGAGAAAACTCAGAATATCCATGCATTTTATTTATTTGAGGATTTTTATTTTCTTTTTCTGAAAACCCATCAGAAAATAAACATTTTCTGTAGGTTTATACTTATATTTCATCGATTTTCAATATTTGGCTAATTGATGGCATGTGAGTTTACATAATTTCAAGAGTCTAAAAAAATGCTGTTATTGTTTTTGCAATTCAAACAACAGGAGCAAACATTTCACTTTATGTAGTTGCTAAGTTACAAGACATAAGATGGCAATAATTTATGCTTACACACATGGAAGAAATTCTTCAAATTAGCTACCTTACACTTCTATGCACATTTGAAAACTATGATTGATTTATCTCATTGTATTTCCTGTCATTTAAAATAAATTCTGTGTGTTTATATAGAAAATTCACAGACCTATTCATTTAATTTTTCTTTTGGGAATTTTCACTACTTTTGACTGAAAACCCATTAGAACCTATATATAAGTTCTAAAGGTTTTGAGATTTATTTCACTCATCATCAGTTTTAAATAAATGACTAAAAGATGACAGGTAAAAACAATAAGTTTCTGAATTTCTTATCTACTTTTGTGTGTTTTCAGATGTCAAAACTTAGCTGAGTCAGTAACTTTAATCACTTTAATGTATTCAAGGATATGTGACAACTTTCAAATAACTGTATAATATGGAAGGCCTTCTCAGTACCAATATCATTATTCAATGATAACTTTTATTCTTAGTCATAAGGTAAACTAACTGATTGGGTAAAGAGGAGTAGAGGTTCTTTTTACTAATTTTATGCTAAAAGAATAAACAAACCCCTAGAATTAAATTTCAAAAATGCCTGTCACCTAAATATTAAAAAAAAAAAACTATCTTTGCCTTATCAAATTATTTTAAATTAGTTACAATAATCTGTAAAAATGAATAGTATATTTGCATACAAAAGCAGAGTCAGATACTGGGCTTCTAAATTCTATTCTTAATAGCTTCCCACCCATTTCATCCCAAGAGTTCTTGATGTACAGTTAGAGAAATAATGTCCAGGAAGGTATTAGGAAAATTAACATTTTAGAAACATGTATTCATTTAAAAAAAAAAAACACACCCTACAACTGACGCATTTTTTCCATCATTCTGCAAAAGAGGATCCTTTTGTTAAGCAGCTCACTTGGGAATATAGTCTTGTAGTGAATGATCTTCAAACAAACTGGAGTATTAATTTCTTTACAATGTATACACAGTATAAACTACCTCACTTGCCTTTCTTGGAAAAAAATTAATGGACTTTAACAATTTTTGTTACAAACCGTCCCTGAGTCTTATTGTCACTTCAGTTAGCTTTCAATGTACATTTAATAATATACATTTAATGATGTAAAATATTTTTAGCAAATGCTTTAAAGCCAAAGATACTCTGTGTGATCTGTGGTATACGCTGATAAAATTTGTGTCCTTTAGTCATTGTTTTGTGTATTTAACCATGTTGAGATACAGGTTTTCAAGGGTAAGAATTAATATTCATCTCTTGCAGGCATTTTTCAACCGCTTTTTCCCTATTGCACTTGACTAAAAAGTAAGATGAGATAAATATGTCTCTGTTTTGTGTCAAGCATATTTCATCTGTTTTCCACAATTATATTATTACATGCCTGAAAAAAATATATATTATGGGATTGAATAGTTCTTAATTTCTGATAGGCATATTCAACAGTTTTACACACACATACAGACACACACACCTTAGTTTAAAAATAATTTCTTTCAGGCATTTTTCAGTTATTTTCTAAAACTGTGATTCTGTTGTAAAATCATATAATGTCACAAGGAATGCCAATGTTTTATGTTGTCTCCCATCTCAAAAGTTATGGTTCTTTTGTCCCATCAGTTTTCATTGTTAAATATATGTATGTTGCATTTTATCCATTAAAATAAAAGTAAAAAAATTAAAAGCATTGTCATGAGATTTCTCATATTTAACTACTCTGAGGGCACCACGGATGGTGCTGATGAAAGAACAGGAGCTTTAAAGTTAGCAGATTTGTTTCTGAGCTCAGTCTCTGTCACTTACTAGCCAAATGGTGGTCTTGTACAGAAGTCACGTGGCACTACAATCATGATGGATGGTTGTGGGTAGGGGATAGATTGAATCAGCAAAAACTGTTTTCTAAATTTGTTTGAGTTAGTGCTTTGTCTGAACAGGTTTTTAATACACGCTTTAAAAAATCTTTTCTTCAATAGATATAGAATAGACACTTGACAAAATTTAATACATATTCATGAATTTTTAGAAAAGTCAACATTTTACTATATATCCATGCAAAAGGCAAGATAAAGACAAAACATAAAGATTAGAAAAGAATAAAACAGTCTATTTTAAATGATATTATTGATGTAGAAAAGCCTAAGGTATGGTTATTAAAAATAATAAGATAATTTAGCAAGAAAGGTCATGGCTTATAAGATTATTATATAAAAATCAATTATATTTTTATTATCAATTATATTTTTATTAACAATTGGAAAATAAATTTTAACTTTCATCTACTATAGCATCAAGAAACATAAAATACTTATGAATACCTTTAACAAAGTTTAAGTAAGATATATATGTTAGAAACTATGAAAATGTTTTTAGTAGAAATTAAATAGCTAAATAAATGTGTGTATGTGTGTGTGTATATATGTGTGTATATGTTTATATACATATATACTCACATACACACACACACACACACACACACACACACACATTTCTGGATAGGAAGAGATGGATGGAAGAGAATTGGCAAGATGTCAGTTCTCCACAAACAGATCTACAAATTCAGTGCGATCCCAGTCATAATACCAGTAGGATTTTTAGGTAGAAATTGACAAAACTAATTATAAAATTTATATGGAAGTGTAATAGATCTAGAATATCCAAAGTAATCTTATAAAAAAAAAATGTTGTATTTAGAATAAATGATTTCAAGACTTACTATAAGGCTGCAGCTATTAAGACAACATGATACAGAATAAAGATCAACACCGACATCAATGAAACAAAATAGAGCACATAACAAAATAGAGCCAGCCCACTTATATGGTCCTTTGATTTTCAACACGGGTGCCAAAGTGACCCTATGAAGAAAGGAAACTCAACAGATGGAACTAGAGCAATTGGATATCTATATGGAAAAACAAAAAATTGACCCCCTCACAGGATACACAAAAATTCATCCAAAATAGATCAGAAAGTTAATTATGAAACCTAAAACAATGAGGCCTTCAGAAAACAAAGGATAATAGCTTTCTGACTTGGGGATAGACAAAGATTTCTTAGAAAGTGATACTTATAAAAGAAAAAAGGTGGTAGATTAGACTTTGACAAAATTTAAAACTGCATATCCGAAGAAACCATTAAATCAAATAAGCAAACCATAAATCAGGAAAAAAATATATTTGTAAAGCATACGCTGGACAAAAGACTGATATTTGAGATATATAAAGAATTCATAAGAAGACAATCCAATTTTTAAAATCGGCATAAGACTTGAACACTTCACAAAAGAAGATATACAAATGGCCAATAAGCCCATGCAAACATGTTTATTGATATCATGTGCCATTAGGGAAATACAAATTAAAACCACTATGAGATAACACTATGAGATACCAGCTAGAATGGTTAAAATTAAAGAGTGATTTTGAGTACGAATGAATCAAAACTCTTGTCAATAGGAGCATAAAATGGGAAAAGCCACTTTGGAAAAAGGTCTAGCAGTTTTTTTTTTATCAAACTAACAATACAACTACCCTATGACACTGTAACTCTAGGTATTTACCCCAAAGGAAATACATGTCCCGAAGAAACACTTGTAAAAGGATGTTCATAGCAGCTTTCTTTATAATATCCAAAAACTGAGAACACAGGCATCCATCAATGGGAAAATAGGTAAACTGTGGTACGTTTCCACAATGCAACATTACTCAGCAAAAGGAATAAACTGTTATAGATAACAATATGAATGAATCTCAGAAACGAGAGGCTGAGTGAAAGAAGCCAGATGCAAAAGACTAAGTACTGTACAATTCCATTTACATAAAATGCTAGGACAGGCAAAGCTAAACAATGACGGAGGTCGGGGGGTACCCGGAACAATTGTTGTCTCTAAGGGATGTGGCTGGAGATTGGAAGTGGCATGAGGGCCCTTTCTGGGAATGGAAATGTTCCACATCTGTGCTGTCCAACACAGGACCACTGGACAATTGAACACTTAAATGTGACTACTATGAAGTGAGATGTGTTCTAAGTGTAAATTACACAATGGATTTTGAAGAATTAATACAATGAAAAAATGTAAAATATCTCAGTGATATTTTACTATTACATTTTAAAGTATAATATTTTAGATAATTGAGTTAATATATTAGTAAAATAAATTGCAGCAGTTTTTATTTTTAATGTGGCTACTAGAAAATTCTGAATTATATGTGTGGCTTGCATTATATTTCTATGGCACAATATTGTATATTTTGATAAGGGTTTGGGTTACACAGATGCATGCATTTGTCAAAACTCAGTGAATGTTCAAGATTTCTGCATTTCATTATATGTGAATATTACCACAAAAGAAAAAATCTACAAGTAATATATAAATATTTAAATGTAAGTAATGATATGCATACTGAAGTATTTCAGAGAAAGTGTACTAGTGTCTATTTTAAATTTGTTTAAAAATAAGATTGATTAATGGATCAAAGGATTGATAAGTAGTTAAATATGCACCAGATGAAACATAGTAAAATATTTATGGTAGAATGGTGGTGGGTATGTAATGTAATACTCTCTATGCTTGAAATTTTCCATATTATAATTTTGAAGAAAGAACTTTTTTGGTTAATATCATGCTTAATGGTGATATATTGAAAATTTTCTTCCTAACTGCGGTTCTCACCTGGGGTGATTTTGTCCCCCAGGTGATATTTGGCAATGTCTGAAGACATTTAATTATCAGCAATGTCTGGAGACATGTTTGTCATCGGAGGATGCTATTAGCTTCGAGTGGGCGAGAAGGCAGGGATGCTGCTAAACATGCTACAATGTACAGGGCAACTTCCACAAGAAAGAATTATCTTGTTTCAAATTTCAGGGGAGCCAACGTTGAGAAACCTTGATCATAGTCAAGAAAAGGGAGACCATGCCCTAAGATCACGGTCAAGAAAAGGATGTCTGATTTTGCTATTTCTATTCAATAAGGTATAGCGGATCCTAGCTAGTACAGTTAAGAAAAAGATAAAACATTTTTGGAAGGAGGAATTAATACAATTTAATTTGCAGATGATATGACCACATGATTATGTCGAGAAAATCCTAAGTAAGGAGCCTATTGTTAAAGTTTCTAGAATAAGAACATTTAGCAAGTTCACAGGATCAAGGGCAATCAAAAAATCAATTGTGTTCTACATATTAGCCAAAGACAACTGGGAAATAAAATGATAAAAGCAATACCATTTCTTCATGACTTTGGGGCAAGGAAAGATTTCTTAGACAATATTATAGGACATTTTCTCAATTGCAAAGTTCTCTTCAAAACATGATTTATTTGACAACTAAACATAAAAGCAGATTAAAGAGAATCAGGAGTTTGGGCAATGCTGGGGCTCCCTTTAGATGCTTCTTTTATCTTCCCCGTGGCAAATTACATTTTCTCTATCTTCAGACAAAAATTTGGTGGGGATGAGGAGCAACGAGGGTAGAGTATGCTTTTGAAAACTTTTACTGGGGCTATAACTACTAGCAAGCATATGTGTACTCTTACAATTTGTTCATGAACTTTTAGCTAACAATAATTTATTCTGAGTGTTTGCTATGCAATCTCATTACAATTTTTTCTCACTGCAGCTGTGGGTCAGTGCTTGCGTATAACTTGTACCTTTAGGTGACAGAAGCTTCTCTCTACCATTAGTGACCCTATTTCACTACATCTAACTCCACACCACTCCAGGGCTCCAAAGTAATGACATAACAACAATCTGGACATATAAGTACCAAAATCAATAAGAACATATCTATCACTAATAATCAGTGAAGTCATCAATCTAATAACCTATTGTTAAACAGGGTCAGGAAAGCTATTTTCTAGATTCATAAATCTTTCAATGCTGTAACAACTTATTTTAGAGGAATGACTTATCAGCTAGATTTAAACAGCACTTGTTGGAAATAGTTACCAGGTGATCCAGTTCTAACGTGTAATCCACAGTTATTCCATTCTCAATTATATTAACAATTATATAATCTCTAACCCTACGACTCTTGATTCAGCAATGCAATAGTCCAAGAAGTATGATATTGTGATGCAGATAAGCACAAAATATATTGAAAATAAAAACGTCTTCCATGTCAACTTAGCAGTCAGTGACAGATTACTAGAATTAACATCGTATAGAAATGTCAAATCACTATATTGTACACCTGAAACTAATATAAGCAGTATAATATTATATATCAATAAATTTAGAGAAATTAAAAATATTAATGGGTGAATTGGGTAATGTGTAAATTATCAATAAGGCTGTTTTAAAAAGTTTTATGTGAATTTTTGACTGCGTGGGCATCCATGTCCCTAATCCCTGCATATGTCAAGGGTCAATTGTACTGTTTCTGGTCCATGGTTGGTTGAATCCACAGATGCAAAACCCAGAGATATGGAAGGCCGACAGTATATTTATTGAAAAAAAAAAAACAACACATAAGTGGATCCCTTCATAGCAGTTTTATTCATAATAGACAACCCCTGAAGAGATGAGCATGGTTAATTCATTTAATGGAATACTACTCAATGATAAAAAGGAATTTCAAATACAAAAATAAGGATTTCAAAAACATGAAAAGTCAAACATGAAAGAGTACATACTACATAATTCCATTTATATGAAATCCAACAGCAGAAAAAACTAATCTATGGTGATAGACATCAGAAAAGTAGCTTTGCCTTGTGTGGAAGGGATTGACTAGAAATGGGCATAACGTATAATTTTATTGGGCTCTCCATAATCAGGCTCAACCTACTTTGTACTCTTTCTCATTACTCCACACCAGAGTGACTCTGTCTCAGCTAGGCAGCATAGGGTTATCCCATCCCACACTACCCACCCTATCCCAACAGTCCTAGTACCACAGTGAAAGCACTTTATAAATCTGGCTGTTATTTTACAAGTGCTACCATTACAGATTCTACAAAGCCTAATTACAACTAACTTCTTAAAGGCCCCCATTCCTTTCTACCCTCGCTGTACCACAGTTTTGCCCTTGATTTTACAGTGTTTTAAGGTGAACCTACGTATACCTCCTGATCCTAAGAATTTTAATAATTTTCTCCATTTTTACCTCAACATCATTTGCCTACTAAGTTAGCACTTGATAGCTATTTGATAGATTTTCAGCATTTAGTCATCGTTCTTAAGTACCATTAATTATGTCAGAGAGTTATGTAGACATATCAGATGAAAAATCAATGCCTCATCACAGGAGATTAGTTGGGCCCTATCCTCCAGGTCAAAGCAGCAGTCTGTTTTCAGTCTTGACAAAAAAAATGAAGTTATACCTGGCCCTCCAGTCGTATTTCTTGGGACCCATTCAAGGGATTGACAATAAAAGGGCCTAAGAAAATTATAATTAAATACAATTTCTTTCAATGCCCTGCTCTTTTCACTTTGAAATGTGGGTGACTGCCACCTACTAGCACCCTTTCTTCATCTAGGACACATTTCCCCTCCAGGGGCTTGAGAGAAAACTGCTAACCTGCTTATAATGTCAGGATAAAATGAGAATACCACCTAAAGTTAAAACTTCAGGGAAATTGGAAGAAAGATTAGAAAAGTGAACAAAAACTTAATGAAAAAGTACAACATACTGGAGAATAAAAAGGGGGGCTCATGGGGTGCAATAGTAATCAGTCATGTTTTTTCCATAATTTATAAATTCAATTAACCAGCATTTTAATGAGCATTTTCACATCTGGGTCTAAAAGTAAAAATGGCCTATAATCATCTTATAATTTCCTTACCTTGTTTTGGAGGCAATGCTATATATGAGACTTGTTGAGTGGGTGAAATAGCTTTCTTACTTATTGCCTTTAACTTCGAAACAATGTGCTAAATGTTTGGGGGTTGTAGGGATGGATCGCCAAGGGGCAGGAGGAAACTTTAGGGGATGATAGATTATGTTCATTATTTTGCTTGTAGTGATAGTTGCAGGACGTATACATAAATTAAAACTCATCAAACTGGACACTTTAAATACGTGAAGTTTATTGTATGTCAATTATAATAAAACTTCGATCTGGGCTCTGTGCTTGGGATCCAAATGTGGTGCCCTGACTTCCCACGCCAACTGGACCCTGGGAGAGAACCATGCTTTGCCCACTGCCATTACCTGAGAAAAGAACCCCAGAAAGGACTATTATGGGGGAAGCATTAAGATCACTAGAATATCAAGGACAATCAAGACCATCTTCTATGCCCTGAGTCTTAATGTGCTCCTTCACAGCATTTCACAGGCCAAGATTCCTCTAGCTAATGACTTCAGAGTTGGTTTGAAAGGGAAGCACATTGCCTTTACAGTGTTGCTTCAGCATGTATTGCCACAATTGTTGCAGTTACAGGTACCAGGTTACAGTTAACCCAATGGTAGCATAGCGACAACACAAATGATTTTAGGAGACTTGTAGATTCCTCGGACACACAGTCCTTTGGGACACATGGGGGATAAAACAGGACTTTACCTCAGCTTCCCTGGGGTTCCAGATGAATGTGTCATCATGGCCAGTGATTCCCTTATGAACTCTAAATGGATCTGAAATCACAGCTTCGGCGTTGTTCATGAAGGAATTACTGATGCAGAACAGGGCAAATTTCCCCGAGTGGGAGGAACTCAAGCCCTGCACCATGACAGAGTTCTTTGCTGAGTGCAAGAAAGAATTCAAATCCTGGCCAAACTTAGAGTCAAAAGGAAAATGTATTAGGGAAGGAAAAAAGCAAAGACAAAAAGGCCAGAAAAAAACAGCCCCAAGTATCAGGGAATCCAGTTTATATATCCTTAGTCTTTTGTGAGTTACAGTTTAAAGACTTTGTTTACCCATTTTCCTTTGATAGGGGCATACAGTGAGAAAGGATT
Source organism: Pteropus vampyrus (assembly GCF_000151845.1). Taxonomy (NCBI): domain Eukaryota; kingdom Metazoa; phylum Chordata; class Mammalia; order Chiroptera; family Pteropodidae; genus Pteropus; species Pteropus vampyrus. The sequence goes on along the minus strand of NW_011888903.1, from coordinate 3,744,845 downwards.
AGAGTATGTAGTGAGAAAAGGTAAGAATATGTAGTTTGAAAGGCCTGCCGGCAATTCCCAGCCTTTGATCCATAGGTTCCCCATGATTTTAGTCATGGGGAACAAATGATATTTTGTATAGAGCACCACTTAAAGACTCTTGTTTTTCTGTTTCCCCTTCACGGTGTGGGGAAACACAATCCCAGCAGAAATCTTCCTTTGTTCTGCGGGTTTCCTCTGGTCTAGCTGTAGGGCGAATCAGCATATTCAGCCTCTGAATATAGCTTGATTTAATGTTTCTCTTGCCTCCTCCCTACATTATCACCAAATCCAACCTTAAATAATTTAAGGTGGTAATGAAACTGGAAGCAATAAATAGAAAGAACCCTTATCACATTTGACGGCTAGAGAGGAAGGAGCTTTTGATTATTTCGATTATTATAATGCTACAAGTACGATTCTTGAGGTATTTCCTAGTTGGGTATGTCACTTTACAGATGTCTTACGACTATCAAGAAATAATGTTGCCATTACAAAAAGTGTAACAAAAGCACAATCTCCTTCTAAAGTGACTGACTCAGTGTCCAATGTGGTCTCCATAGAAAACTGCTCCCAGCTACCAGTACAGGACTCAAGAAAGGATAGTTCAAAGCACCTAGACAGACTTAGTTTCTAAGAAGGATAAGTTTCTTAAGAATGTTTCCCTGGCAAAAATAAATAAAACAACATTCATGCTTTAGAAATGCCTAAAGTTAGGACAAAGGGAAGAGTCTTCCTGGTTTGTGTTGTCCTGAGTCTCAACTTGTGTAAAGTTGCTGGACAGAGCCACCGGGCCTCCATTTGGTAAAGGAGGACATTGCCGAGACAACCCCTGCACTGATATCTGCAGTCTATGTCTCTGGAAACAAACGGGGAAACTCCGGTGCTCACCGGGATGAGAAGAGCCCCACGGCCACCAGCACTTGCTGGCGGGACCCCAGGGGTGGGGTGCGCTGGCAGGCCACACACACCCATGTGGATTGTGCCCTCCAGGCTGGACTGCTCACGGACTCCTCCCTAGAGAAGTGGCTGCCGCCTCTGGTGGGAGAAAGCACTCTGTCCATTTTCCTTCAGTGCATAACACTTTCTCAAGATACAATGACAAAAATAAATCAGTGAAAGAAGACATAGCAGGAAACAGAAGTGCCAAGAAACATTCTCAGAAGCCTCCACCTTATGCTATTCCTTTCTCCCCTCAGTACCCCACCACAGAGCTATGTGCACCAGATGCAGAAGTATTGTCTTAGGGGGAAATGACATGCCTGTGTGCCCAAAGAGCAAAAAGGCTTTCTGAAAACCCACTAATGCAACTAATTCTTCCAAGCCCTGCCTGGACAAACTCCACAGACTCTTTCCTACAGGAATTCTTTTCAGCCTGTGTCAGCTACATCCAGCTCATGGCCAGTTCTGAAAAAAAATTGTCATCGATGTCTACCAAGGACAATTTTTTCAAGTCAGTGAAATCCACACACAGACAAGACTCAAAGTCCCAGGTGAACACTTGGACCTGATCTCAGTGTACTGAAACAAGGCTCCACCAGGACCTCCCCACTGGTCTGTGGATGAAGTGATACAATTTGTGAAAGACGCAGCTCCTCACTTTGACGCTACTCAAAAAGCTCTTATGGTAGACGTGAATTGATGAAGGTTCTGCTGTGACTGAGGGATCGATGTGATGATGAAATATGTGAGACTGAAGCTAAGGCCAGCATTAAAGGTAGGTCAGCGCATCAAAAGACGACGATCACTAAGAACTTGGTGTCCATTCACGCTGCACATACTTCAGGTATACTGATGCCTTCTTAACTGAGAAGTGTTTCCCTCAACAGTCTTCCATTAGCAGAAGGTTCACCTGAAAATTATAAAGCTAACATTATAATCTACTTCTTTAAAAACTACTAAAATATGAGTATTAGCATACTCACATTGGTAATTCTATGTATCTTCTTTATTTTAGTTGTACAGTTTACAAATATACTTTATTCAGGAAACTGGAAAAAGTTCTATTGATTTTGGTAATTACTTACATATAGAACAGCTAAACTCCAAAGAGTAAAATATCAGAGATTAACAATTTCTATAAATAAATCCACAAAAATGTTAGCTTAGAAGAACATATAAAGGTTTGACTAAATCATGGTTTCTCGATCTGACACTATTGACATTTGTGGTCTGGTAATTCTTTGCTGTGGGGACTGTTCTGGGCATGGAGGGGTGTTTAGCAGCAACTCTGGCCTCAACTCACTAGATGCCAGTAGCAATTCCCCTTCCCTCCTCAATTGTGACAAAAATATTTCCAGACAAATGTTCCCTATGGGGACATGTGGCACAAGCTGTGTACTTGTGCACAGGAGGACCTTAAAATGTGTGTCACTTGGGGGTTTGTCAGCTGTAATACAACATTGTATAATCTGTTGGTGTTTATGATTCATTTATAATTTATTATTTTAACAATCATTTTTACTTTTATTAAGACCTTTAATATAAATACACACATATTTGGTAGCTACATTAGACAAGTAAATTTGTATGGCCAAGTGCTAAAATCATAGTGTAATTTGTAGAAGACTATTACTAATGAAGTCATAAATGAAACTGGTACTTAAGTGACATTTGTTTACCAAACAAATTCAAAACAAAAAAAGAATTCTTTGAGTTTTGAATTAAAAAGCTGACAGAAGCAAATGTTCGGTGTTATACACACAAACATTAAAGCTTTTGGAGGCTTCACGTAGAACTGCTCTTCAGGTTGCCAAGATTAAAAAAAAAACATTTATAATTGCTGAGTGATTAGCAAAAGATTACATTGGAGATGTTTACTTAAAACATTGGGTGAAACACATGACTCGAGAATCACTTTCCAATCTGATGTGTTTAGGAACCAGCTGTTAAGGTATGAGACCAACTCAAAGAATATATAAAGCTATCCAGTTTTTCACTGCAACTTGACAACTGCACAGATATTACCAATGACAGTTTTTTTAGTATTATGTAATTTGAACATGATAGCAAAGATAATTTTTTTCAACCTTATTATTGACAAACTCAGCTCTTACCTGAATAAAACTATGAAGGATTACCTTGTGACAAATGTGCTTTGGAATTTAAGTTTCGAGTAGGAGTGTGTTCTGATGACAACTGCAGTGAGAGAAAAAGATTTGGAGTTACCCAGATTGAAGGCTTGAAACTGACTATCATCACTTTATAATTTCCTTCATGGAGAAAAGTCTTACTATGAAATATGTCAGTGGAACTGTGTGTTTAGTGATACAGCAAAATCTAATGTGGTAAATTTAAAATTATTCCTTTTATAATGTAGTAAAATGGAAGCTGTATTATAACTGGTACTTTATACTGAGTTAGAATCTTTATGTGGTGGAAAAGTTGTGTCAAGAATATCTGAATTACAAGAGAAATTCTTCATGTTTCTACAAAATAAGAAACTAGTTTGGTTTTAATTTTTTGAAGTCTAAACTGGATATTCAGTCTTGCTTTTGTGTGTGTGCGTGTTATCTTCAGTATCTTTAATGTTCATGCTTCCACATGAGGAAGCATGGAAACATGTTCTGCCAAGAAATCCATAACTGAAGGGCAAAAACAAAAGTTAGAAGTTCAGAAGAACCATTTACAGATTTTATTATGTTTCACAATTTAACAATGACCGTCAATTAAGTAGGTGATTTTAATATTGCCAGTCTGAAAAGTTGTAAACTTCTTATGAATTTGACAGAATGTTTTAAATTTTTTCATTAATAGAAGATCCATATATAGGAAAATCATGGCTCTTTTATTGAAAGGTAATTTTGATGAAAGGTCATTGAAATTTATCTACAAGATAAATTGCAGAACTTGCTGTTGATGAATTGAAAATGGATTTTGAAAATATAGCATCACTTGTTTTATTTGGGATCAAAGTTAAAAATGAATTATCTTGAATTTGCTGAAATTACTTTAAAATCTCCTTTTACATTGTAATCAACACTATATGAGACTAGTTTCTCAAATGAGTTTTTTAAAACATAAAAGTCATTTAGATAAACCTTACTCCCTAGGAGCAACCTAAACTCTAATATATTAGATAAATTAACAAGAAGTGAGCACAATTGTGTAATGACAAAATGTTACAACTATAATAGGGATTCTCTATATTAATCACTTATATCCATACTTTCAATGAGTGTGTATTGATTTTAAAATTCTTCTTTTCCCTATGTTATATCTATTCTAATGATAGTTAATAAAATGCAGTTTCATTGTGCTATCTTTAATTTTAAAAACTGGATTTGTATTATGTCTGGTTTTTCATTTCATTCTTCTAGTAAATAATTTTTATAGTATTTTAGAAAAGTATCAGTCTGCGATGGATAGGAAATTAAAACAAAACCAAACAAAACAAAACTGATCCTTAACCACAGGCAATTTGAAAAGCACTAGTTGGGAGGCAAATTGTTTATTACCTTCTCACATGACTCTCCTCCATCTTTTTATTTAGGTCAAGTTTTCTTTTGTGTTTGTTACGAGGCACCTCACCTTAGTCTTCTAACCACCTCAAGGGATATTTCATGTTGACAGGGTTCTCTTCTAGGCAAAAAGGCTACTGAAGGCTCAGAGAAAAGCTTTAATAATAAAGGCTTCTAGGTGGAATTGTTAAAATCAGCAAATCTCACTGTTGGACTGAGAAGAAACATAGTTCAGTATCTTCCCCCAAATTCAGAGATGCTTCTATAATAGACTGAGAACCAGAGAGACATTGGAATTAGGGTCTGTAGTTCAGTGCTGAGAAAAGCTCTGGAGTAAGACTGCATAAACTCAAGCCTTCATTCTGCTCCTACCTACTCTACGGCCTTGAGCAGATAAAATTCTCTGAGCCACGGCAGCCATATTCTTCACTTGTGAAGTGAGGATAATAACACCTACCACAAAAAGTTGAAGATTAAATGAGATTGCTTATGGAAAGCCTCTTAATAATACTGGGACATGAGTCAATAATTGTTCTTATCATTATTACAGTGTAAAGCACTTTCACATGCGGCTATCAAATTCAATCTCTGCAGTTTATGATGTAACAAGGAGAATGTTCTTATCAACATTTTAGAAATGAGAAAATACAGTCTTGGAGAATTAAATGACCAACTCAAAACCGTAAGCAGAAAGAATGGTTCTAGGAATTGGGTGTTCACCACTGCCCTGGCAGCTGAATCCTTACCTTTAATCAAGTCTAAATTGGCCTCCCTGTAGCTTCCATCTGTTGGGTTCAGCCACACCCTCTGAAGCAAAAGAATAAAAAAGGTATGTGACATCCTGAATTCCAGAAGAGAGCCTGCTAACCCCAACTCCACATTAAAGGGCTGGAGCCTCCCCAGGAGGGGCCATAGCCCAGGCCCCCACCATTCTCAACTGCCCTCATCTGAAGATCACAAACTTGGGCTTCCTTTTGCTGCCCACAACCCGTCCCCGCCCCACCCCACCCCACCCCATTCCTGGGTCTCGGAGAAAACCCGGTTAGAAGGAGTTCATCCAAAGCGCCTCTATCAATTGTATCAGGTGAGCTTAGCTCACTGTTGTGCTGCCTTCACTAATAGCCCAGATCCCCTTAGCCACTTGACTGGCTTATCGCCCTAAACTCACTCTGGATAATTCAAAAGAAATATTCTACTCCACTTTCCAATTTACTAAAAGAGATCATGAAAGGATGACACCTGGTTTCCCTAGAAATACCCACCTGCTCCTCAGCAATCACTTTCTCCATCTCTGGGTGACAACCCATTGTACCCAGCTTCTTTCCCCTACCTCTCCTGCCTCAGAGACCAGGCTACTCTCTTTCCGGGGTGACCACATTGAAGCAGACGCTCATTTCAGCCTGGAGCGGCTGCATATTTCTGTTTTCTGCAGAGCTGGACACAGCCTTCATATGAATGACTCAGTCCAGTTCTGAGACCACACCACCCAACGCTTCCCAACGGCCGAGCCAACTGTCATCAACTGCTCCACCTGAAACCACAGCTGGCCCCGCCCCACCGGACGGCTCCTCTGCTTCCTGACCCCGCCCACTCCACCCAACGGCCAGGCTCCCAGCCAGGCTGGCCACGCCCCCTGCCACGGCGAACCGGCCCTCAGCTAGGGGCCGCAGAGCCTTTCCCGCCGTTTTCCTGTTCAGCATTTTCCAGCTAAACCGCCATCCACAGCTTGATGGGCCTGAAACACTGCACGTCCCGCGCCTCGGCGCGTCGTCCACACCGCATCGCACTGACCCATATGACATGTTCTTGAAGAGCTTTGCCGTGGGTTTTCCTACCCCGTCTGCTTGGGAAGAGGGAACAGGATGATAGAACCTTACGAGACTGTTGAACGCAGATGGGCTGAATCAACATCCGAGAAAGCCAGTCCTGGGGACTGACAAGGGGCGGGCCACTGCGTGGTCTGGTCCTTCCTGCGGTTGCACAGACCGGCCAACTCCGGTGACTCCTGAGACCACCTGCCTCGTGAGCATACGGACCAGTCGGTGAGGGGCTGATGCCCTCGGTCCAGAGCTGGGCCCCAGGCCTGCGGCCACTCCCAGCACCGTCATCGGCGCTCGCCGCCAGCTGAGCCAGACGTCCACCGTGGTCTCCCCTTCCCCCTATTATTTGTATCATTTCTTTCAAGAAAACCAATACCCACATTTCTCCCATAAAGATGACCGGGAATCCTGTCAAGAGATCCGTGCCGGGCCAAGGGGTGGAGGCCCCAGGTATAAGCAGGGCTGAGCATCTGAGAGGCAGACCAGGCACTAGGCAACTGGACAACCATGCTGGGCCAGCGGGTGGAGGCCCCAGAGGCAGACCAGACACTAGGCACTAGGCAACCATGCTGGGCCAGGGAGTGGAGGCCCCAGGTATAAGCAGGGCTGAGCATCTGAGAGGCAGACCAGGCACTGGGCTTTCAGGCAAGATCCGGGGACAGGGAATCAAACCTGGGCGGAGGCGGGGGCTGCTCCATTGGCTAAGTGAGAGCCGCTCCCAGGGCTGTTATGTCCTGCGTGGGTGGAAAGAAAGTCCTCAGGAGGAGCCATAGGTGCTTGCAAGTAGGATGTGGTAGGCGCGATCTGTATCGGCGCGTGCCCAGGGCAAGTGGGTGAGGCATCGAAAGCATCTGTTCTCGAGTGGAGAGTCGATTGCTGCTGAGTGGCGTAGTGATAGAGCAGTGTCCATTAGATTGGCACCATGGCCTCTGCTGGTAACCTTAATAACGATGGTTTCAGTGGACCTGTGGAAATGGAAACTCAACTGAAGTAAGTTGTAGAAAGAATGTGTGCAGTGGAGACAGCTGCCAGAAACAACTTCCACATGTCTTAGGACGTGCCCTGCTTCTCCCCCTCGGGGCGCCATTCCAGAACCTTTGCACAATCTATTCCTTCTGCCTAACGGCCTTTTAGTTCTCGCCCTACTCCATTCTAGTACTTCCATGTTCATCCTTGAGATCTCAGCACTTAACATCACTTTCTCAAAGCAGCTTACTGTTCCTCAGAGTATCAGGTTAGATCAGGTCCTCTTTTCATAGCCTTGTGTAGCACCCGCCGTACTCCCTTCAGGCTTATAAACAACAGAAACATTTCTTACAGTCCTGGAGGCTGGAAATCTGAGATCACAGAGCAGCATGGTTAAGTGATGTCCCTCTTCTGGGTGGCAGATTTCTTGTATACTTACATGGTGGAAAGAGGCAGGGGAGCTCTCAGGGGAGTTCTCTGGAAACGTAAGGTCACTAATCGAGTTCATGAGGGCTCCACCCTCATGACCCAATCACCTCCCAAAGGCCTCACCTCCTAAGACCATCACGTTCGTGCTTAGCTTTAAACATGAATTTTGGGGGGACACATTCAGACCATAGCAGCACTCTTCGTGCTCTTCAGTGTTTGTAATCATACTTTTGAGATTTCTTTTTAAAACGATATATATCTGACTCATCCACTTCCTACACACTGGATGGTAAACTGTTTTGCTTACCATGAAATCCTTAACATTTAACACAGTAGCTGGCACGTGGTAATTGCTCAATAAATATGAATGAATGAAAGTTGTCAGCAGCTTGGAAGTCTGGCAAGATTATATATAGCTGCTTTTTCTTTTTCGTTATCTACATATGATCCCTGAGAGCCATTTATGTAGTAAGTAAAAAATTATCAGGATTATCTTGATTAATAATTTGGCCTTCTGCTGTGGATTACCTTTAGCCTAAATCACCCAGGAAAATTTTCATTTGTCAGATCCGTGCAGCCATTCAGGAACTAGGTAGCTATTTCCAAAGTTTTTAGACCAAAATTGAGGTTACTTGTGCTCCTTGTTATTTATTAGGTATGAAACATTGTATAAAGGATTTTGACACTCTAGGACTCAGCTTCTTCCTCTGTAAGATGGGGGAGCTTACATTTATTCTGCCTGCTGCATGGATCATGATGGTAAAATGAGGTATCTATGGGAGCACTTTGAAAATTTTAGAACTCTAGGATGAGGTTCCATAGTGCAGTGGTTAGCATGGGTGCTTTACACACAGAAGGTCCTGGGTTTGTGCCCCAGTGGAGCCACAGTACATGGTCCACGACCATGCCACCATGAACGTGCCCGATCTCCTCTGATCTCGTCAGCTAAGCAGGGTCGGGCCTGGTTAGTACTTGGATGGGAGACCACCTAGGAAGACCAGGTGCTTTAGGCATAAATAATAAAAATAAAATAATGAAAATAAAATTTTAGAACTCTAAAACTAGAAACTTTTTTCTCTTCAGTAATTGATCCAGGCTCAACCCCTCTACTTTATGGTTTATTTACTGCTCACATCACCCATATGACTGATGAAAGTACCCTCCCTCACTCTCCTCCTTTTTGAATCTAGTTTCTCTTAAAGATACTTGTTTTCTTCTTTTAAAGGTTTCTTCTTAAAGGTACTTACAAATGCAATTAATTCTTTTATTGTCCGTGCAAAAGTTAAGCTAATGTTTTGTTTGCATTCTACATTAAATGTAATGCACATTTCTTTTGTCCAGTTACTGCTCAATGGCAAGAAAAAAATTCATGGGTGGATTGGAATCTTAAAATATGCTATTCTTCACTAGCTGAAACATAAAATCTAAAAGCACATAAAACTTGAAGTTTTTCTGCAGAATACTGACCAATACTCACCTGATAAAACCCATGAGAAATCTTTCTAATCAAGAATAAGTATTGCATATATATTCCCATTTATATCATATATCCGGTACCTATAGATGTTTCACAAGCCATACAGAAAACTCCATTGTTTTATAATCTCACTTTGTAAATGAAGTGAATAATTAAGAGCAAGGTAGTGGAGAGAAATACCCAGATTTAAAACCCTCTGTTCAGGTTTCACTCTGTTACCTATCAGCTGTATAAATAAGTGCGAGTTCTATAAAGGTCTCAATGCAAGGCTGGGAAGACGAAGGCAGGTGTCAGGTGGAACACGCTGATATCCCAGAGCAAAGGGAGTTGGGAGTGGAACTTACATTGTCTTAACAAATTAGAGTTGGGAGTTTGCACTAGTGTGGAGGAAGGTGAATAAGGGTGAAAGAAAAGCTCCATGAAGGGTTACTTTAGCTAATCATTTAGCTGGTGGGAGAAACTGAAACCAACAGGAATTAGACTGAGGCCTGGGTAAAATAGGTGACAATATTTTCTTAATAAAAACGCTTGAACTTGTAGATAAGTACAAAGGAACTTACGTGGATAATGTTACTAATTTGAGTAGCGGAAGTAAATATGGTAGCTAAGGTATAGGAAAGATCATCGGAGTCGGCTGGAGGAGATGGCCTTTCCTGTCCCTTGGTGTCTCTCCTCTTTTCCCCGTTTCTGCATATCTACAAGTTTTATTTTCTTCTGTCTAAAGGCTTGATAAGGAAATAAAGGATATATTTTCAGTAGCCTTTGTGTCTTTTAAGAGTAGGAGGAATTGACTATCTTACATTTTTCTTAAAATACCCTCAATTGATTATTTTCCCCTTCAACTGAAGTTCCTCTCACCCCCACTCTTCTTTCTAACAAAATATAAACACCTTGGGCTGTTTCCTAAGACCAGAAGCATGGGCATCCCCTTATCTAACTTAGTGGCTCATAGGATTTTTCTCACCATTTTCTTCAGTCTTATGTCTAATAAAGTAGAACTTAGTATAACATTAATAATCCCAAAGCATGCCAGCCTCTAAAAAGTTAAACATTTTTAAAACTTTTTGATTTGATAAGGTGCACCCACATTAGGGAGGCCAATTTGTTTTAATGGGTCTACCAATTTAGATTTTCACAAATCTAAGTTTGTACTCTATACAACATGTATTTGAATATTCCTTTAACAGCTTCTAAGCTTTTGTTACATAAGGAACAAAAGTTGCAACACAGCAAATTTTCTTCAGTAGTCACTCCCACAGCATCTAATCATGAAACAGATGTAAACATGAAATAGAGGTAACTAATGACAACAGCACAAACGGAAATATTGAGTTCCACCATTCAACACAGTTCATGAGTTTCTTTAGGGTTCGGTTGAAGGAGGGGGTAAATTTCTAAAATGAGGGTTATTTTCTGCCCCCTTGTTTTATAATGTTGGTGGTTTGAGTCCATATTCATTTGTAACATCTTTCTGGGCATGGACAGCCTCACAGAGTGAGGATAGGTGAGCCATTTCTAAGAAGCAAGAGATGAAGTTCCCATGTGATCAATGTCCTCCCTTATCAAAATAATTCTTGTATTCTTCCTGCTGGTTATGCAGGCTATAAGGAGTGATATGTGTATGAAGTATGCCTCCTTCAGGCTTTCCTGAGTCCATTTTAAATGAAGTTTCCTTTATTTTCACAGGTTATTGGTCTATAGTTTTTTTTTTTTCTAGTGTCTTTGTCTTTGATATTAGATATTTGATATTAGATTTTGTCTGTCTTTGATGTTAATGCTGTTCTCATAGAATGAGTTAGGAAGTGTTCTATTTTTTCAGCCATGTGTTTGATTACAGGAATGGTGGAAACACAACACAATAGGCGCTGTGCCAGAACTAATGATTCCTCAAAGAAAGAGTCAAATTTTTGCAATCGTATATATAGAATCTATTGTTAATTAAGAAGCACTGATTAAGATTGGGGAAAAGACAGTTAAAAGAAAAATAACAATGAATTGATAGGGAGCTCTTTGCAATGCAAGAGATACCCTAAGGTAAACCATGATTAATTGCCAGGTGTATGTGATGAAACAATTCAAACGTGAAAGAGATGTCTGTTAGTAGAAGTGGGCTGGGAAGAATTCACACAGGAGGGGAAATTTAGAATCTCACATGCAGAGAGATGAGAAGAATAAATTATAGCTGGAAAAGTAGAATGAGCACG